>NC_048219.1:125353332-125681387 GCF_002007445.2 Ailuropoda melanoleuca | reverse complement strand
AGGAAAAAGTTCCTACAGATAGATAGATGATAGATAGATAGATAGATAGATAGATAGATAGATAGATAGATAGACAGATGATAGATAGATAGATGACAGACAGATAGCTGATATATAGATGATGGTGGTAGATAGATAGGTACATAGATATATAGATAGATACATAGATGACAGATGATGATGATGATGATAGATAGATAGATAGATAGATAGATAGATAGATGATAGATAGATAGATAAATGAAGAGTAAATGAAGAGATATATAGAGAGACAGAGAGCTAGCAGTGGTAAAAAACAAATTCCAAGAACCCAGAGTCTGCTGACATAAGACAAAGACGGGCAAACTGGTGATGAATCCAGAAGGTTATGTAAGTCATTATGCAATGCCGTTAAGCACAGGGTCTCAGAGAACCTAGACAGAAATCCTTGTTTTTGTAATCTATTTTACAGTTAAAGTCACATGTGGCCTGTCCTGCCTGTGACTAGAAAGTAAATTTAACAAGAGGCAGAATCAAGAGTAAGAGCTTTCACTGTCTCCTTCAGGGGAATAGACAGATCTAAGATCATAGGAAAACATCTCCCATATGGAAAATAAGAGCAAAAATGTTTTATTCCAACTTACATAACAAGCAGTTCATACTCTTTGGAAATTAGATTTGTGAAACTTGTCTGCCATCAAGAGTAAGAACCAAGGGTGAAATAATTATCTTTTCTTAAATGAATATCCATCCATTTGTGGTCTTGTTCAACCAGACTTTGAGTAGTTATAAATATACACTATCTCATGACCAAGTGAAACTTACCTTCCTTATTTCCCCCACATTAAAAGAATTTTGGCATCATTAGGGGATAATATAAGGGTTAATAACAAGTTTTTCAATATTCGGTTTTGGTCTAAAGGTCTAAGGTTATGAACACCTTGAAAAATACTTGAAATCATTAAGATTTTGTCGATTGACCTTTCATTGATTGGTAAAGTATCTGGAGTTTGAGTTTTTTTGTAATTTGTTTTCTTTCCTTCAAAGTTGAAGTAATAAACATTTTTTTTTTAAGATTTTATTTGTTTATTCGACAGAGATAGAGACAGCCAGCGAGAGAGGGAACACAAGCAGGGGGAGAGGGAGAGGAAGAAGCAGGCTCATAGCAGAGGAGCCTGACGTGGGGCTCGATCCCAGAACGCCGGGATCACGCCCTGAGCCGAAGGCAGACGCCTAACCGCTGTGCCACCCAGGCGCCCCTGAAGTAATAAACATTTTGATAACAGGTTTTGGAGTGAAACGTGCTACCACATGAAGAAATTAGCAACCACACTGAAATTCCCAAGCAATTACATTGTATTTCCCTCCTGAATTTATCACACGTGTAGGCTTATGGAAAAGTTTTGTGTTAGATGACAATGTTTTATAAGCATAAGCATGTGGATGTCCAGTTGTATCCGAAATGCTCTGTGGACAATGTGATATTTGGTTTTGGGAGAATGTCTTTGAAGGAAGGTAACTATATCATCAGGGGGGAAAATGAGCATAATGAGTAATCAGAAAAGGAAGTGAAAAAACAAATGGAGAGATGGTGTGTGGCTTTTTCTGAGTAAATAAGCACATAGAGACTTGTTTGAGAAACAAAGCAACTTATGAATCAACTGCATAATTTAATCTTATATTTTCTAAAACTTTTTTGTTCTTCCTGCAAATTGCAACTAATCATTATTTGAAACTACCGAATAAAAATGCTTGAAGGAATGTCAGAACAACTATTTAAATAGTAGATATAAATTTTAAAAAGTCGTGTGTGGAAACCCAATTAGATACCACGTGCAATTAAGCAGAAAACATGTCACAATGCTCTTTCTAAAAAAAACACATCTGACCATATTTCCAAACTGAAAAATGATTAACCAAGATAATTCTAGGCATAATCCCAGAGTATACTCTGTGTTATGAATTTCTTTAGAAATTTATAAACTCTTCTATTGGCTTTTTGAAGAAAATATAGACTATATATTAATAATTTGTTAAAATAAGTATTTATTTTCTGAAATTCTTTAGGATTCAGAACACTAAGAACTTATTTCATTTTTACTGCCTTCATCATTATTCTATCAGAACCAAAATATTTTTGATTCTGGAAGCTCATCCTGAGAAAAGAATGGGTGTAGGAGATTTTTAGACATATATAAGCATGTTAAAGAACTCTCTGTTGGGCTAGTTAGAGTGCAGACAAGAGTCTAGCTGCTTGGAGGAGGAGGTGTTGAGGGTTCTTCTGAAAGAAAATGAATTCTAAGGTGAGAAAGACCTGAACTCTACAGATGTAACCCTATAATAATAACACCAATAAAATTATAGACAGGAACAATAATTCTGAACAAACTTTAATGCTTACTAATTCGATTTTTCTTCTTACCCAGCCTATCTATGTGAGGAACCATAAGTAAAAACAAATTTATAAAACATCGGACTACAAACAATATTGTTTTAAGACATTAAATGCATCATTAACATAGAGTAGTATAAGGTTCACAAATATATCCTCCTAATCCCCACAGATATCACCCTGCTTTCCTAACAAACATCAGTGTTAGTAGCAAGTAGAACAGCCAAAATAAAATGTTGCAATCTGGGGCGCCTGGGTGTCTCAGTTGGTTAAGCGTCTGACTCTTGGTATCAGTTCAGGTCATGATTTCAGGGTCAAGGAATCCACACCCTGTAATGGACTTCACACTCAATGCGGAGTCTGCTTTCCCTCTCGCTCTCCCTCTGCTCCTGTTCACATTCACTCTCTCTCTCTCACTCTCTCAAATAAATACAGTTTTTTAAAATTTAAAAAAATATATTTTATTCAAATTCAATTAATTAGCATAGAGTGTATTATTAGTTTCAGAGGTAGAGTTCAGTAATTCATCAGTTGCATGTAACAGCCAGTGCTCATGACGTCATATGCTCTTCTTAATGCCCATCACCCAGCTACCCCATCCCCTTCTCCCGCTCTCCAGCAACCCTCAGTTTGTTTCCTACAGTTAAGGGTTTCTGATGGTTTGTTTCCCTCAAATAAATAAACACAGCTTAAAATGCTGCAGGGTATTAAGCGTCCTGCAAGTGCAACGATGGTCCCTGGAAGGAACCCATGAGTAAGTCATGAAGCACCATCAACATTGGTGTTGGCAGCGCTGCTTGTCCTTCTTCGGAGCAGAAAACATACCTCTCCCAATGTTTCTGCATATATCCTTTCATCTGACTTGAGCTGTGGTCTGTATCTCTAGAATGCACATTCCACTTATATATTCAAGTGTCTCATGTCATTTATGTTTTATTTCCTAACTTATGTCCTTTCACACCCATTTTGTTCCTAGTCCTGAAATACTTTATTCAGGAAGCTTTCTAAATAACTAACATGCTTCCCCCTAAGTACTCACTATGGTATCTGTTGCCTTCCTATTGCTGACAACCCCATTTTTTTATTTCTCTTCTATTATCAGCATGTTTTAATAATTTATTTTGTATCACAAAAGCCTGCTTTTATATAATTTAGGCAAAAAAAATCCTTGATCTGTTTTCATAGAGATTTTTTCCAGTGAAGTCCATTTGCTCTAAGTGTACTGATGATAACCCGTATTTTAAGCCACGCCAGCCCCCATTCCCTGTACTTATCGGTGATTAAGTTTTAGTCAGTATTGGTAGTTAATTTGGGTCTTCAAAGTAATTTTGTAGGTCATTGTTAACTTTTTTCCAAACACAAGCTAGAAAAACATGGAAAATTCAGATTTTGTTTCCCTTTGGAATGCATGGACCCACTAGATCACTACATTGTCCTGAAAGTCCTAGACGATGGATAAATGGATATATATATATGTATATGTGTATTTATTGCGATATAATTCACATGCCATAGCATTTTGGAATATTTACGGCATTGTGCCTCCATCACTGTAATCAATTTTAGATCATATTTGTCACCTTGAAATGAGAGCCCATAACCTTTAGTTATCATTTGCATGACCCCAAATACTAGAAAACCTTTAATATAATTTCTGTCTTTATAGATTTGCCTATCAGGACTTTTGTATAGGTGGAATTATGTGTGATCTTTTGTGACAAGTTCTTTCTCTTGACACCATATTTTCAAAGTTCATCATGTTATGTCATGTGTTAGTACTTCACTTGTTTTTGTGATTGAGCAAGGTTTCACTGGAAGGTTATGTGATCTTATTTGCATGAAGTCATGCATAGCATTCATATGCATATATATATAGCATATGTATATATATGTGTGTGTATTTTAATTTTTGCAATACAGTGCCTCTATTTCCTTTCTAATACTAGCAACTTTCATTTTTCCCCCTCTCTTTTTTTCCTCAATATAACTAAACATTTATATATTCTATTGATTTTTTCAAAGAACTAACTTTTGGCTTCATTGATTTTTCTCTATTGTTTTCTATTCTCTATTTTATTAGTTTTTCAATCTAATTTTTTTTCCTTTTTCTTCTTTTAGGTTTAATTCATTATTATGCTTTTGGTCTCTTAAAATAGAAGTTTAGGCTACTGATTAGAGATCCTTCTTCTTTTTTATTATAGATATTTACTGCTTTAAATTTGCCTCCAAACATTGTTTTACTTGTATTTCATAAATTTTGCTATATTGTGTCTTCATTTTTATTAATGTCAAAGTGTTTTCTAATTTTTCCTGATTCTGACTGTGAGAAAGTTTAAACCTAAGGACATTCTCGAGATCCCTGGAGGCTTTGGTGGAAAGCAATAAAGAGGAGACTGAGATATTTGAGATACACTAAACATATCTCAGCATTGGAAATATGTTAAATCATAGGCCAATTTGTTTGTCAGAGAGAATGAATAAAATAGAAAAGTAAAAAGAGCCTTCTTGAGGTCAGAGTAAACCTAAAATATTGAACCCAAATAACCTTGGCTATTAGAGGAACAGAAGGAAAGTCAGGTGGCAGTACTATGGTGGATGAGGAGGAAAATGACTATAATTCTTAGTCTTTTGGTCATCATATTTCCTAATCAAATTAGCATATGTAATCAGCTAAGATCTAGAGCTACGTTTTATACAAAAGTGTAATTCTCACTCTATACCCCAAATTTTACAAATCCTATGAAACATGGTTATTATTACTGAAATGATCTCCTGTGCCTCTCATATCTGATCATTGTTAAAATATAGATATTTTATGAAGAGAACTATTCTCAAGTTAGATTTGATTCTCTTGTTATCCGTCTATATCCAATGTTGCTCTAGAATGCTTGACATGTAATCCATAATATAGTAATTCATTTAGTTCTGCTCATTGGACCTCTGGTTTATTTACTCTTCCTCTCTAAGTGTCCTATAACTTCATTCAGGCAGATTGTTAATTAACTTGTAATTGCTCCAATCTAGAGCAAGTTCAGCATTGTCAATCATACAAAGTATTATAGACCCATCATGTAGGAACTCTGGAAAATATGTTGTCTGTGTAAAGAGCAGAGAAAAGTGTTTGATTCATAATAGGAAGAAACTGCAATAAGTTTTGTTGTTGTCCTTGATTCTTTCCTTCTTCTCTTCATCAGTTTTTCCTTGCATGAGAAGAACATGAAGCAGGTGTTGGGACTGTCTATTTTTTTGTACATCCTGATGGCAGGCACTGCAGTGGTTCAGAAGGAAATTGCAGCAAAGAGGGAAACCACAGATTTGTTACCAAAATCCTTGAACTTGTGTTTTAGTGCTAATTTTTCTTAGTCATGTGACCTTCAAAAATTTACTTAAATTTCTGAGTATTAGTTAATTCCTTAGATTACTACTGGTGATAAGATCCCACAGAAAAGTGTTACAAGCATTTGAATAAAGTGAATAGATAAAATATAGAGAAGAACTGCTTGTGAACTGTTAGTTATATTAGTTATATTAGTTACCATTATTTTGCCTAGTCTAACCAAAGAAGTTAAAATATGTAGCTATAGGAATTTTCAAATTACACAATTAAAGGTTCATTTACACATTTGATGATCACATTTCTGGCACCTTATTCTAGTTTATGAAGATACAGTGTTCTATTACATAGCATGAAGATACAGTGTTCTATTACATAGCATATATTCCAATGGAGACTTTGTAACTTTTAGTGTCATTTGAAAAAAAATTAGTAAGTACCATAAAAAGACATGAAGATTACACCTTTTTTGAAGGTTTTTTAAAAGAACTTCTTCATCCCAAACCAATGCAAGTTAATTTCAGATATTACTTTAGGGTCTTTTCCATTGTTCTTTAAATCATTCTCAAGACAGAGAGAATGAAGGCACTTGAACTAAAGTCTCATCTGGCATTGTCAAGGGCGGGTAATTGTGCAGAGAGACAGGAGGATTGGGCTGTGAGAAAGGCAGGCAACAGGTGCTGTTTTCTGTTTAACAGTTAATAATTACATAGAGGAATTTTGCTCACACTTCTGTTGTATTCTAATTATTTATAGTTCAGGTCCCCAGCTCTGTCATCCTACTTTCTACACAAGTCTCTTGAGATATCTGAAAGCAGCTGCAAGTGGGCAATGACTTCAGGTCATGGACAAAGTTGGATTTAAACTCTTCATGTTGCAGCATATGTGATGTTGCTCTTTCCTTCCTATAGTGGCAACAAAACTTCTTTTGCTTTATTGATCATTTATAAGCTATATCAAAGAGTGACAACCAATAGATAAATTGGAAGAAAAAAATGGTAAAGAAGAGGTGTTACATTCATCCAAGACTGCTGCTTATGTAGCTTAACGTGATATATTAAAATGATATATAAATATATATTTATATATAAATATATAAAATGCAGTTGTAAGTGTTGTGTAACGAAAAATATTCCAGAGAAAGTTGAGTTCTTGAAAGATAGAAATCTGATTAAAACACGGAATCATACTCAGAGAGTCTACTGTACCT
This sequence comes from Ailuropoda melanoleuca, assembly GCF_002007445.2. NCBI lineage: Eukaryota > Metazoa > Chordata > Mammalia > Carnivora > Ursidae > Ailuropoda > Ailuropoda melanoleuca. The sequence continues at coordinate 125,674,472 of NC_048219.1, read as the reverse complement.
TTCCAGTTTTAAAAATTGACATATTACATTAAGCAAGACATACACGAATTTAAACATGCAGAAGATTAAAAGACTGAGAAAAATCTTTAAAATACTAAAATGAAATAGGAGGAGTTGAAGAAAAAATAAAATAATGACATGCATTGAAGAAAATAGCTCCTTTGGCTAAAAGCTTCCATATGGAATAGCATATTGAGTTGCTTCTCAAAGAGTGGCAAAACTATACTTTGTACCAGATTGACTGAATGTATCTGCCCGTGGCTGGACACATGTGTGGAGAATGCAGAAAAATGAAGGTCATATTAAGTTTTATGTGTAGTTTCTAGCTTCATTTCTTAAAAACCAGGCAATAATTACCCTTTAAGTGGAATTTAAATTTTTATTTTAGAAACTATGAAATAATATCATATTTAAATATTTTTTCAAGTTATAGATTTTATTAGACTGCATTCTTCTAGTCTGAAGTATTTGTCAGTATAAATCCCTTGAACGAATATAAGATATTAGTCACAAAAATGGTTCCAAGTTCTCCCCATCTTATAAATTCTTTAAATATAAAGATCAATAGCTTGGGTCACAGTGAATTAGGAAAAATTCAAATTCTAATGTGATTATGTTTACAAATTTGTAAATATACTGATTTATATTTGTATATGTAAGCTAATTTAACAAATTAACTTCACTTTTAGCCTCTTTTATATATCATTTTATACATCCTCATATTTCAAAGAAAAGTAACAGGCTTCTTGATACTATAGCAGGGTAATCCTGATAATGAGAATATACTAAAGGTCAACTGAAAAAAAAAAGGATAACCCAAAAAAAGCACCCTATAGAGATGGCATCAAAAATTTTCAAGTCTGTATGCATTTCTGTACAGTTGCTTTCAATGGAAACGTTTCTATCAAAAATTAAAGTAATTTTTAGTTAATTGTTGAACTAATCCAATTGAAATTATTTAAGAGTATTTCACATAAACAATCATACGTAGAAATAAGTGAGGAAAATCAACTATACTTTGAAAAAGATACTCTTCAATCAGACAGCAAATTGCTCACAGAGCTTTTCTAAATTCAGGGTAAATGAGGAGAGATATAAAAGCATAAGTGAATGAAATTATCAGGTATTTTCCAATACTAAATTTTTACAATTGCATGGCAATATGTAACTACACTAATTTACAATAAAAATAGTTGAGGACAATTGAATCAAACAATGATACAAAGTTCTAAATGTAATGACTCCTTAATCTGTTTATTTTGGGTATAAAACAGAAAAGTTTCAGAGTAATTTTTCTTTTGCTTTTATATTTGTCTTTCATTGCTACTAAATTGCTAAACCCACACTTTTCACACCATTGCCTGGCATGCTGAAGAGAAAAAAAAAATACTATAAACTTAATCGGATATCAACAAATTATTGAAAATGCGGCACCATTTGAAAATCTTACAATCACAAATATGGTGCTACTGTTGGCTGAGTATAGTCTTAGAGCTGAAATAGAAACTAGAATTTGTCTGATTCAATCAATGAAAGGTTGGAGGGATGAAGACTCAAAGCTCATAACTTCAGAGAGTTAATGGCAAGAACCTGAAATAGAAAACTTTCTGAATTAATGTCCATTTTTCTTTTGACTGGATATTCAGTCTCTCAATTTTATTTTGGCCTATATTCAGTTTTATTCATTATTCTAGATTCCATTCATAGATGATGTTTGGTGGGGTAAAGAACCAGAAGGAATTTTAATATCTAATAAAATGTTTTAAAATTTTGAACACCTAATATTATTATTTTAAAGTGTGTGTGATTTTCAAGCATTGAATTAACAGTGCTCATTTAAAGCAATTGTCTTCAATATATGTGGCTTCAGCCAATTCTGTGAATTGATCAGTCATACACACATTAACACATCCTATATTTTTAGCTGAAAAAGTTACTCAAGCATCATTTCTTGTCAAAATGATTATAATGCCATAATAATGTGTTTAAAGGGCTATAATTAGGAATGTTAGCAATGCCATTTGAAACTCAAAGCTGAAAGAGGATTATAGTTTAACCCAATTACTCCATTGCACATGATCTCGCCTTTTAAGAACTTCTAACTAAAGTTTCATTGTATCTTTAGAGAATATGTGCCACCTAAAAGAATTCTGATGATCAAGCTCCTGATAAAAATCATGTGTTTATTCGAGAGAAATCAATTTGATGATCTCATTTATTAATATACATATATAAAAATTTCAAGTTTGATAGTGTTCAAAATGAGAGAAGCAAAGCTGAACATATTGAAATAATATCCAATTTTCTATGAATTGGCAACCCTTTCCATTTGTTTTGTGAATTCATGGGAATTGAGACTGGAAAAATATATCTATATATTGTCAGGCAAAATTATCTTCTGTTTGCAAAATATTTGTGAACCATACTGGAAGAATTTGAACCTTCTCATACTTGGGGTAAAATGCCAAGCAGAGAAAAGGGAGAAGATAATTTTGTCTATTTATGCTCCATAACTGCTTTTTTCCAAGTTGTTTCTAATGACCACATATTATAGGCAGGCATCCTGGTTCTCAGAAGGAATCAAAGAGAGTGTCAATAAGCCACTTGGTCTGAAGGGCAGAAGATTTTAAAATGTATTCATTCTGTTGCTCTGCACCTGATATAGATGTTACCAGGCTCTTCCCATCCTTCTGATAATCTCCCACGTTAAATTTTAACAGAAAAAATATGTCTTACGCTCTTGACTTTTAGGTCCCTGGGTGCCTAGGATTGTTTGATTCCTTTTAGATGGGCACTCCTCAAGCTGTCTGTGGTGAAAAAAAAATTCTTTTTATTAGTAATTTCTAATATATTGGTTTTGTGCATTGAGACTTTTATAAAATAAAATAACTAGAAAATTTAAAAATGCACACAAACACAAGCAAGTTTCTTCCATTCTTGGACTCCAGAGATAATATTATTATTATGCCGTAAAATTTCCAAACACCCATGATGATATTAATCTCTTTACTGCTCCTGGTTTCCTGGCAGGCACTGCAGTCTTTGCTTTGAGCAGCACTCCTTGTTGAATGGGGTCACAGGAGGGAGAATTCATTTCTCCCTGGCTTATTCTTGCCAGTTCTATTTCCCAAAAATGGAATGTTTCTCATTGCCTATTGTCTTTTGTCAAGTAGAATTCTTAGATTGGCTTCGGTTCTGCCTGATTTATTTCTCTTAAGTACTGTAACTCTTTTCCTGAATCTTACTCCTTTTCAGACCTCTATGCCTTGCTCAAAAATGAAGAGAATCTGTAATCCTTCTTTATATCAGCATTAAATGACCCCCAGGGCATTGCCTTGCCAACCAAACAGCTTCCGACCTACCTGTATCCCAGCTTCCTTTTCAGTCTGAAGTATACCAAGATGCTATATTGCTTACCCTAACTCGAAGTTTCTCAACTGAGCTTTCTAGACTCCTAGAGCATCTGTGGGTTTACTTTAGGAGGTTCATGACTCTACTAAATTACTGGCAACATTTTGTGCAAGGGCGCACATGTTCACGTTCAAGTCTTTGTGTTAAAAAAGATTTACTGTCACAATTTTTATGGGAATGTTATTATGCTATAAGGCAATAAACTGTAATAGATTTAAAATCCCGATCTTCTTGGTAGGTAACTTGGACTCAGGGCAATCATAGCATTATTATCTGTATCATTACTATTCATCACCACAAAACATTATTTTTCAGGAGTTATTAAAAAATTATACAGGCCTTGCCTTCTGGATTATGCTTATGCTCTACATAGGCCAAATAGAGCATTCACAATAGATTCAAGCATATTTCTATCGACATTCAAATCTACATACCAGCACGTGATCACGAGCAACGGTTACAGTAAAGGTTTGAACTTTATTACTGCAGATGCAGCGTGATACAATGTGAGAAAGATGCAGCCAGCCATGGCTGGTTTGAAGATGAAAGGGGATCACAAAGAAATGAGGGCTCTATAAGCTGGAAAAAGTGAGAACACTTGCTTACCTAGAAACCTATAAAAAGGAAGATAGCCCTGCCCACCCCTTAATTTTAGCCCAGTGGGACCCATTTCAGACTTCTGACCTTCAGAATTTTAAGATAATAAGTTTGTGGGGTGCCTGGGTGGCTCAGTCGTTAAGTGTCTGCCTTCGGCTCAGGGCGTGATCCCGGCCTTCTGGGATCCAGCCCTACATCAGGCTCCTCTGCTGGGAGTCTGCTTCTTCCTCTCCCACTCCCCCTGCTTGTCTCTCTCTCACTGGCTGTCTCTCTCACTGGCTGTCTCTGTGTCAAATAAATAAATAAAATCTTAAAAAAAAAAGATAATAAGTTTGTATTATTTTAAAAAGCAGAAAGAGACCCATTAATGCAGAGAACAAACTGATGATTGCCAGAGGGGAGGAGGCGGGTGATGGACAAAATAGGGGAAGAAGGGGTGGGAGGTACAGGCTTCCAGGTATGGAATGATTAAGCCGTGGGGATAAAAGGTACCGCATAAGGAGTATAGTCAATGGTACTGTAATAGGGTGTGATCACAGATGGTTGCTACGCTTGTGGTGAGCACAGCATACTGCATAGACTTGTTTGTTGAATCACTGTGTTGTACACCTGAAACTAATGTAACATTGTGTGTCAACTATACTTTAATAAAATAAATGTGCTGTTTTCAGCAGCAAATATGCACTGTGATGTTATGTCACGTTTTATAACACAAATGTTACGCAAATGTTATCACACAAAGTCTTTAAATCCAAATTTGTAATGAATACACTAGAAGTATTTTCTTGCTAAAATCTATCCTAAAATTCTTCTTTTGCTTCCGTTTTTTTTTTTTTCCTCCAAAAATCAGTCTCTGGTCCTGTAATTACATAGTAAAGAGACATTTTTAAAGACTATATTTGGTTTTAACATTTTTAATTTCTCAAAAGCTTTTTAGTAAATCAGTATGTCTATGGTTAGTAATTTGAAGAAGCCATTTAATAATCAGACTGTAGATGGATATACACTTCCATAGAAAAATGAATTATTAGACAAATTGAAGATGAAGGAAGCTATATTTAGGTTTAATTTATTCATTTTCAATGCAGGCCTATGGAGCAGCAAAGACAAATTATAATTTCTAATAAATGATTCTACTGTATAACATTTTCAAGAAACCATGACTAAATAATTCTGTGCACTGCAGAATACATATTGAAATGACAGGTGTTGTGTGGGCAGTAAGTTTAAAGAGCTACCATAAGTGTCTGTGTATGTGAGGGAGAGAGAGAAAGAGAGAGAGAGGAATTAATATCTATGTCTATCCCATATTGAAATATTGAAAATGAGTTTTTATTTAAAAATATATTTGTATCTAAAAATGAATTTTATCTTTTCATCCATACCAGAACAGAATCAGCTTTACAGGTTACAAAAATAATACCTATTTTAAGAAATAGAAATACATTCAATAATCATTCCCGATTCATTGCTGTGATCGCATCAATGTTTTATGAGATGAAAATGTTCTGTAAATAAATTGGAAAGATCATACCAAGTGAAAATAAATTATTTCCTGATAAATATATTAGAATATATTTATCAAATGCTTCACGAGTAAAAATCATGGATTTGACATTATTAAAAATATAATGGGGCGCCTGGTGGCTCAGTCGTCAAGGCATCTGCCTGCGGCTGGGGTCACGATCCCAGCGTTTTGGGATTGAGCCCCGCATAGGGCTCCCTGCTTGGCGGGAAGCCTGCTTCACAGTCTCCCACTCCCCCTGCTTGCATTCCCCCTCTTGCTGCCTCTCTCTCTGTCAAATAAATAAATAAAATAAAATAAAAATAAATAATAAAAATATAGTGATGTAAACCATATTTCCCAAGCCCTTCAAATTTATGATCGAAGGAAAAACATTTCACTTTTAAAGCATTTTCACTTTAAAGACAAAATAAAAGTAAATATATCACAAACTAGTCCACATTTATTCATCAAATGAATAGCTATGGCATTAAAATATGGTTATTGAAGTAATAACCCTATCTAAATCTATCTAAAATGGCGAGGATAAATCTATCTAAAATGGCAAACATAATGCCAATTGAATAAAATTAATTCAATTGTTATAGGAAAGTTCATACTTCTATGATGGCGCAAGATTTATATAACCAGCTTTAAGATTCTTTAACTCACAGTATGATCTCAATTTATTTAAAAATATTGCTATATATTTTAAAGTTCAGAAGAAAGAAGGAATGAGAAAGAGAGAAAGAAGTGTTGATTATTTTTTATATCTTGATCAATATGTTTTATTCACATGCAGAAAAGAAATGCATACAAAAATTTCCNTTTATTTATTTATTTGACAGAGATAGAGACAGCCAGTGAGAGAGGGAACACAAGCAGGGGGAGTGGGAGAGGAAGAAGCAGGCTCATAGCGGAGGAGCCTGATGTGGGACTCGATCCCAGGACCCCGGGATCACGCCCTGGGCCAAAGGCAGACGCTTAACCGCTGTGCCACCCAGGCGTCCCTGATCAATATGTTTTATTCACATGCAGAAAAGAAATGCATACAAAAATTTCCAGGTTAGATACTTACATGATAGCATTAGTATCAATTGTTATATTTGACTAGCATGAAATCTCCAAAGTTTCAATATTTCACATATACTGCTGCCATATTCAAAGAAAAAATAATTATCACAAAACAATAATTAAACACTCAAAAATGAAGGCCCAAAAGAAAATGATTTAACTTCAAAAGATATTTATGTATATGCCATAATAAGAGTCTGCATTTTCCCAAGCACAGCATTCTCTCTCTCTCTCTCTCTCTCCCTCTCTCTCTTTCTCTCAACACTATTTCTCTTTCAAATCAGGGAAGAGTCAAATACAGATTTAAACTTCAGGTAGTTAATGTATCTGTAGCTTGGAGAATGGACTAAATAGAGACCCAGAAGCCATTGTAAAAAGTTGTAGCAAGTTTCCAATGATTGTGGCCTAAAAGTGTCAGGAGAGATGGAGGGAAGTAACATACATGGTTTTAAGAGTTATTTGGAAGAAAATACAGACAGAAAATGTGATTGCTCAATTTCATAGTATTAGGAAGAAAAAATAAAGTGCTATGGTTTCTAACTTAGAAACAAAGAGATAATGCTGCAATTCATTGAGATAGGAAACAGTAGTGAAAGTTGGAAAATAGAGTCATATTTGGAATATTTTGCAATGTCTATATTAAAAATAGGCCAGTTATCTAGCAAGCTCCCCAACATGCAGGTTTGATTTGAAGGCCATCGATATATAACGTGATTGAATCATCCTAGGTAGTGGGTAGGATAAACTTTAGGGAATGTGTAGTAATAAGAAGAGAGAGTTGGGATCAGACTATGTGAAATCAAAACATAATAAAAAGAAAGAAGAAAAGGATATCAAAGTGGTTGATATCACAAAACCCAGGAAGAGTGGAATTCATTTACTTATACCAACTTTTTAAAACATTTTCATTTCAAATAACACAACAAGTTGTCATGATAAAAGAATGGAGATGTGATTTATTTTCAATATTAACAAGTAAATTGATAATGAAATTGTTAAAACTAGGATGTGAGTTTCACCTTCTTTTGAGGTGAAGTTTTCCTACTTTGTACTTGATGCTCTTTAATGTCTCCCTGCCCTCAGTGCAGATGATAAACATATTTGTCTCCGTACACCTCTTTTCATCTTCTCACTCCTGCATCAGAAACTCCTGAGATCTGAAACACACAAAATTATATGGTTTATTTGTGTGTGGTACAAGTCAATTGCTAACCATGTAATTTATTGTAGGTATTTTTATTCAACATTATTGAGGGATAAATTACATGTAATAAAATAAATCCATTTAAAGTGTACAGTTCAATGAATTTGATAAATGTATATACATGTGAAGCCATCACAACAATCGAGATGTACAAAACATCTCTACCCTCCTTTGAAGTTCATTCTTTAAAGAAATACAACAAAATTCTGATACTCACATTATAAATCGTCATGGACAGTATGCAAGGAAAAATTATGAGCCATGTGAAAAAGGAAAATGTGATTCATAACTCACGCTAATCAAATAAACAGAGAGCTAGTCATGACATAGATGATGAAATTACCAGGCAAGGATTTGGAAACAAATAGCTATTATAGAACTGTCAAATATTAATGAAAATATAAGTATAAAGAAGAGAGAAAGAAACTATTAAAAAATGAATGAAATGAAAATTTGTGAAATAGGCTCAAAAGAAGGCAAGGTGCAAGAAGAATAGATAACTTAATTTAGAGGCAGGAAAATAGAATCTATCAAAACTGAAGTACAGCGAAAACAAGAGTAAACAAAATTTAAAAATGACAAGAGTTTCAATGACCTGACCAACAATGTCAAGGAATCTAAAATATATGTAATTATACTCTCAGAAACAGAGAGGGAAGCAGAAATACAAGAAATAATGGCTGCAAACTTCCCAAAGTTGAATGGAAGATTGAACCCACAGACCCAATGTTCTCAACAAGCATAAATAAACCAACAGCAACATACCATAATCAGATTTCCAAAAACCAATGATAAGGAGAAAACCTGAAAAAGAGCTGAAAGAAAATATATATACAGAGAAATTATATGCATGTTGATTAGATTCTCATCAAAACAATGTGAATCAAAATAAAATGAAATGACATCTTTGTCATGATTATTAAAAAACCTTAATCTAAAATCTATATTTAGGGGAGCCTGGGTGGCTCAGTCGGTTAAGCGATTGACTCTTGATTTTGGTTCAGGTCATGATCTCAGCGTCCTGAGATGGAGCCCCATGTAAGGACCCTTGCTGGGTGTGAAGCATGCTTAAGATTCTCTCTCTCCCTCCTTCTCTCTCTGCCCACACCCTCCAGCTCTCTCTCTCTCTAAAAAAAATTAATAATAATAATAATAATTAATAATAAAAAATAAAATCTATGTTCAACAAAAACAGATTTCAAAAATAAATACCAAATTAGGACACAGAAAGGAGAGTAAATGATGTTTATAGGTTTGATGTTATTTATGTCAGAACATTTTAATAAAGGTAAACATACCTGACGTTACAATGAGGGGGCTTATTAACCAAAGTAAAGCAGCCTTCGCCAAAGAAACAAAAATAAACTGTGAATCCAAAGAAGTGACTTCGGGCCCACATAAGTCAGAGGCCATTATAATTTCTCTGTATCTGAGTTTCATGTTTATATTTAACAAACAGAAAATTGAGTCTAAATAAAGTTTCCCAAACTATATTTTAAGAAACACCAATCCCATAATATGATTAGTAAAATAGAATTTCATGTGGAAATAAAGATTAAAATGTGACTTATAGATATTAATACATCAAAGGCTATGAGAACTCTTAAAATGAAGACATTTGTTAACAATTGTTTAACTGAAAAATATTTGGGTAGTAATGTATTTTTCCTAGATCAACACTCAGCGCTATTGTATATTATTCCTTTAAGGAAATGTCCTTCCATTTCAAATTCCAAATTTAATACCTCGAGCTGAATATACTACTCTATCCCAAATGGCATAATATTGATTTGCAAGGATATAATTATTATAATGCTCAATGGCCTTGCCAATTTATTGTCTTCAAAGCAATGGACCATATCAATAACACACAGGTAGTATAATTTTTATGTGAAAACGATGTTTTTATATGACAAGTCAGATATATGGCAAGATTTAAATAAATGTTTAATTAAGATTAAATATTAATTTAACTGTACTGGTTTCCTACTATTACTGTAACAAATTACCAAAATTTGGTGGCTTGAAACAAACAAACGTATTATCTTTTCTTTTCTGATGGTAGAAATCTGATACAGTTTTCACTGAGCTAAAATTAAGGTGTTGTGAAGGCCACATTCCATTCTGGAGGCTCTAAGGAAGAACCGATTTTCTTATCTTTTCTAGCTTCATGGTTACAACCCCTTTCTCCATCTTCAAAGTCAGCTGCATATTATATTCAAATCTTTCTCTCTATTATAGTCATGTATTTCTCTTTTGCTTCTTTTAGGACCTTTCTGGTTACATTGGCCACCTGGATAACCCAGGATAATCTCTCCATCCCAAACTCTTTAATTTGTTTATATCCTGCAAATTCCTTTTTGCCACGTAAGGTGACATATTCTCAAATTCTAGGGATTAAGTCATGGACATGTTTGGCAGGTCATTTTTGTTACAGCTGCATTAACAAATAGTAATTTAGCATCTTCTGGTGCTGGGCACTGTGCAGGCATCTTCCTTACTACAAAGTGATCATCAGTGACATATCTGTAGCAAAATAGATACACATTTTTGCCCTTACAGAGTTTACAGTGTAGTAAAAGGAGACAGACAATAAGCAATAAATGTAATAAGTGTATATTTTAGAAGGAGATGAGTACTAGAGGGGGGATAAAGCAGAGTAAGATGGAACAGGATTGGGGGTGGGTGGAAGTGATCATTTATATTGAGTGGTCAGGATAGAGAACATTGAAAGATAACATTTGGTGAATTCCATGCAAATATCTGGAGGAAGAACATCTCAGCCAGAGGGAGTAGCTGTTGCAAAGGCTCCACGGTGTTCTAAGAAAGTAAGGAGAATAAGGTAGCTGGACTGCAGTGAATCGTGGCTGGTGGAGCAGCAGCCTGAGAGGTCGGGAAAGTAATATGAAAAACAAACAAACAAATTATGTAGGAACTTGTAGGCAAATGTAAGGACCTTGACTTTTCTGTGCATGAAATAGAAAGCATCATAGGGTTTCCAGCCATAGGCATAACTATTTCATTCGTGTTGTGAAGGATCCCTACCGCTGACATGTCAGAGAAGGGAGTTAGCGATGTGGCTATTCTGTGGTCACTCAGGCAAACTAGGGCGGTGGTTTACAGCGTGATGCAGTGTTCATCATAAGTGTCTGGATGAGATATTTGGAAGGAGGACTAATAAAATTTTCTGAAAGAATGTATGTGCAATGTGAGAAGAAAAAAAAAGGAACTGGTTGACTCCAAGGGTTTGGCTTGAGCGATTGCAATTGCCAACAACTGAATTCAGAAGGCTACCTGTGGAATTGGGTGTGGGGAAAGCTGGAGTTGAGTTTGGTACGGTTTAGCTGGAGTGATCTCCTGGAACAAGTGACAATGTCATGTAGGAAGGTGGGTAATAGATCTCAAGTGTAGGGGAGATTTTCGTGGTCAAAGCATATGTTGTTGATTATATTCTAGAGATAGAGAACTCCTGTGGTGAATTTGTAGATTTAGATCTCCTTTTATTATGGATTAATTAATTAATTTTAAAATTTTATTTATTTATTTGAGAGAGAGAGAGTACAAGTGGAGGGGCACAGGAAGAGGGAGGTGAAGCAGACTCCCTACCAAGCAGGAAGCCCAATGCAGGGCTCCATCCCAGGACCCTGAGATCATGACCTGAGCCGAAGGTTGAACCAAAGGCTTAACTGACTGAGCCACCCAGACTCCCCTATTTATGTCTCTTTTTAGAAGAAGAGATACGTAACCAATAACAGACAGGAGTGATGAAATGAGCACTGAAAAAAATGAAAGTTGCCCTGAGAGTGTTTAAATAACCAACCCAACACTCTAGAATTCCTTCAAGATTCCAGATTTCCAGCAGATAAAAAATATGATTGGCTATGCCTGGCACACAGCAACTACCACCTCAGAGTGGGATGATGGAGTGAGGAACTCTCACTTTGGCAAGAGATACATCCACTCCCTTCTTTTCTATAATATAAGTGAAATTGAAAAACAAAAGAAAAAACAAACTAGAGCATGTGGGCTTTTTTTTTTAAGATTTTATTTATTCATTTGACAGAAAGAGAGACAGCCAGTGAGAGAGGGAACACAAGCAGGGGGAGTGGGAGAGGAAGAAGCAGGCTCCCAGTGGAGGAGCCCGACGTGGGGCTCGATCCCAGAATGCCAGGATCACGCCCTGAGCCAAAGGCAGACACCCAACGACTGAGCCACCCAGGCATCCCGAGAGCATATGTGCTTGAAAGATGAATGCAAAGCTAGACAGAGCTCTAGGNGCCCTGAGCCGAAGGCAGACACCCAAAGACTGAGCCACCCAGGCATCCCGAGAGCATATGTGCTTGAAAGATGAATGCAAAGCTAGACAGAGCTCTAGGCCAATTTTGGAGTACATAAAAAATATTGATCAACAAAATGAATATGTGTCACACAATCTGAAATATGTAGATGTGGGCTCTTTAAGTGAAATAATTTTTGCTCTAAGAAAATTCAGTCTCATGTGAGTTAAATAAAGTTCCAAGAATATTTACTTAACAAATGGCAGTTGAGATTGTATATATATTTTATATCTCTCTCTGTGTGCATGTGTGTGAAAGAGATAGAGAGAGAGAGATGGAGAGAGACACACAGAGAGAGATGAAAAGGAAAAGGGGGAAGGGAATAAAAGGAACCATAAAAATACAAATGGATATCTGAAAACACATGTTTTTCTATGTAAATAAGTTATAGTTGACTTCTCGACAGCAAAGGTTTAAACTACATGGGTCCACTTATATGTGGACTTTTTTCAACAAATATAGTACAATCCTGTAAACATATTTTCTCTTCCTCATGATTTTCTTAGTAACATTTTCTTATCTCTAGCTTAATTTATCATAAGAATACAGTATATAATACATACACAGAATAGGTGTTTTTTGACTGTTTTTATTATAGGTAAGACTTCTAGTCAAGTAGTTATGTTTTGGAGAAGTTAACAGTTATACTCAGATTTTCCCCCACGTAGGAGTTGGTGCCCCTAACCGTCACATTGTTCAAGGGTCAACTGTAATTCTAATACTATAGAGGAATTTTCTATCTGGTGTTTTGCCAATGTTTCTCAACTTAATAAATCACATTGCAATAATGCATGCTGAAAAGAAACTCATTCAAATACTGTGGAAGCAGTATTTATAGGAAATGTAATTAGAATGTTACCACTGCTTAGACATTTGATGGTTTTTCTAAAAATTGAACTGCAATGCTGGATCAGCGAGCCGGTGTGAAGGACAGTGTTGAGATTGCTCCCGGCTTACTTTCGAAATGCAACTTCATTTTTCTTTGTTTGTTAAACTATTTCTACACAATTGCTCCCAAATTTATCTGTTTACGATTATATGTGGTATTTAAATTTACAAAATAAAATGTAATTTAAAGCACACAGTTCAATGTTTTCAGGAATTTCTCTTTTTGAGACCATGGAGGTACATCACAGATTTCTGATTCTTCGTGGCCTGAGTTTTCCATGATGAAATCTGTGATTCCCTCAGCATTTAACTTAGGACTATCTAGGTCAGACTGACAAATAAGTTTATAATAAAATAAAATAAATGCTCTCAAACAACGTAGAGAATTAGGAGCCAAATTTATTGTGGGTATTTTCCTAAAACCATGTTTACATAAACTGTCAGTGATTATAATTCAGAGACAAATTGTCTGCTCATTGTAGCATCATTTTCTTGAACAATAAGTGTAAATGAGATTTTGGGAAAAGGTGGTTGAGACATGAGTATGGTAGAGTGCTTTTCTTAATAGAGCCTCATCTTTCTTCTTGAAAGTTAATTGTCTGTTTGATAATTAAAGCTTAGTGCATTGTTTTAATCCCATCCCCAAATTCTGTATATAAAGTATATTGTAATGAATCAATATGAGACAACATTGACACATATTTAAAGCATAAAGTTTTAACTAAAATACTTCCAAACTATAATATGCATTATTCATTTGTGGACTTTATAAAAAATGCATGCCTCTTCCCTGCTGACTCAGAATCTTTATTAATGGAACTAACCGGGAAAAAAAAAATTAACCTGTTTCTCCTGTGAGTCAAAAACACACATTAAGCATACCAAATTTTAAGAGCAACTGAACTAAAATATTCTTGCTTGATAACAAGTTTGAAAAGTGTTGTAAATTGCTATAAAATGAAATTTGACTTCTAAAAATCGCTACATTGTCACTGAGTAGTATTAAACACTGAAATTGTGAGTTTATTGATACCTGTTATGTAAAATGGTAAAAGCAGACTTTCTGCATATGGGGGTGAGGTGGAGGGGATAAGCAGTTTCTTTAATAAGAATTTAGCTGTAACTGATGTTTTGTAATGAACAATCTCCATCAAAGGGATAATGGTATATTTATCTCTCTGCTGTGTATCTACTGAGATTATGATGTAACAAGCAAGGGAAGAAATTGTCAAGAATACATTTATTTTATTTTTTAATTTATATGCAACAATATTAACTTTTACAGCATGCAGTTCTGTAAATTTTGACAAATACATAGTGTCATGTAGCCACCACTACAGTAAGGATACAGAACAATTTCTTCACCAAAAAAAAACTACCCGTTGCTGTCTCTTTGTACTCAAATCTCCCTCCCACCCCCAGTTCCCACCACCACCACTACCACCAACCCCTGGCAAACACCGATCTATTTCTCAGTGCCTATAGAGTTTCATCTTCCAAAATGTCATATAATTTTCTTTCTGGAAGCCGAAGGTGGGTGAGTAGATCTGACTTCTGTTAGCATAATGCTTTTTAAATTCAGCCTTATTTTTGACATCCGGTTATTCATTCAATTTTATTTCTGAAAGGTATTATAGGGGTGCTGGGTGGCTCAGTTCATTAAGTGTGGGACTCTTGATTTCGACTCAAGTCATGATCTCAGCATTGTGAGATCAAGCTCAGCCTTGGGCTCTGGGCTCAGCAGGGAGTTTCCCTGAGATTCTCTCGCTCGCTCCCTCTCTTTCTGCCCCACCCTTTTGCACATGCACACTCTCAAATTAAATAAATCTTTTTAAAAATAAATAAATAAAATAAAATACTATGTTAAAAAAAAAGAAGAAGAAATGATGGGCGCCTGGGTGGCACAGCGGTTAAGCGTCTGCCTTCGGCTCAGGGCGTGATCCCGGCGTTATGGGATCGAGCCCCACATCAGGCTCCTCTGCTATGAGCCTGCTTCTTCCTCTCCCACTCCCCCTGCTTGTGTTCCCTCTCTCACTGGCTGTCTCTATCTCTGTCAAATAAATAAATAAAATCTTTAAAAAAAAAAGAAATGAAACACATTATATTTTACTGGTGCATTAGTATGCTTATCCATTCACCTGTTAAGGATATTGGTTATTTTCAATATGTGATGATTATGAATAATGCTGATTTATACAATTGTGCATATGCTTTTGAATAAATAAAAGTTGTATTTTCTCTAATGCAAATTCTAAGATCAGAACTATTGAGTCATATAGTAAGTGTATATATGTATAGCTTTATAAAAATATACCAAACTACTTTCCAAAGCATCTGTATTCCCACTGTGATTTATAAAATTTCCAACTGTCCTGTATCCTTGCCAGCAGTTAGTACTCCGAACTTTTCATTTATCACTCATTTATTCATTTTTCCATTCATATCAGCTAGTCTAAAAGGTATGTGTGGGAATCTTCTGTTGTTCTAATTTGTGTATTTCCTTAATGACTAAAGATGTTTTCGTGTGAATTTCTGGCATCTCTATATCTTTTTTAGTAAAGTATTTGTTCAAATCTTTTGCTTATTTTTAAAATTTGGTTGTTTGCTACTTGTTGAATTTTTATACTTCTTAATATTTCATATTTTGAGCTTTATGGAGGTATAATTGACAAATAAAAATTGCATAAAATTAAGGTGTACAATGTGATGTTTTGATATATGTATGCTTTGTGAAAGGATTGGCACAATGTAGCTAATTAACATAGTGGTCATTCTCACATAGGTATCATGTTTTGTGTGGGAAGAAAAAAAACAATGCTTAAAATCTACTCTCTTAAAAAAAAAAAGATCCACTGTCTTAGCACATTCAACTATACAAGACAGTAGTATTAACTGCAGTCACCAGGAGGTACGTTAGCTCTCCAGAATGTATTCATGTACTATAACTGACCTCTGATCAATATCTCCCCATTTCCTCTATGCCCAGCCCCTGGTAACCATCATTCTACTCTCTGCCTTTATGAGTTCAAGGTCTTTTAGATTCCTCATGTAAATAATAACTTCCTTAAGGGTTTGACAGGTGGAAAATAAAAGTAGCTCTCCTTAGGGTTGCACAAGTGAGTGTAGGGGTCGTGCCCTGAACATTTCCAGAATCATGACCTCCTCCGCTGAATGCAGTGACCCACAAACCAAGGCCATACAGGTCTTCCCCACCTGCTGGCAACCCATGTGCCGTCTTCTCCCCCGGTTCACTAAGAGCCCCGCTCTGCCCTACTGAAGAGCGCCCTTTCCTAAACCTCTGAATAGCACAGGACTCCCTACACTGTCACATTCCCTCTGGGACAAAGTGGCAAGAGAAAAGAAAGAAAAAATAAATGGCAGGGTTTTTTTTCTCCCGTATTTAAGACAACAGAAGTCCCTCTTCCCAGTACCTCTGAGCAGAGAGGCGTATTTTCTCTGGGTGTTTCAGGTGTGTGAGTGACAGTCTTTGTCTGCCCTGCAGCCCAAGGTCCCAGAAGCGCAGCTTTGGGCAGAGGTTGCTTGCAGCTGGGCCAGGAAAGTAAAAAGAAAAAGGGAAAAAAATCAAGGATTTCCCCCACACGGTCTCCTTCCCTAAATGGCTTCCCCTTTCAGTGTTCTGGCCAGAAAATGGTTCTTGGAACTTTCTATGTCCACATAGTGTTGGAATTTAGGCTTCCATAAAGTCTAAGCCAGGATTTGGGAAGGACAAAAGAAAATGAGAAAACAGAGCTACATTTGTCATTCCTTGTGTTGATTTTCCTCCCTCATCCACCTACTCTTATTTTCCATTCAGGGCCCTCTGGTTATCTGCTTCCTGGGTGTGCCCAGGGTTTCAAGTGGCTGTCTGGGACAGGTGGGGTAGAGTGTCCTTACCCCATCTCAACCAGAGCTCCAAATCCCCAAACATGCCATTGTGGTCACTTAGACAGTTGTTTGCATGGGTTCCCCTTCAAGCTAGAAACTGCATTTCCTATGAACAGAAATAAGCTAGTTATCAACGTACAATAAAATTAATTTAATTAAACATACACAGGGATCCCCTCAGTGGTAAACAGTTAAAGTTTTGCTGCCTAAGATCAATTCTTTAAACACTTGAGTTTTCCTGGGGGGTGTGGGGAGCATTGCATTACACTCTGCCCGGAGAGGTTGGTTCCCGGACAAGAGTCTAAATCAAAGGCAATCAAAGGTGATCTAGGGATTCTGTGGAGCAACCAGTAGAGATGTTTTTATTTTTGTTTTTTTTAAAGATTTAATTTATCTGACAGAGACACAGCAAGGGAGGGAACACAAGCAGGGGGAGTAGGAGAGGGAGAAGCAGGCTGAGCTCCCCCAGGGAGCCTGATGCAGGGCTCAATCCTAGGACCCTGAAATCATGACCTTAGCTGAAGGCAGACTCTTAAGGACTGAGCCACGGTATGGAAACATGCCTGGAGATTCAGGAGACTGCAGCTAGGGCCCTCATGCACCACGTTCGTTTGAGAGTAAATAAAGCACAGAGGAAAGTAGAATCATAAATGATACACCAATATACACAGAGAGAAAGAAAGATAAATCATACTCTGATGACATCATCTGAGCTTGGATTTTCTAGAGACTGAAGAATATTTTACTCTGGGCTTTTCAGCTAAATGATCCAATAAATGTCTCTCTCTCTCTTTAGGATGCTTAAACTAAGTTCAATTATCTGTCATTTGCAGTAAAAATTTTTCTAACATAACATATAATTCCTTCCGGTGCCCAATGTCGTAATTCAGTTCCTTCAAATTTGCATGATCATAAAAATCAGTTGGTATTTATTTCCCTGGGGATTTTGTTTTTTAGGAAGGGTTCTGTTTTTAAGAATGGTCTGGAGAGGAATCTTATGGTCAGAAAGCATGAAAGTCATCATAATAGCATAATACCTGCAAAATTAGAAAAAAATATTAATATATTATCACACCTCACTTGCTAGATATTATATAATTCCCTGATTTTCCTAGCAAATCAGCATAAAGAGAGCCACAGAATTATAAAAACTTAGAGATGGAAGGAATGGTAGTTATAATCTGGTCCAACAGACTATTTTTTACAATGAAAAAATTGTAGCTTAGAGAAGTAAAGTCACACATATAAATCCCATAGGGAGTTAGCAACAGAATAGATACTATAAAATGAATATCCTGCTAGATTCAATTTTTTTATTATAGAAATCATATTTCTAAATTAGAAAATCATTAAAAAAGTACATAAATAGCAGGATGCTGAAAATTGACCTCTATTCTCCAAAGCCATAGCAAATTACCTAAAAGAGCTTATAGCGTGTTCTAAATTCTTAGCATCTTTATTATGAATGAGCACTGATTGATTAGTTGACCATTATAACAAAAATGAATCTTTACTATTTAAACAGACTCTTAAACACTTCCCCTAATCCATGCTGTGATTTTGTAACCATATCCTCAAATGCTTTTATAGCAAGTATTTTATTTGTAAAAAAATATTGAGAGCTATTAAGGATGAAAAGACTTTTAGAGTAAATAAGTCATTTTTAAAATCTAAGAATCAACAGAAGAAATTGCCCAAAGAATCAAGTGGTCTAAATGCAATGGTCTCAAAAGCAAATTTATAGAGTTTTGGATACCGAATAAGGGTTTTCCAATTTTATTTCCCCAGTGTTTGGTAAAGAACTCTATGCAATAAAGCCACCAGAGGTGGCTGCTTACAGCGTTTATATAAAATTATTTGATGGATATACAGGAAAAAAGCTTCTTCACATTATAAAATAAAGCATTTTAAACTAAACACCTTCATCATTTTTCCACCCCTTGAGGGGCAAAAATCAAACTGAATACCAGCTATTGCTGCAATTGTTAAAGAAAGCCTTCCATTAATGTCACAAAAGCTGATATTTTAAACTATTTATTGCCTTCTCAAAACTCCAAGGTCCTTAAAAATATGCAAGCCATTGTATAGATAAAATATGATATTGGCATTGCTCATCTAAGGAATTTACTCAGAGGATCCTATTTACTATTACAAGCTGAAAAAATACATGCATTTACATAAATATTATAGTCACATAAATTCATTACATATAAATTCTATTCTTTATAATATTTTTTTCATAAGAAATGTTCCTGAGTGTATTTAAATGAAAAGGTCAATCTTGTTATCTATTTGTAATGAAAATAAGTAAATATCCATAGTTTGGTAATGGATTTGGGAGAAAAGTTAATAGAAGTGTTATGCCATTGTATAATACTTGTTAACATTATATTGAAAAAAAATTATATTTTTTTCAAGTAAGCTCTATGCCCAATGTGGGGCTTGAGCTCATGATCCTGAGATCAAGAGTCACATGTTCTCCCAAATGAGCCAGCCAGGTGCTCCAAAATAAAAAATTTAAAAAAATATTTTGTCCCCAAATAATCTAAACCATTGTTTTCCAAATTTGGCTGTATATCAGAATGAGCATGGATGCATTTCAGAAAACAGACTCCTCATTATAAGCTTATTAGAATCTTAGGAAGTGGTGTCATGGACATATTTTTTAAAGAAAATTTCCACCTGGATTTGTACANATTATGAGCTTATTAGAATCTTAGGAAGTGGTGTCATGGACATATTTTTTAAAGAAAATTTCCACCTGGATTTGTACAGGATCATCAATATCACCACTGAGCTCTCTTTTCTTGTGGATTCTCCCAGCCTCTCTGGAGGAGACTGTGGGCAGCAGTCTCTTTTCCTACAGCTTGGGCAACTGCGCATGCCTGCCAAGCCTTTTCGTAGCCATCGATGGCTTGATGTCCAAAAGATCACCAAACTAAAATGTGTCTATACATCTTTTTTTCTTCAGCAAATAACAACAGCAAAAAATAAGGTTGATAAGATCTCGTGATGAAAGTATTAGAAGCTAGGGTTCGTGTTGGTTGTTGAAAAGCACTTTAAAGATTCCTGATTTTCAATTTAGTTGAGAGGGTGAAAATAAAGTTATTTTATATAATCTATAATGCCTATGCATGTGCGATCCAGTTAAGGGAGTAGCTCTATACATTTATAACTAAGAGAATCAAACTGATTCTCTCTCTCAGGAGAGGCCCTGAGAGAGCTCTTCAGTACGGTTGGTTGCAGTGTCTTTTAATAATGTGTTATTTCCATCCTGTGCTTTTCTCCAAACCAGTGTCAGTTTGGATCTTGAGGGATTAAAGAGAGAAACACTGAATACATTTTTATGTGGTGCTTCCACATCTTTGGGGTTTAAACTACCCATCCTCTCTACCGTCTGAATTTCAAATCATCTTAAAAGTTGATAGCCTCATTTGAAGTGTTATGCTCTTGGTTTGTTTTGATATGTAAATCACTTGGAGACATCCGTATAAACTGCCTTATTATACAAATGACAGAGACTGGATTTTCATCTTTTAAGTGGTTTTTCAACTCACTTCTTTGAATGAAAAAAGTTCAATAGCTCACTGAAGCATATGCGCGTATGATTTTATTTGTTTTGAAGAATATCCATTTCTCACTTTAACTATAGTTTGTTATTATGAGGAATTCAAAGAAAATACTACTAGGATGTTTTAACATGTGAACTATCATACAACACATTTCTTTTCTCCCATCAAGGAGTACGTCATGCATTGTGAAAAAATACCGCAAACGCTTTTTTCTGTTACCCAAGATTACTAGCAGTTACTAGCTTCCTTTATTTTCATTTCTTTTTCTATCTTTATATGGTTTGGCTGCTTTCAGTTGGATCATTTCTTTTTCCTGCTCATGTTGCTATTTAATCTATTGAGAAACTTTTCTGGTACTATTTAAGCCAAAAAAAAAAAAAAAGGTGGGGGGAGAAGCCTAAGACAAATGATGAGAATAAGGTCAAATAATCATTTTTACAACATTTCACAACCATTTTTAAAAAAGATTTATTTATTTGTTTGTTTGTTTATTTAAGCAATCTCTTCACTCAACATGGGGTTTGAACTCAGGACCCTGAAAACAAAAGTTGCATGCTCAGTCCAATGAGCCAGCCAGTCACCCCCATAACTTCTTTATTGAATGAGAACACATTAACAATATGAGAAAAATTATTCAATAAAATTATAAAAACAGATTGAGAAACATGGTTCAAATGACTTTAGAATTCAGGGTTTAACTATTTTTTATTTTCAATGTTAAAGGTAGTGAGTGTACCATGTCAGGAACATTCTTACCTTTTTTCCCCCCAAAATTCCTTCCAAACTATGAATATTTGCTTTCTTTCATTATAAACAGTCATTAGAATCCACAATAATCACATAAATCCATTGTCCACCTAAAAACCTTATATAATTTTATCACTCTGCCTCTACTATAATTACTTTATGTAGAAAGTTACAATAAGATCTTTTGTGTAAGGAATAGTGGTGAGTGCATTCCAAGGATTGCTCTGCAAGCACTTTGCTGAGCTTTTGTTATCCCACAACCTACTTTATCCTCATGGCCTGCTTGAACCATGCCCAAATCTAGAGCAGTTTCCAAGAGGAGAAACAGGAAAACATCCACGGGACCCCATGAAAACAGAAGCTCCGAGGCTAATAAAGTGGCCTTGTCAGAAAGGGAAGATACTGGAGCTCATGGACTGGTATAAGTCTTCTCCTTAATGAGTTAACTGAGACCTTTTGAGCGAGCTCTTTGTTCAACTTTTCAAAATGGTGAGGGAATGAGACTACCAGACCATCCAGATTTGTCTTCTAAATGTTGAGAGAACAAAGTCGTCAGACCCTCCTGTGTTCCTAAATTAAAACCTTGGAGAGACTCTTTCTTGTCCTAGAATTGTTTTCTAAGTAACAGAAACAGAGTCTCTTCACCCCATTTTCAATTATTTGAGATGCTATAACCAAGTGCTTTCAGAGAATTAATCAAAATGGGATTGTGAGGGGCGCCTGGGGGGCACAGCGGTTAAGCGTCTGCCTTCGGCTCAGGGCATGATCCCGGCGTTATGAGATCGAGTCCCACATCAGGCTCCTCCGCTATGAGCCTGCTTCTTCCTCTCCCACTCCCCCTGCTTGTGTTCGCTCTCGCTGGCTGTCTCTATCTCTGTCAAATAAATAAATAAAATCTTAAAAAAAAATGGGATTGTGAAATAAAACATATTATAATTTATAAAACAAACCGAATTTCAAGATTTAAAAACAGCACAGCAATATTTTAGATTTCTTGAATAGCATATCTATTTAATTCAAATTCTGTTAGAAGTATGTACTTTACTGTCTTAGCAAATAAATTCAAAAGGCAAAACATCCCGGGAATAAGACTGATAATGTAAGGAAAATGAGTTAATAACTATCAGATTTCATAAAATTCTCATTGAATTAATTCTTCTTAATTAATTCTTACCATATGTATTAATTCTGCTTAATTAATTCTTACCATATGTACTTGGAAAAGCAAAAAGAGTATCTCAGGTGGTTTTGCAATTTAGCATTCTCTTTTCACTTTGTTGAATGTTTCCTTTGTGTAGCTTTGGAATTAGTATCGGCAGATATATACTAAGGTATACATAAATATTTTTAATTGTTTGTTTAGATGCTGACTTTTATATTTCAGTTAAACAATCCCCTCCTGTTCTGAAATTGAAAAATCTGATAATGAATACCTCCATTTCTTAAGACTAATATTTTAAGACAACTAATTTCTATTATTACTTTTGAAAGCCTTAAGTGAATCTTGGACTCTACTTAGGAAACTAATCAACAAACTAAATTATAAAGATGGCATTATAACATGGATTGAGATAGAGAGTATAATGCTAAGTGAAATAAGTCAGTTAGAAAAAGACAAATACCATGTGATTTCACTCTTATCTGGAATTTAAGAAACAAAACAAAGAAGCAAAGGCAAAAAATAAGAGAGAGAAAGGAACAAATCAAGATATAGACTCTTAATGACAGAAAACAAACTGATGGTTACTAGAGGGGAGGTAGTGGGTGGATGGACTGATATGTGACGGGGATTAAGAGTTCACTTGTCCTGATGAGCACAGGATGATGTATGGAATTGTTGAATCACCATATTGTATACCTGAAACTAATATAATACTGTATGTTAACTAACTGGAATTAAAATAAAAACTTTAAATTAAAAAATGGCATTATAAAAAATGGCATTGCAAATACTATTGTTAATGTAAGGCTAATTATTAACAAGGGGGAACTATGCCATTCAGAGAAGTAGAACAGGAAAAATGGACTCTTCCTGGCTTATCAATATGGCAGGAAAATATCTGCAAATACAGAAATGTGATAAAGAGAAATAAACTAAAAGTGATATATAATAAAAATGTATCAATGTGTATAGAATATATAACAATCTTAAGATTTGCTTTCTTCTGCCGTTATGATTAAATATTTAAGTATGAACATCAGAAGCCATTCCATACAAGAAGAATAGGAAAATGTACAGTGAGAGATATGAGTGAATAGACTCTACAGTTAAAACAAATATTAGATAAGGCCAATATTTGAAAAAAACAATTCTATTTCTATACATAGTTATGAACCTTTGAAAGTCAAAGTTTAAAAACAACAGATATATTTAGATATGATTCAAACAATACATAAGCAAAAATGTATGCTAAACATTAGAAAACATTAATAAATAAAATTTAAAAATGCTTAAATAAATTCAAAGATACTACATACATGGATTGGACAACCAAATATAGTTAAGATGCCAAGACTCTTCAAAGTGATTTACACAGTCAACAATTCAAATCAAAATGTCATCAGGCTATTTAGTAGATACTGCAAAGCTGAATCAAAAATTATATAAAAGGCCATAGGTACTAGCATAGCCAAAAAATTTCAAAGAATAAAAACAAAGTTGAAGACTCTCCCTAATTGATTTCAAAACTTACTTTATTTTTAATTGTTTTTTTTTATGTTAGCCGTACATCCAACATGGGACTTGAACTCATGACACCAAGATCAAAAGTCACATGCTCTACCAACTGAGCCAGGCAGGCGCCCCTCAGGACTTACTTTAAAACTAAAATAATTGAGACAGTAAGTATTGACAAAAAGATAGACACATCTATCAGTGAAGTAGATTTTAGAAATAAACCCACATATATGATCATTTGATTTTTAAGAAAAGTGCAAAGATAAATCATTAGAGAATGGATAGTCTTTTCAAAAAATAGTGTTGAAACAATTGGACATTTATACACAAACAAATTAATCTCAACCCATACCCTCACACCACATACAAATATTAATTTAGAATGGATCAGGGATTGAAATATAAATCCTAAAATTTAAAAAGTTCTGTAAGCAAAACCTAGTAGAAGAATTTTTGTGACTTTGAATTAGGAAAAAAATTTAGGTACAATACCAAAGGCAAAAATAAATTGATAAATTAGAGCTCAACAAAACAATATTTTTTTCCTCCATGAAAGACACTCTTAAGAATGAAAAGACAAGCCACAGACTAGGAAAAATTTTGGCAACTGCATATCTGACAAAAAAACTAGTATCCAGAATGTTAAAGAACTTTCAATTCTCAATAGTAAGAAAACAAATGACAAGAAGATACTGAGCAAGTAGAATTCCCATACATTGCTGTTGGGAACACAAAATGGTATACTGACTTTGGAAATTAATTTGGCAGTGTCTTCTGAGGTTTAAACATATACTTATTATATGACCCATCAATACCATACTATTAATACTTACTCAAGAAAAGTAAAAACTCATGATCACAAAGAACCTGTGAGAATATTTACAGTAGTTTATTTCATAACCACCAAAAACTTCAAAAATAGCCCAACTGTCCTCCAACTGGGTGAATGGAGAGACAAACTGTGGTACAGCCATACTATGGAGTATGACTCAGCAATAAAGGGCAATGAGCAATTGATACACATAACAATCAACATAGGTGACTCTCAAACATGTTATGTTAAGTGAAAGAGCCAGACTCCAATGTCTAACCAACTATATGATTCCACTTTCGACTTGTATGATATCCAGGAGGTAGTAAAACTAGAAGAATAGAAAATAGGCCAGTGGCTTTCGGGGGTTATTGTTGGCAGCAAGAGGGAATTTAGGGGGTTGAGAGACCTGTTCTGTATATTGATTGATGGTGATCTTTATACAACTGCTTGCATTTCTTAAATGCAATGGTTGATACTGACATCATGTTGATGTAAAACTGTTCAACTCAGGGAGTGAGTTTTACTATATGTAAACTTTAAGAAAATGAATTAAAATTTTAAAAACAATAGATATAAAATAGCAGACTAAATTTGTGCTCAGTAAGACAGAGTGAACTAACATTCAAATCAGAGAAACATTCCAAAACATCTGACAGACCATTGCCATGAAGTGACATGTAATGAAGTATGATGTGTTCAAAGGCAAGCTTCCCTTATTTATATTGTGACATAGGATAAAATAGTGACAGATTGTCTCCTGACCTATATTTCCTATCATGAAATATCACTGTCTGATATAAATATACTCTGTCTCTTTGTATCTAAAAACACCTCAGAGATCTTACCTTTAGACTGACGGCAGGGAAAAGAAGACGTAATGGGGGATGAAAGGGTGGGGTAGGGTGGACAAAGTGGTCATTTAAGAAATCATGGGGAAACTGGTTTAATTTTCATCTTTTTTCTAATAGTGTGTGGCTCAACATAGTTCAAGGTCATTTGTGCTATTCCTGAAGAAACAATAGTCTCTCTTCTTTTTTTTTTCTTTAATGTTAAGGTTTTTTTTTTTTAACATGAAAATTACAGTTACAGAGTTTTTTAAAGTTTTCTTTAAATCTTGAAGGTATATTCTATTTGACAACTTTATCAGCATGTTTCATTGTAAAATAATATATATTCAACTTAATATTTAATTATTTCATTAGAATAAAAATAGCAGATTAAGTACATTGATAACTATTTTTTGTGGCAGGCATTTAAAACCCAATTTGAAATACACAACCAAAAAGGTTGTTCTATATTATCTGTAGTTAATATGTTGGAATAAGTAGTAAATCCATAAGAAATAAATATTTTCTTTTTCTTAAGAAGTAATATTTTCAAATATTAATATAAAGTCATGTGAAGACAGAGACTAGCATGAGTGAAATGTACAGGCAACTAAAACCCCTCAAATAGTTTTGCCATTAGTGATACAGTCTCTAATGTATTCAATTACACTGGGTAAATTTGAAACTAGCTAGAGCATAATCACTCCTTAATTTATTTATTATATTTATTTGCAAAAAGTTAAATGTCATTAAAGCCAGGAAAAAGTATTTTTTTGTGGATTTGCGTTTTAAAAGATAGATTTTACAGATTTGTAATGTACATCGTTATCCATCAAAGCATTTGAAAGTTGTGTGTGATGTGAAACCATCATTTCTTGTTTAAAGTTGCCCAAACCATGGCAAAATGTCTTATATCGATGGCGTTTAACTAGTAATTGCCAGCATCATCACCAAATCATTGAAACAAAATTCAATTAATTATCCCCTAAGATTGCACTGCATACACCAAATCTCACTACCGAAAACCACAGGCCTCAATTTTTCCTATGAGCTTCCAAAGCACCATATTGATCATGTCACTACTCTGCTTAAAATTTACAAAAGCTAGCCTCCAGTTTCCTGAGTGCGGCAGCTAGTATCCTCCATCTTCTGGCCCCAAAACCCAACTCTAGCTCTGCCAAGGTATCTTATCTTAATGTTTCGGTTAGTAAAGAATTTTACTCATTTTGAACTGTTTTTCTTTCTTTTACATGGTATTTATGCTATGCTACTCTACCCCTCTTATCTGTATCTCTACTTTGGTGTGCACATTATGTGGGCTTGGTATAGATGAATTATTCATCCTAATTGGGTTTGTCCAGCACTTTTAGCCACTGGAAATCAATTCTTAACATACACAAAATTATTATTCTATGCCACAAATATTATTCACACACCTATATCCACAAATAGAGTAATATTAAGGTGTTAAGAAAACATTATTCCATTAAAATCTTTTGGGAATATGGCTTATCCCAAAGCTCAAATAACAAAATGCAAAAATCTAAAAATCCTTTTCAGATATTCAACTGCATCTCAACTATGGCAACTTAATTAATAGATTTGCTTGGTTCTCAAACCATTTTTCATTAGAGAATCATATTCTCTCTAGACTCCTAGAATTTCCACTGTGTTTCTCCTGGTGTAAATGTGACAAGAAGAGATTTAAGCCCAATTAAAAAATAAAGCTTTCAGATTCAGGCTGAGCCTATGTGTATGTAGTTGAATCAAAATGATCTATAAGTTTTAGTGGGGTCAATTTGCTACAAAGAGTCTGCATGATTCTCCCAGTAACAAAGAAACTAGATGTGACAGTCTTAGCTGTACAAGACACAATGTGCATAAGTCACAGTAAATTGGGTCTATAAAACCACTCAGTTACAGAGTGATCTCCCACAGAAATGTAGACTCAGCTAAAGATATTGGTTAAACTCTCTTAAGCTCACAGGATCCAATATTAAAGAAAAATTTGTTCTCTATGTTGTATATGAGTCCTTGAACTAACAATAGCAAAAATATGCATAGCCTTATATCTATAATTGAAAGATATAAATGAAGGAGAGAATAGAGAACAGAAGGAAATGTAAATAAAGAAAAAAAAAGAAAAAGAAAAGGTACTCAGCAAGTTAAAAGCAAAGTAAGAGGGACGCCTGGGTGGCTTAGTCAGTTAAGTGTCTGCCTTTGGCTCAGGCCGTGATCCCAGAGTGCTGGGATCAAGTCCCGGATTGGGCTCCCTGCTCAGAGGGGAGTCAGCTTCTCCCTCTGCCTGCTGCTCCCTCTACTTGTACTCTCTTTCTTTCTCTCTCTGTCAAATAGATAAAATCTTTTAAAAAAGTAAAAAAACACAAATTTTTATATTAATTAAGAAGTCAGCAAATTAATAGAACAGGTTATTCCCTTCTTAATCACAAATAGGGAAAATCTGGACTAGAATAGAATGGCCTGGTGTTATATATAAACATGCTAGACTGTCCATTCAACTCTACCACTTATTAGCATAGTGACAGTGCTCAAATTATTTAATTTTTGTGAGACTTAGTTTCACCTGATTTCTTTGGACCTTGGTTTCCTTATTTGAAGAAGAGTTGCTGGTCTTTATAACATCTTTCAATTATTAGAAATTCAAAGCTTGTTCATGGCCTAGATTAACTCAAAGTTTCCTACTCAGATTGTTTTCAGAACTAATCTTTTAATGAATCCTTTTCCTGAAAAAGATCTTTGTATATCACATGCTTTGGTTCACCACTTAACCACATGTAGATCTGACACACCATTTTAAAGAACGGTACTTTTGTTTGTTTTTTTGTTTGCAAATATAAGTGATATTTTAGCTGAATTAATTCCTGAACATTCCCCACCGGTCCTATTGACGTACTTGAAGTTTTACCAGAGTTGGTACAATGGAATTTCCCCTTCCCTCCTTGGGCACTTGGTTCATATGGGAATCAAGCCGCAACCCTAGGCTAGATTCGAAGTCACCCTAGTGTCTCTCTCAACTCTACATAAAGTTGTGAGAATCAGGAACATTCTGCTGTACTACTGCTATAAAGAACACACTTGTGACTACATTAAATAAATTTGTACTGCAAAATATTTTCTCTATACTATCTCTTATAAAGTAGCATAAATGCTTATTACCTACATAAGTGTAGCAAACCAATTTTTTTTCTGTTGATCATAAGCAAAATCAAATTTGACATATATATAATATATAAATTTTTATTTATTTTGCATATACATACACACATATTTTAGTATTTCTGAAATGACCTAGATATTAAGATATATCTGTGGTGAAAAAACTGTATATATACAATTTTTTTGGAAGAACTTTGCTTCAGCAATAATATTTTACTAGAACAAACTTCCTGTCATAAACGACTATCAAATTGGGTAAAATATATATGACAATTTTTTTTAGACCTTCACAATTAGTCAGTATTGTCAGCTCAAGACTGAAAGTCCTGAGAAAGGAAAAAATCATGATTTCCCTGCTAATTTCCCTATGTCTGTGCCTGAGGATAATTTCCCAACTGTGATTCAGGGAACTGGAGTCCAACAGACAATGGTATCTCCTCCGAGATGGGGAGCCGGAGAAGAGAAAGCCGAAGAAACAACGGAGAGGAGGAGGGCACAGAATGGAGTTCCACTGGGAAGGCCGCGAGCGACTGTCTGGGAGTCCACGCGCAAGGGCTGGGCTGAGTGGTTTTAAAAACCACTGCACAACCTGTATATAGTTAAAATTACCACGTTTGCCATTTGACAGCAAAGGAGACAGACTTAAAATGCATGGGAGGAACTTGCCCAAGCTCCCAGAGCTGGGTATGTGTTGGTGTTCAAAAGCCCAGATGTCACTCTGAGGCCTGATTGCTCCGCACTGCACCTCCTGACTCTGCCAATTTGTCAAAGCTGGGTCCAGGGGCGCCTGGGTGGCTTAGTCCTTAAGCCTCTGTCTTTGGCTCGGGGCGTGATCCCAGCGTTCTGTGATCCAGCCCCACATCAGGCTCCTCCGCTGGGAGCCTGCTTCTTCCTCTCCCACTCCCCCTGCTTGTGTTCCCTCTCTCGCTGGCTGTCTCTCTCCCTGTCAAACAAATACATACAATCTTAAAAAAAAAAAATAAAAAAAAAAAAACGGGTCCAGGAAGTGACAGTGCATGACTGACCACTGTAGACGGCAAATATAAAATGTTTGGATTTCACTTATGGATGTAATTTAATTACCCTTTCTTATTACTCGTTTCCAGGGTTAAATAAAATGACTGCAACTTTCTTCACTACTTTGGCTTTCTTGATAGATAAAAAACCTATTCTATTTGAAGTAGTCCTACTAAATTAGTTTTATATAAAAACAAAACAAAACAAAACAAAAACAAACAAAAACAAGAGCAAGGAAAACTGTGGAAGAGAAGTTTGAGAAGAATAGTGAAAGATAGGAAGATCACCCTAAATTTAAATTTCTTAGACTCCAAGCCCAATATATCTGCCCTCCTTACATGAAAAGAGTTTCTCATTGGGGTATTCACTTATCTAGAAAGTCTTTGGGGGAAATAAAATACTTTTTTTGTGTGTTTTCCCCCCAGGTTCTGTGATGTGCTTGCCTGAGGCTATTTGCACATATCTACCTATTTTCCAATAAACCCAAACTACATCTAACAGAGTTAAATCCGCATATTCTCCCCCAATGAATGTTAAACCTATGTGGAATCCCTAAGCTTAATTTTATTATAGTTGTGAGTCTCAGGAATCTTGTACTTCTGTTTCCTTGGTTACTAAGGATATGCAGTCGTGTGATATTAACTAACATACTATAGAAAAATTTTGTGTACATAGAACAAAGTTAGTGCCCCAAGTCCTCAGGTTTCTTCTTAGGGAATTAGATTTGCTCTAGTGTTTTTCTGGTTCTGATTTCTTACTGTTGCTAAATTAGCAGTCTCTCTTGTTTTACAAACACCCCTTTTCTTTTCTGCTTATTAGCCCGAGTGTGGAACAAACCTATGTTCCCTATAGTTTCCCCAAATACATTTTATACAAGTTAGCTATTTGTAGTAGAAATTCATTAAATAAAGTAGGTCATTACTATTTTTATTGCCCAGAATTTCATTTCCCTTTTTTGGGAATAGTATCCAGATGTTTCATCTTCAATATTTAGGCAATATGCTTCAGTAAAGCTCACTCATGCCTAGATCCACGGGATAGTCATGTGGCCTCAGCTAAGCCAAACTTAACATTCCCTTCTCTGAGTGCCTGATACACATCAGACCAATCAGGTCAACGGTAGCAGACGGCAGAGGTGCATGTTGGACGCACTATTTGAGGTCCGAACCCCATGTCTGAAGTGGCCTCCAGTTCTTAATTTTTCAGTTGACATGATCCAGTGAATACATTTTTTTGCAGAAGCCAAGCTGGATAGAAGTCATAGCACCTGGGGTGCCTGGGTGGCGTAGTCGTTAAGCGTCTGCCGTCGGCTCAGGACGTGATCCCAGCGTTCGGGTATCGAGCCCCACATCAGGCTCTTCTGCTGGGAGCCCGCTTTTTCCTCCCTCAGTCCCCCTGCTTGTGTTCCCTCTCTCGCTGGCTGTCTTTCTCTGTCAAATAAATAAATAAAATCTTAAAAAAAGAAAGTCATAGCGTCTGTAATTTGAAAAATACCATCTGATCCAATGTTGGCAGAAGGGAAAGGGAATATCAGGAACAAATTAACATACAGTAAATAGATAGCCCTGTTTATAAACATCATCTCATCACCATTATGAATACTCAGAGATCATCTTTTAACTTCCATTCGAGCTCATACCATCTTCCCGGGCCTTTCCTCTTCTATCACCATTCATCCAGTTCTACTTTCTCGCAAGGACTCCTCTTCTCCTTCTCATCTGACTGACTATAAAACTACGCATTTTGCTTAGTTTATTATGCATATGAGATAGAATTTTCACAAGATTTTTCAGCCAACTTATTATTATTATCATTTTTTCATTTTAAAAGGTAGGACATGCACCCAGTAAAAAATTAGAAAGGCACCAAGGATACACAATGGAAAGAAAGTTTTCCTACCCTTACTATCTCCCAGATATGTACATAATATATATACTATGTGCTTTAAAAAAAGACACTTAAGAAAATCTTTAAACTTTTCTATGGATTTTTAAAGAGAATTAGTAGATTACACTTTCACAGAGCATTTCAAAAAACATTGCTTTAGTTAAATTACAGTAAGTAGTTTTGCAAAAAAGTATAAAATAATTAGAAATATAATTTTATGCTTCTTAAGGAAGTACATAGAAATTGCCTTTTCTCTTTGCCCTTAGATTTATTTCATAAAAAGGATTAATAAATTATGAGTTAAATAAAATAGAAAAAATGATTCTGTATCCCCTAGTTATTATATGTATTATTTTTAGGTTTACATGAAAGGGATAAAGAAAGAATATTATTATAATTGATACAAAAACATACATATTTTGAAATATGCAGATGAAATAGCCACTTAAAGCCTAATTGTCAATTAATCAGTGTCTTGGTTTTCTTTTAACAAGAATATCCTAAAGTTAAAAATGAATTAGTCTTTATATCTCACTAATCTTTTTAACCATGACTCTAAAAATAGATCAACTCTAAAGGAGCATATTTTTAAAAAGAAAAATTGGAATGTCAATGAAAAGTAATAACATGACGTTTACTTTATGCCTATTCTTAGAGCTCAGGATAGCCTGGTCTAATTCTCTTCCTCTGGGATGTATACACATTCAGGAGACAAGGACGTAAGCATAGATATATATACACATTCATTGAACAATTTAGATGTTTTATACTGATTTTCTGGCAGTGCTTTTCACTACTTCTTTTGATTATCTGTGAAATACGTAAAAGTAGAATCAAAATCTTCTTTTAGCAACAAGTTACCAACATGGTTGAGCTAGTTCTGTCAGTTTTGATCTTTCCATTATTTTGCATTACTTACATTATCTTGAATAAGGAATTTGTACTTTTGCTTAAGAGAATGGATTATTCTTTTTCAAGCTCCATGTAGTGCTCAATACGAACTCATCTTTTCTACCTATATATCTTATATTTTGAAATATCAAAACCACTAATAAAGCTTTTAGGCTGTACTTAGATAGCAATTTTCCTTACTTTATACTTGGGAAAATTACACTGTGAAAAAAGCACGTTTTACCAAGTATTAATGTTCTCACCACGACAGGCTATTTTTTTGTCCCGTCATCACTGACAGAATGGCTTTAATGTAATAAGCTTGAAAGGGCAGGTCTCTGATGATCATTGAAGATAGAGACATGGAATGTCCATTTTTAATTCCGAGTAGATCTGGTAAGAATAAGGAAGGGGGCAGAACAATATAATCCATAATGAAATGCAAATCAGGTTGTATTACTCCTGTTTTGGAAAAATGTACCTTCTCGTTCCAGCAGTATAGATATTGATTATAGCTCTTTTTAAAAAAAATTGTTTATTTATTTGAGAGAGAGAGGAAGAGAGAGCAGAGGGAGAGAATCTTCAGGCAGATTCCCCACTGAGCATGGAGTCCAATACAGGACTGGATCCCATGACCCATTCAATCATGACCTGAGCTGAAACCAAGAATCAGATGCTTAACTGACTGAGCCACCCAGGCACCCATGATTATAGTTCTAAAAATAGTACAATATCATTTTTCTAAAAGAGGAATTGAAAACTGTAAAAGTGAAAAATTGTCAGAGAATTAAAAATAGAGACAAACCATGGTTGTGTGTCAAGTTTAAACTTCAGTGAGTTGAAAAGAAAGATATACTTTCACAGATCCCCAAATCTCTCTTCTATGGACCCAGCCACAGTGTAAGTATTTTTTATTATTATTTATAATGCAACATATTCAGTCTATTTCCAATAGATCAGAAAATCTTTATAAGCCTGCATCTGGAAGACACTGAAAGATGAGTGAACTTTGGTAAGATCTTGGAGAAAGGATGGGTAATTCTGGTTGATTATTAGAAAGGGACTCCTGAAGAGAAGAATCATGAGGGAAGCATTAGAAAGTTCATGTGGGGAATATGAATTCATTATAATAGATAAAAACAATTCAACAAATTCAGTAAGCCTTAAAATGGTGTTTTATTCTTTCTTTCTCATCAAAGAAGTATGTTTTTTGACGAAAGATTTGTAGATGGAGTTCAATAGTAATTTCCATTTGTGCAACAATTATACTTTACAGAACACTCTCACATGTATGATTCAATGTGCTTGCCATTTTTCTTCTAAAATTTCTGCTAAATGTTTGGTCTTATAGTTCAATTTAGATTTAAGAGTATTAATATGCAATTAAGTTAAGAATTGTCAAAGGTTGCAAGAGTCATCATTCTTTCCCAACTGGCACTCATTAAAACTAATTTTCAACATCTCATCTTCTCTTACAGATGGCATCATTAATGTGCTCATCCCCAAATTCACTGTTTGGCTTTGCTAAATAATATACACATAAAAGCAAAGCACATGTTGATACTAAGGAATGACTGGACAGCAGAGCTTTGGAGGAAGATACTGTTGATGAACTGAAGACATGCTACACATGGGATTGTGCACAATATGTCAGAGTGAGAGAAAAATATGAACTGGAAAGAGAGTAACTGAAAAAAATAGATATGTATGTAATACTTCTTGAAGTATGAAGATAAGGAAGGAATAAAGAATGCCAACTTTTTTAGTTAACTGTTCTGATCAGATTTTGTGATCTGATTTTATGATTATTTGTTTATAGTTATTTTTTTCGGGGGGTCAAAGTTCACACAAAAGATCTAAGTTTGCTTAACCTAAGACAAATTTCTTCTCTAATGTTATAAATATTCAGATTACCTTTACTGAATTAGATTTTTAAGTTATCAATGATTTATACTTAAGCAAGAATATTTTTACATGGAAATAGAAAAAAAATGATTTAATCCTCAAGGAATTGATCTCAAATTCTAAGATTTCTTAATATGTTCCTTGATTGCACAAATAGATTTAGAATTTTTTACTTCTAGCAAATATTCAAATAAACATTACCAATCAGAAAATGTATTCTAATTATATTTATACAAAATGCCAATGATCTGCTTGAAAATAGCAGATATGTTAATACTTGGAGTAATTTCAAAATTCTGGAACATAATCAAGTACCCAAATATAAAAGAAATTAACAATTAGAGCTTCCACAGATAAAATAATCATTGACATCAATCATTGCCCTCATGTTTAATTGGATTTCCAGGCCCTAGTAAGTTAGAAACAACAACAAAAAGAAATGAAGCAGCTCTCAAAGGTGGAACATAGTGATGGCAAAAGAATTTACCACCAATAACAGAAAGAATGAAACACTCTATAGTAAACACATAACTCTGTTTATTCAATTACTATTAGTGAATTCGAAGTTCCAGGTAGCACTTCCTTATCAAAAACCTTAAGAATATTCAGTATTAAAACAGCTGGTTGGGTTCAATGAGACAGGCTCCTGCTGTAGAGCCCTGGGGCCCCAATCTAACCTGTGCTGTGGTCCGAAGCTTCTGTGACTGAACACAAGGCTCCATTCTGAAATTAGAAAATAAGGTGCATCGGGCTGGTGGAAGGCATGAATGTGAGCCTGGTGGAAACTAACTGGGGCCGTCAGCTTTGGCCATATTCTCCTGCCTGTCTTTCACCATTTTCCTCTTTCTCCTCTTCCTGTGGAACTAAGTACAATGCCCTCCAAAGGTCACTTGCCTCTACCTCCACACAAACCACAGACTGTCACCAACCCCTGCCGAGTGCCTTTGACAGGTAAAGGATCAGGGCATGCAGCTCTGCTATCATTTGGACACATGCAGATCTAGGTCTGACAGGGGACTGGCAAGATGGCACACCAGAGCCCTAGAGAAAGTTTCACTGAACCTCAGTCTTTATAGTCAAGGGGGTGCCTATTTTCACTGGCACACATCAAACTCCCAAAACAATGGCTTGGTACCATGAACTGTGGCAGAGTTTACAGAGTTACAACAAGTTCTGTGCAATGATTTTATTGAATGAAATGCCTTTCTTAGCACAAGTGGGATCTAGGGGAAAAAACAGTCTTTTCTCGCTGGAATCCAAGGTATGCTTTCAAGTACACAGTCTACAGCTGCTCGTAAGGCTCTATCAAAAATCCAGAGACAGCAAAATGAAAACCACCAAATTAGTGAATAGCATTTAGTTAGAGTTGAATGTGCATATAAGAGTAGTTGGGGAACTGGAAGCTTTCAAATTCAAAGACTGATATGAAACACAGGGGCCTGACATTACAGGATGAGAAAGTTGTCTTAACCTTTTCAATGACTAGCTATTAAAATGGGGTTTCCAGATGCAGAGGATTTGTTAAAAAGTGATTATCTTATACCATTTTTAAGAAGCTGACTTAAATCTCTTTTTGATTATCAGAGACATTTACAAAAAACTGACCAAATTAAGTTTTACTTGTTTGGCTGAATAAACTACGCTAAGTTTCATTTATGTGACTGAAGTAGTTTTGCCCATTTAGGGAGTTTTTCAAGTCTGGTCTCCATTTTGTATTTAATTTTAACAATCCCCCCATGTGATCATTTCCTCAGTACACTATAAGCATGACAGTCTAGTACAACACTGCTCCCAGTCACCACTGTTGATGTGGTCAGGCTGAAGCACCTTATATCACTGTTTCAACACAGATGGTCATGTAGTCACCATTACCAATATTTGCATTGTCACTGTAGACATGAGTCAGATCATTGAGTTCTTCCAGTTGTCTAGTCCTGATGGATATCATTTGATGTGTGACTGGTGCTGAACATCATTTAGACCCCTTCAGAAGATATAGCATACTAGATAGGTTAATACAATGCCTCTAAAGAGAATAAAAGCCAAGGATTTAAAAATTCCCCAAAGCAGAGATCCCCAGGAGCCAAGACTTAATCAATTAAATAAAACAAGGGGCGCCTGGGTGGCACAGCGGTTAAGCGTCTGCCTTCGGCTCAGGGCGTGATCCCGGCGTTACGGGATCGAGCCCCACGTCAGGCTCCTCTGCTGGGAGCCTGCTTCTTCCTCTCCCACTCCCCCTGCTTGTGTCCCCTCTCTCACTGACTGTCTCTATCTCTGTCAAATAAATAAATAAAATCTTTAAAAAAAAAAAAATTAAATAAAACAAATGAGTTATAATCTGATTCAGGTTTTATCTTTATAAATCTGTCTACATTTTTGTGAGTAATGTGTAATTGGATTTCAATTTTTTCTGAGTTATTTACATAGGCACCACATGATGCGTCAGCAATCAGATATCTTCGTGATTTCTTAAGATAGATGAACATGAGGATGTTTAATTTCAGGAGATGGTGTTACAGGTGAACTTCCACCTAAAATAGGCCTCTATATGATGTGAGCAATCAGTTAGTTTAATAAGAAGCATTTCCGTAGAAACAAAAGAAAAGCTAAGGTTAATAGTTCAAGCAAAGTATAAACTCAGTTTCTGAGTTTACACAGCCAGTTGAGAAAGTTTCAGGATTTGAGTTTGAAGCATTTTTAGGTGATGGAATGAGGATGTCAGTTTCAATTTGATGGGTTTTTCCTAGTTTGTAGTTTGACTGTCTTTGATAATGTCATTGATTTCTGCTTAACTCACTTGAGTGGCTTACACAGCAACAACATGTAGGTTGCCTGTATGTGATCTGTTGTAGTGGTTTCTCTGAAGTTTACAAGCGGATAATAAGACCTCAAAAACAACAGGACTAGAATCTGATAATAGGAATACTACAGTTTTCTAGTGAAACACAATTTTCTATAGTAATTTCATTTTTGTCATAGATAATTACAGTCAAATTATATTGTTCATAAAATAAGTCTAGTCTTATAAAGCTTCACCTGATTATTTACATAAATGTAACAAGAATGATTCAATGCATATTCTCAAATATGGCATTCCAGTCAAAGTTTTGTTAAGATTCAGTAGCTTTATTGGCTCCATAAAATCAACCTTATTTCTTTAAAGTTGTTTGGTAATAAGGAGTCTCAGATTAGACCTTGCAAAGTCCCTGTGGGCTAAGAGGCCTAAGCTAAAGACTTACCTAATTGTGTCTTACTAGAAAGAGAACAGATTCTTGTTGACCATATGTAACTACACTTTTTGCCATGAAAAATAAGAATATTTCATATGAGTTTCTGAATTCTGGAGGGATCAGGCAAGGAGAAAAATATAAATGTTTCAAAACTATGCTTTTCCAAATTCCTGCGAGTTATAGATAGCCTAAAAGAAAGGAGAAAAGGCGGATCTTTTAAATTTGGAAAACAAAACATTAAAGAGCCAACAGTGTTTTAAATGAAGTCATTAAAAACTGTAATCATCTTCGTCAGTTCATCCAATCTCAAGTAATCATTTCTTGTTTTGCCTCATCTTGGGTTAACAGCTTTATGACTCAATCAATTTTCCATTTGATTTTTAGAAATTATTTCCCAGTTCAGTGTTAGGATCATAAAACTATCAGAAACCTTTGTTCTAGAATATTTGTCTGGGTCTTCATGATTTTTTTGGAACATGAAGCATTGTTTGCCTGTAGTTGTTGTAAATATTTTTAAAGAATTGAGAGTAAGGAAATAACTGACTGGAAATGACAAAAGACTTTAAAACAGCAATGGTTATAGATATAGTAAACTAGTTCACACACACAAAAAAATGATGCAATTACAAATTACAAAAAAAAAAAAAAGAGAGGTGGCCCTGAATATACATGTAGTAATTAATTCCATAATACGTACAGTTTAAGTTAAAACATTTCTATTTATTGAAACTGGAGGCTCAACATAGTAGGAAAATACATTTACGGGGAGCAGACATCTTCCAGTCGTGCTCAAACTTGTGAACCTGAATCTATCCTAGTTTCCAAATAACCACATGGACCCAGCACTCAAGATGAGGGATATTAGTCAGCTTAGGCTACTTTGGGTTAAAAAAAAAATCCCCAAATGCTAATTGTTCACAACAACAATGGTTAATTGACCTCCAGAAGGAAATTCTTTCATGGGTCAGCTGCATAGATAGCTTCATTCTGGCACTCAGAGTACATGAAGTGGGAAATAAGAGAAGTAGCAGATTGTATGATGGCTCTTAATATTCGTAGGTGGCGCATGTTACATATTATTTATGCTCATCTTCTGTTTGGCAAAGCAATGCAGAAAACCCTAGTCTCAATTCCATGGTTTAAAATGTGTAATTTTTCTCCAGCAAGGAGCTTTATAAAGGGAGACTGAACATTTTGAGAAGTAATATGATCTACCAAAAAAAGATTCAAGTCTCATTTTTCTCTCTGTCTTTTCTACAGTACACTGTAAATAATATGTCACTTATCTCTGGCTGCTTTTAAGACTTTTTTTTCTTTATCTTTAGTTTTCAGAAGTTTAATTATAATGTGTCTTACCATGGATTTCTTAGAGTTTATTAAATTTGGGCTTCTCACATCTTCTTTAATCACTGTGTTTGTGTCTTTCACCGATTTTGGGAAGGATTCAGCAATTATTTCTTTGGTTACTCTTTCAACCCTGTTGTTTTTTTCTTATGATTTTAGGACTCTGGAGGTAAGAATTTTGGAATTTTGTTGTTGTTGTTGTTCCACAGATCCCTGATAGTCTATTTTCTCCTGATGATCAGATTTAGCAAATGCTATTACAGGCATACCTAGAAGATATTGTAGGTTTTGTTCCTGACGACCGCAATGAAGTAAATATCTCATTAAAGTGAGTCAAGTGGTTATTTTGGTTTCCCAGTGCATGCAAAATTTATGTGTACACTATATTATAATTTATTAAGTGTGTAATAGCATTGTGTCTAAAAAACAATGTATATACCATAATTTAAAAACACTTTATTGTTAAAAAATGTTAACGATGGTCTGAGCTTTCAGTGAGTCATAATCTTTTTGCAGCTGGAAGGTCTTGCTTCGATAATGATAGTTGCTGACAGAATTGTTGAAGGTTGGGGTGGCTGTGGCAATTTAAAGAAATAATACAACAATGAAGTTTACCACTTAAATTCCTTTCATGAATTATTTCTCTGTGCCATGAGATGCAGTTTGATAGCATTTTATTTACAGTAGAACTTATTTCAAAATTGGAATCAATCCTCTCAAATTCTGCCTCTACTTTTTCAAATAAGTTTATATAATATTCTAAATCCTTTGTTATCATTACGACAATCTACACACATCTTCACCAGGAGTAGATTCCATCCCAAGAAACCCCCTTCTTTCCTCATCCATAAGAGGGGACTCCTCATTTGTTAAAGATTTATCCTAAGATTGTAGGAATTCAGTCACATCTTCAGGTTCCACTTTCAATTCTAGTTCTCTTGCAATTTTCACTATATCTGCTGTTACTTGTTCCACTGAAGTTTTGAACCCTTCAAAGTCATCCATGAGAGTTGAAACCAACTTATTCCTAACTCTTGTTAACACTAACATGTGGACCTCTTTCTACAAATCACAAATGTTTTTGATGGCCTCAAGAATGATGAATCTTTCCCAGTGTTCGATTTCCTTTGCCCAGATTCATCAGAGGAATCATTATCTATGGCAGATATAACCTTTGAAATATATTTCTTAAATAATAAAACTTGAAAGTTGAAATAGACCCTTGATCTGTGGGGTGCAGAATGGATGTTTTGTTAGCAGACATGAGAACATTAGTCTCATTGTACATCTCCATCAAAACACTTTGGTGACCAAGAGTATTGTCAATTAGCAGTAATATTCTCAAAAGAATCTTTTTTTCTGAGCAATAGGTCCCAACAATGAACTTAAAATATTCAACAAACTATGTTTTAAACAGATGTACTGTCATCCAGGCTTTGTTTTTCAGTTCATAGAACATATGCAGAGTAGATTCAGGAAGTAACAAATACGTGGTAAAATATAGGAAAGAACATACAAGATATATAGGAATAGACATAAATATCTAAAATTTATAAACTTAGACTCCAAGGAGGTAAGCAGAGAGAAAGTGAGGCGCAAAAATATGTTAAGAAATAATAGCCCAGCGGGGCTCCTGGGTGGCTCAGTCATTAAGTGTCTGCCTTCTGCTAAGGGTGTGATCCTGGAGTTCTGGGATCCAGCCCCATGTCAGGCTCTTCCACTGGGAGCCTGCTTCTTCCTCTGCCACTTCCCCTGCTTGTGTTCCCTCTCTTGCTGGCTGTCTCTCTCTCTGTCAAATAAATAAATAAAACCTTAAAAAAANAGCTAAGGGTGTGATCCTGGAGTTCTGGGATCCAGCCCCATGTCAGGCTCTTCCGCTGGGAGCCTGCTTCTTCCTCTGCCACTTCCCCTGATTGTGTTCCCTCTCTTGCTGGCTGTCTCTCTCTCTGTCAAATAAATAAATAAAATCTTAAAAAAAAAAAAAGAAATAATAGCCCAGCATTTTCTAAAACTAATAAGACATTAAGCCCCAGTTTCAAGATTGCTATGAACTTTAAGCAAGGTAAGCACAAAGAAAGTCAAACCTGCGACCGAAAGAAAAGAAAGGAAAAAGAAACCAACGAAAAGAAATGAAAAAAAAAGGAAAAAAATAAATAGCTAGATTAAAAGAAAACAGTGAATGACATCTTCAAAGTGATGAATAAAATAACTGACAAACTAAAGCTCTATATTCATCAAAAATATCCTTCAAAAAGGAAGGCAAAGTACAGGCAAATAAAGACGGGAAGAAATTTTCACCAGAAGACTGACACGAATGTAAATATTGAAGGAAGTTGTTAATTCAGAGAGGAAGTGACCCACAGATGGAAACACAATTAACATCGTAGTTAATGGTGAACAATTAAAAACATCCTCCCCTCCCTTGAAATTAAGAAGACAAGGCTGCCTGCCATCATCAGTTCTATTTAACATCACACCAGAGGTCTTATTTGGTACAAAAGACGGGGAAAAAGAAATGTAATGAGCGGCACATAAGAAATAAAATAGTCATTATTCACAGATAATACATTGATATGAAATGAAAAACAGGAAAGGCGTCTATTGTATTAGAAGTCACCTTAGGGGTTTCTTGGTGAAAAAAACAGAAGGTTGTGAGAGAGGAATTGGAAAGGGCATAAGAAAGACTCCTGGGGCTTGTCCTGTATTATGTTTTGATCTAAATGGTGATTACATGGGCATGTTCACTTGGCAAAAATTCACTTAACTCTCTAGGTTATACTTTGGTAAAAATTTGTGTACATGCGTACGCACATATANAGGGGGGAAAAAGAAATGTAATGAGCGGCACATAAGAAATAAAATAGTCATTATTCACAGATAATACATCAATATGAAATGAAAAACAGGAAAGGTGTCTATTGTATTAGAAGTCACCTTAGGGGTTTCTTGGTGAAAAAAACAGAAGGTTGTGAGAGAGGAATTGGAAAGGGCATAAGAAAGACTCCTGGGGCTTGTCCTGTATTATGTTTTGACCTAAATGGTGATTACATGGGCATGTTCACTTGGCAAAAATTCACTTAACTCTCTAGGTTATACTTTGGTAAAAATTTGTGTACATGCGTACGCACATATATACATGGAAGAAAGCAGTAAGTCTATAATATGATTATCAGGAGCAAGAATTTTTTTCTAGAGCATCCCTTTTTAAAAGTCAACCAATAAAAGAGACAGAACTTAAATAAAACAAAAACATTTATTTAGCGTCCCAGAATTGCAATCAGGGAGCATAGATTTGGGTAACAACTCAAATTGTGTCCCCCTAAGAAGCAAAAGTCAAGAGTTTTTAAAGACAAAGGGAATGCTTATGTGTTGTTGGATACTCTAAAGCTATGTGTTGTTTACAAAGAATTTTGATTCATGTTGGTGGCAGAAAACTGATCTTGTCTGAATATAATTGGGTGCTAAGGCCATCACTAAGCAGTCCTACTGTAGCAATTTGCAAGTGTGTGGGCAGTGTCCTTGGTATATTTGCAATTTGGCTCTTTCAAAGTTCATGGTTTCAATCTGTGAGAACATTCATGAAGCTAATTTCCTTAATGGCTTCCCAGTTACATTTTAAAACCCCTTAACATAAGTGACTCCATTGACACTCACCTTTCTCAGAACCAAATTTAAAACTTTCATAATTGGGGAACCACTAATTTTGGAGTCACCTATGCAAACCAAAACATTTATAATTCTCTGCCCGGTGGAATGAGAGATGGTTTTCATTATTCATTATTTATATTTTTAAGATATTTAGCAATCAAAATGCATTGATTATAGAGTAGGAAAATGAAAAATACCTTTTTTAAAGAAAAATAATTACCAAAGAACAGAAAGTGAGTAACAATCCATGATAGAAACCAAAGTGATAGCATTGCCTCTTGTTGGTGACTCAAATACAGCTAACAATGCCAACTTGTGAAGGCAGGTGGCAGGACCCTTCTTAATTGCTCTCACATCATGGTCTTAAGAAAATGAAGACTTGTTCTTAATGAGAAAAATTAAATTAGCATCTGATAGCAGGAACTGATCTGATGTTCCTAGCTAAATGTCAATGTTATTATTAGCTAGCCATTTTGTTCTCCATTTGGTCATAAACAATCTTGCAATGTACCAAACTCAGATAAGGATACTCTAAAACTATGATAAAATAGGACCAAAGTCATATCACACTTTCGTCTAAGCACAGACAAGATCAAAGTTATCCCCTCTCTTGGTGAAAATGAGTGACTGCTACTTCAGTAACAATTACAAATTTATCTTCATTCTAGTCACCCTTTCCTGTATATGCGATTGTTGATGTGGTTTTTGGAATGTAAGTGAGGTTCAGAGGGGTGAGGTCCAGAGCCAACAGTCAAGAAATAATTCTTGAGACGTCTTTGGTGCAAAAAGATAGTTTTATTAAAGCACAGGGACAAGACCCATGGGCAGAAAGAGCTGTCCTGGGGTTGTGAGGGGC
Organism: Ailuropoda melanoleuca; assembly: GCF_002007445.2. Taxonomy (NCBI): domain Eukaryota; kingdom Metazoa; phylum Chordata; class Mammalia; order Carnivora; family Ursidae; genus Ailuropoda; species Ailuropoda melanoleuca. The sequence goes on along the minus strand of NC_048219.1, from coordinate 125,630,980 downwards.
AACTGATTATATACTATGGGTTTGGGGGAGGTAAGGAAAAAGGGAGGTTTTTCAAAAGAACTTTCATATGTTAGAGAGGACTTACAAGATACTTGAGGCCTTGCCGTTTTCAAGTTAAGCAAGTAACTAGTAAAGCAAAACAGTTGGGAGCTTTCTGGAAGAATATTGCACATATCCCACTGGAGAGTAGGGGGGTGGGGGGAGGTTGCAGGGTGTCAGGTTGTGCTTTGTCCTCAACTAGCTCCCTTATTATTGAGATACTGAATTATAGAATTGCCCCTGATTTATGACAGCATTCAATCTAGAACAAATCCCTGCTTCCGTAGACTCTCTCCCAAATCATCTAATAAACCCTTTACTGAAATACTCATGTTTCCCCATGGTGTGTATTGTCCTTTGATGCAACAAGTAACAGACTTGTCTACTTTTAAATGTCTTCCTCGTGAACATTTGCTTAAGGACACTGGCATACATAGAAGATTTTAATTTCTTGATAATTTACTGACTAACTTTATTGAGCAGTACTCAAATTTGGTGAGATTTATGGTCAAATTCCTTTCTATGCCTGGCATCCTTGGTAAAACAAACTATAAAATTAATTTTGCCTTTCAATATTAGTCACAGGAAGAGAATTATTTGTATTGGTAAACTCTATTTGTTTACATAAGTTGATTAAATACAAACATGGAAATCATTTCTTAAAATTGGTCTAGAATTAATAATATTTAAATCTAACAATATTATAGAATTCACCAGAATCAAAACTTCCAGTGGTTCTTACATTATTCTTAATGCAGTGATTAAAAGTAAATCATCTCTAGGGGAGGCTGGTGGCTCAGTCGTTGAGTGTCTGCCTTCGGCTCAGGGCGTGATCCTGGTGTTCTGGGATCAGCCCTACATCAGGCTTCTCCACTGGGAGCCTGCTTCTTCCTCTCCCACTTCCCCTGCTTGGGTTCCCTCTCTTGCTGGCTGTCTCTCTGTCAAATAAATAAATAAAATCTTAAAAAAAAAAAAAGTAAATCATCTCCATGTATGTAGGTAATCTCAGACTATAAATGCCTTATTCTATATGTAGATGGATACTTACATTTAGAAAAGTTGGTTTTTTAAAATGACTAATTTATAAATTTTAACCATTTCTGTCAGTTTATTATAGCATATTTCCTTATAATTATTTTCCTCTGGTTTTCTTGATATATAATTGACACATAACATTGTGTAAGTTTATGGGGTGCAATGTGATAAGTTAATACATTTACATTGGTAAGTGATGACCAAGTTAACACCTCTATCACCTCATTTAATTACAATTTTTTCCCTTTGTCTTTGTTTGTTTGTTTTGGTGTGAGAACATTTAAGACTTACTCTTTTAACAACTTTCAAGTATATAATACAGTATTCTTAAATGTAGTCAACATACCTTTCATTAGATCTCCTGAACTTGCAAATGGCAGGATTTCCTTTTTTTTTTATGGCTGAATAATTTGCCATTGTGTGTGTACATGTGTGAATTATATATGTAATTTATATATAATTATTTTAATTATTAATATTATATATGTGTATATATATATACATACTACAAAACATACACACACACACACACACACACATTTTCTTTATCTCCATTCATTAGTTGATGGACACTGAAGTTATTTCCTCTTGGCTATTGTGAATAATGATGCAATGAACATGACAATGCAGATATCTCTTCAATATACTGATTTAATTTCCTTCAGATATATACCCAGAAGTGAAATTGGGGTTCGTTCAGTAGTTCAATTTTTTAGGAACCTCTATTCTTTTATTCACAGTGACTGCATCAGTTTACATTCCCATCAATACTGCACAAGGGTTCCCTTTTCTCTGCATCTTGCCAACACTTGTTATATTTTATATTTTGATAATAACCATCCTAACACGTCAGAGGTGATATCTCATTGTGGTTTTGATTTGCATTTCCCTGATGATTAGTGATGGTGAACATCTTTTCCTGCACCTACTGGCCATTTGGATGTCATCTTTGGAAAAATGTCTATTCAGGTCTTCTGACCATTTTTTAAATCAGATTTTTTTTTGTTACTGTGTTGTATGAGTTTCTTATATATTTTGGATATTATCCCTTATCAGAGAGATGGTTTGCAAATACTTTATTTCATTCTATATATTCCCTTTTNTGCAAATATTTTATTTCATTCTATATATTCCCTTTTCATTTTGTTGATTGTTTCTTTTGTCATGCATATGCTTTATAGTTTGATATAGTTCCACTTAGTTATTTTTGTTTTTGTTGCTTATACTTATGGTGTTGTATCCCAAAAACTGCTACCAAGGCCAACTGTAAGGAGCTTTTTCTCCATATTTTCTTTTTTTATAATAATATTTTTTATTATATTATGTTAGTCCCCATACAGTAAAACTATTTTTTGATGTAAAGTTCCATGATTCATTACTTGCATATAACACCCAGTGCACCATGCGGTACATGCCCTCCTTAATACCCATCACCAGCCTATCCCATTCCTACCCTCCTCCCCTCTGAAGCCCTCAGTTTGTTTCCCAGAGTCCATATTTTCTTACAGGAATTTTACCATTTCAGGTCTCCATTTAGGTCTTTAGTTCATTCCAAGTTAATTTTTGTGAATGGTGTAAGGTGGGTGTCCAAATTCATTCTTTTGCTTATAGTTACTTAGTCTTCCCAGCACCATATACTGAAAAGAACATTCTTTGCCCACTGAATATGTTTGGTTCCTTTGTCAAATATTAATTGACTGAATAAGTATGGGTTTGTTTTGTGGATCTAAATGTTATTACATTAATCTATGTATTTATTTTTATGCCATTTACGTAGTGTTTGATTAGTATAATACACTTTGAAATAAAGTTGGAAATCAGGAATTGTGATGTCTTCAACGTTGTTTTTTCTCAGAATTGCTTTTGCTGTTCAAGTTCTTTTGTGGTTCCCTAGAAATTTGAGGAATGTTGTTCTCTTTTACTGTAAAAAATGTCATTGGAATTTTTATAGGGATTTCATTAAATCTACAGATAACATTAGGTATAATGAGCATCTTAATATTAATTCTTCCAATCCATGAACACAAGGTAAATCTCCATTTGTTTGTGTCTTCTCCAATTTCAACTTCCAGTTTTCCTTCCTGTTATTGACTTCTAATTTCATACCATCTTCTCAAATTTGCTAAGACTTGTTTTATGACCTAATAAATGTGCTATCCTGGAGAATGTTCCATGTGTGCTTAAGAAAAATATCTATTTTACTGTTGTTGGATGGAATGTTCTAAATGTGTCTGTTAGGTCCATCTAGTTTAAAGTGTAGTTCATATCCAATATTTCCTTATTGATTTTCTGTCTGGATGATGTATCCATTGTTGAAAACAGGGTATTGAAGTCCTCTACTATTATTATAGTGTTCTCTATTTCTCCTTTTAGATTTGTTAGTATTTGCTTAATATATTTGGATGTTCCACTGTTGGGTGCATATATATTTATAATTGTTATATCTTCTTGATGAATTAACTCCTTTATCATTATATAATGATCTTCTTTGTCTCTTGTTACAGTGTTTTTACTTATAGTTTATTTTGTCTGATATAAGCATGGCTACCTCTGCTCTCTTTTTGTTTCCATTAGTGTAGAATTCCTTTTTCTTTTCCTTCATTTTAAGTCTATGCTTGTTCTTAAAGCTAAAGTGAGTCCTTTGTAGGTAGCATAAGTTTGGGTCTTGTTTTTCTATTCATTCAGTCCATCAATCGGATAATGTAATTCATTTACACTTAAGGTAATTATTAATAGGTAAGGACTTACTAATGCCATGTTATTAATTGATTTCTGGTTGTTTTGTAGTTCTGTTGTTTCTGTCTTCTTCTCTTTCTGTCTTCCTTTGTGAATTGATAATTTTCCATAGTGATATGCTTAGATTCCCTTCTCTTCATATTTTGTGCATCTACTGTAGTTTTTTGCTTTGTAGATACCCTAAGACTAGCCTAAAATATCTTACAGATATGACATTCTATTTTATGATAATAACTTAATTTCAATTACACGCAAAAATTTTACCCTTTTACTCCCCTCTCAATATTTTGTTTTTGATGTCACAATTTGCATTTTTATTTTGTATCCATCAACAAATTATTATAAGTATGGTTATTTTTAATACTCTAGTTCTATAACCTTATACTAGGGTTAAGTGTTTAATAAACCATCATATTATAGTATTAGAGTATCCTGAATTTGTTTATATACTTACCTTTGCTTGTGTGTTGTATATTTTGATCTGCTTTCATGTTAATAGTTAGTATCCTTTTATTTCAGCTCAAAGAACTTTCAGCATTTCTTGTAAGGCAAGTCTACTGAGGATAGACTCCTCAGCTTTTATTTGTTTGGGAAAGTCTTTATCTAGCCTTCATTTCTGAAGGACAACTTTGACAGGTAAATTATTTAACAGTTTCTATATTTTTTTCTTTCAGAATTTGAATATATCATCCCATTCTCTCCTGCCCTGCAAGGTTTTGCTGAGAAATCCACTGACAGCCTTATGGGGCTCCTTTACATGTGAGTAATTGCTTTCTCTTGTTGCTTTTAAAGCTTTTTCCTTGTCTTTAATTTTAGACAATTCTATTATAATTTGCCTTAGATGGTATCCCTTTGAGTTAAAACTGATTGTGAGCCTATGAGCTTCATGAACTTAGATGTTCTAATCTCTCCCCAGATTTGGGAAGTTCTCAGCCATTATTTTTTTTTAAATAAGTTTGCAGACCCTTTCTTCTCTCCTGTGACTCAAATGATACATAGATTTTTTTTCCCCCTCTTAAAGGTGTCCCATATTTTACATAGGTTTTCTTAACTTTTTTTCATTCTTTTTTCTTGGTTCTCTTGTGAATGGATAATTTCAAAGGACCGGCCTCCTATTTCACAGATGCCTTTTAAAGCTTGATTGAGTCTGTTGTTAATGCTTTCTATTGCATTTTTCATTTCATTCCTTGTATTCTTCAATTTCAGAATTTCTGCTTATGTGTTTGCTTGTTTTTTTTGTGATTCCTATCCTTCTGTTAAACTTCTCATTTTGTTTATGAATTGTTTTCCAGATTTCATTGAATGTCTTTCTGTGTGCTTTGCAGTTCACTGACCTTCCTTAAAATAACTGTTTTCAATCATCTGCTGGGAAAATCTGTGATCTCCATTACTTTGTGTTTTTGGAAAATGGTTGTGTACCTTTGGTGGCATCATGTTTATTTGATTTGTCATACTCTTTGACACCTTTCATTGCTTTTTTTATTTACGAAGAAGCAGGCATCTCCTTTAGTCTTTATTGTGACAGAAATACCTTCCACCAGCCCTGTTAGAAATACTGAGCATCTCTCAGACCATTTCTATAGGTATTCCTGCTCCATGCTTCTCATTCCCTCTTGTGGGGGGAATTCTTAAGACTGTATGCCTCCTCTCAACCCTGCAAATCCATCCTGGGTGCTGACGGCCTATCTTGGATGGTTCTGAATGCTCAAATTTGTGTGGTTTCTCCTAATTCTGCAGTCAGGCCAGCATTCTACACATGCTCACCAGCCATCTGCAAAGGCTCACTCTTGCTGCTCATGGGAGTGCACACAGGGAGCTAGCCACAGGGTGGTGTGTGTGTGAATGAGGCACATAGTGTTTTGGGGGTGCCCATGGCCAGTTGATAGGATCTGTAGGTGAGCAGATGCTTCCTGATGGAGTCCTTGACATAGTTAGTAGGATCCATGTCCCTTTGATGCCAGTGAAAAGCTTTGTCTGCTGTTCTTGCTGCTACCCACCCCCCACATATATAGCATATCTAGATGTATTCTGAATAGGGTGAGAAAAAAGTGGGCCTCTCTCGCTCTCCCTTACAAGATTAATCACAGGCCAAGAAGTCTCTCCTGTCTTCAAGATGTGCCACTATGGGTGAGGGGTGACATGAGTAAAGTGAAACTATCCCTCTTACCCTCTTCAATGAATTCAATTCCAGGAATTTTTTGATCCAGTTGTGTCCTGCTGGACTCCTGGACTTCCACAAAGGTTCTCTAGTCAATGGGTATTTGTCTAAATGGGTGTTCTTTGTGGGGAAGAATATAGAAAACTCTTGTTCTGCCATAATGATGTCCCTCTTCCCTTATGCCAATTATTTAAAGTCAATTTCTCATAGACTATTTAGTACATGCCTCTAAAGTGTCATTATTTTCATAAAGAAAATAATAGATTTATGATTGTTTTCCATGGCAAAAATGCTTTTTCCCCAGTTTTTTTTTTATTTTCAAGATTCATGAAAATAAAGAATACAAATAAAGCAATTACAGTAAACAGCAATTAACATATAGGAAATAACTCAAGGAGTAATATACTGATAATGTGTGATAGTTTGGTAAGAGATAGCATCCAATAGTTATATTATTTTTACAAAATTTATTCAGTTAACCAGAAGTACTAAGAGATGTTGGATTTCATACATGGAAATAGTTACAAAAATTGAATTCTTGGACGTGTTGCATTTTAGAATAGCAGAGATTTTAAGTCATTGAGTTATAAATTCTATTTCTTGATGCATCTTGGGATATTACTAACAGTAAAATATATAGAAATTATACAGTACACCATAAAGTTGCAGTTCAATTCTATTTAGGAATTTTTTAAATGCACAAATAAGAATAAAAATTCTATATTATGTGAAATCCAAATATACTTTATTTGTATTTATGCAAAGTTTATAAGCTAATAAGATTTTAAGATTCCTGTGCTTTTATCATATAGCTCCATTGATTTTAGATCTAATATGGCCATTTTTTCAGAATTCCATTATGTTTATTTTTCCTAATTCATTGGTGCATTTTCGCTTAAAGAATATTATTTTCCCTGCAGGGAGAAAATGAGATTGCTCCCTATACATGATTATTTTAAATCTCTGTTTGTAAGTACATATGAATTTTCAACAATAGATCACTCATTTACCCATTAAAATCAATGTTTTGAAAATAACAAATCACATAATAATATATTTGCATTACACCAAATACATATTAGACATTTATGAAAACTAAAAGCTATAAAAAAGTTAATCCAACTATGTGCATTTGTAATTTAAACAATTAAAATTTTGTCTCTACATCATAATGAAATGAAGTGTCTGCCACTTAAGTAGTTTTAAATTGGCAAAATTCCATATGTCATTTTGAAAGTCATACACTGGATGCATTAGTAGAACAATATGAAACATTTTCCCCTTCAGGGGAATCTATTAACCCAATAAATTATAAGAGATGACAACTGCACCACATTGCAGTTTGCTGTTGCACAGCACAATAAGCAACCAAAACATTTTTAAAAAATGAATTATCAGTTGTCTACATTATCATCTTACATAAGATTCTGGACAACATTTTCAGACTCAAATTTAAAAGTAGTGGTTCTCAGTTCTGGCCGATATATTGAATCATCTAGACAACTTTTAAATTTTTGCTGCCTGAGGTGTTTTTTGTTTTGTTTTGTTTTGTTTTTTCAGTAATTTTGGCATAAATGCCCTGGCTGCTCTGGAGTATACTCTGGGCAAGAGAATATTTTTTTATTTAGTTATTGCCCTAAGTATAATACATAGCCAGAGTTGAGCAACATTGCCTTAAAAGTCAGCTATATGTTTACTTTTAACATATTTCTTTTTTTATTTTCAAATATTTTATTTATTTATTTGGCAGAGATAGAGACAGCCAGCGAGAGAGGGAACACAAGCAGGGGGAATGGGAGAGGAAGAAGCAGGCTCGTAGCGGAAGAGCCTGATGTCGGGCTTGATCCCATAACGCCGGGATCACGCCCTGAGCCATAGGCAGACACTTAACCGCTGTGCCACCCAGGCGCCCCATACTTTTAACATATTTCTGATTAAAATAAATAGTTGTTATACCCACTATTCCTAGACCTGCAGAATATTATCAACTATGGCTTGCTATGATACCAGTTGAACACTTCACATTTGGGAGAAAGTCAGGGTGAAGAAAAATAATTTCAAAAAAGTTGGAACACCATTACATCTTAGAAGTATGTTTCTTTTTAAGGGCACAAATGCCTATTTCTATAGGCTATGAAATACTCTACAGAATGATATCTGAAACACATTATCTTTAAACCAGGCCAATATGGAAACACAGGCTTTATTGTTTAATATTGGGTCAGTTACTTACTTTCCTTAAACCTTGATTTCTTCTTCTCTAAATTAGAAAAATTGACCAGAGTCATTTTGAAAATTAATTTAAGGTAACAAAGAAATAATGTAGTAGGTACATTGTGAATGCCAGTTTTCTCCCAAAGTGTTCTTACTTTTTGATNTTTTCTCCCAAAGTGTTCTTACTTTTTGATGTATTAGAAAATTAATCACACAACTAAAAGTCAGATAGCTTTATTCTTGAATAAAATATGTATGATTCTTCTTTGAAGTCCACCTAGTAATTATATACTAATTAATTCAAACTAATTAAATCAATGAAGTAAGGATTGACTATTGAAATTTCAAAAATTGTTTTATAAGTGCCCCTGCACATAAATACTGCAGTACCAACCCAAGTCTCGTAATATGATTTAATAAAAATTTAATTAGCTCTCAACTTTTCATAAATATATCAGTTATGTAAAGTAAATTACATCTCTAGTTTGTCAGGGCTATTAAATGGAAGAAAATGTTCCTTTTGGCTTATTGCATACACTTTTTGACCTTGATCACGTAATACTTCTCCACTGTATGTGCATTCACGTTCTTCTTGCTGTGCTATTGATTTTCAGACTCAGAGTTTTTCTCTATGGCCAATACATTCAAAATTCTGTTGTAAATCTATATGGTCACAATTTCTAAGTATTTTTATAAAGGAAGACAAGATAAATTAATTTCCCAGAGATCCAGAAAAGCTATATTGAAAAACCCAATTCTATAAATTGGAATGTCTTTGCTCAAATGCCCAGCCTAACAGACTCAGTCAGGGCCATGGAATATAGAATATGGTCACCTATAAAACAGGGAACTCTATGGGCAATGCCTTCAACACAGAACAATGCTGAGCTATAGCTTTTAAGGATAAGGAACAGAATGCCTCAGTTCATTGTAATCCCTTGCTGTTGCCAATTCTGGTGTCCAACTTTTAAGTCTACAAGTTTAGCAGTTTTGGACTATCATAATCTCTCTTACTTCCATGGTTTGCAGAACTGCAGTTCTTTCTACCGGAGATGACCTTTCATTTTCGTTCTCCCTAGGTAACTACACTTCATCCCTTGGATTCAATTCAGTATTGCCTCATCTGGGAAGCCATCTCTACATTCTGCCTGCTGATTGGTTAGAAAGTCTGACCCGTGCTTCTGATAGCATGGTATTCTTCCGTATAAGATATATTCCGCTTCTCAGAGTCTACAGATCTCTAAGTAGACACCTGGTCCACAGACTAGTTAATTCACCTTGCATATTAGCTTAACTGTATCTGAACCAATAAATAACAATCAGGACATTTCACAGAAAAGTCCAGATAGCTAGCTTCTAGGGGAAAAACACATACATCCGCTAGCACTGGCATGGCATAGCAATTGTTGGGGCCAAGTTGATGCTGTTTCCCCAGAGGGGGAATGACTATGGCTCTTATAAATACCATTTTAAAACAGCCCTTGTTTTCTAGCTAAATGTTAAAATGTGTCCATATAATCATCAAGATAGCAATCCCAGGTAAATGTAAAAATTACATTTAAAATTCAGTGTTATTGAAGAAATACAATAACTACAAAATAATAAAAATAGTAAGTCAGCAGAACACACATACATTTAAGACACATCAATCATTATATGCAAGGAATATTAGTGGAAGGATTAAACAAAAGCAATTCTTCACTTAGTAATGGTCTAAGTGGATATAATTTATGTGAAATAATGAAAAAATCTTATAAGGGTAATATTGTTGTGGCTTCGTGACATAGAATGTGATGATTTATTGGAAAAAAAAGTAAATTCTGTCCATGGTGTATTTAATAAAGGCTGGGAATCAAACCTAAGCACAATCAAAATAAAGATTTATTACTCACATCAAAATAATTTAACATAAAGGAGGACAATGCATCATCAAAAATGTATTATGAATATTAAACAATAGCAAGAATACAAGGAAAATCTATGCTTGTAATTTATACAAAAGAAATAATATTGATTTCATGAAAATCAAAACCTACAGAAAAACTAAATATTGAAAAATCTCTTATTTACTTTATAAAAATCATCATTCTGAGATGATTCTTTATAAAGAGAGTATCTTTTTCATACAGAACATTCTAATAGATGCTTATTACATAAAAGAGTATACCAATTAATATTAAACATTTCATGGAGTAAGACAAACATTAAAAAATTGAAAACAGTTATCTTTTTTTAACTCTACGCATCCATTGAACGGTAAAGGCAATGTATAAAACTAAAACAACTTCTTAAGATATATTGTGTCAATTTTAACATTTTAAACCTTTTTGGATGTAATAAGATTCAAGTGTCTTCAAAATAAATTCAGAAAAATGGAATTTTCCTTATAAAGTTATTTCCAGCAAACATTTACTGTACCATACCCTGAAATTCAAAGATGAAGATTCGTGTGTCTACTACCCAAGACCAGGCGAGTTAGTCTATTCCTTTCAGCGTGGATTACCGTGCTGAGTGGCTTCTGGTTTAGAAGTCTGGAATAGGAAGAGGGAGAGGGACAGAGAGAAAGGGGGAAAATGTGTTCCAGTTGGAACATATTATCTTTAAAAAAATGATGGAATGCACAAGAGAAATGATCAGAAAGCAGTTGTAAATAATGTGTCTGAAATCAAGACAGAGTCCAGACCTAGAGATAAATATTTGAGAGTTGTCTTTATGAAGGTATAGATGGATTTTTGTCATCAAGTCTTTCTGCCATCTGGCCCATGCTTGTTTCTCCCTCTGCTCCTTTTCTACAACTGATACTTCAAACATACTGAACAACTTATAATACCCGAAATGTGTCATATTTCTTCAAGATACTACCTGGAAGGCCCTCCATATTTTCTTCTCCCACCGTAACCCTAGAAAACTTCTAGACCTCATGTAAGACCCCGCTGAAAAGTTTATGTTTGTAAGAATTTGCATGCCCTCTGAAATGAGAATGACTCGAATACCCTTTTAGTATTTATCACATTAATTGTAGTTGTGTGTTTGGTCATCTATCTGCTCTTAGGCTCCTTTAAGGAAGGTCGTACCTTATTTAAGGAGAACATAAGCAAATGTTTGACACATTTGTTGAAAAAATGATTAATTAATTAATTAAGCATTTAACATGCATTCCTGTTAATTCACTACAGCATATTTGCTTTTGCAAACATTCTACAAATATGTTTGCAAGAATTCTCCACCCAAACTGGATACAAGTGATTCTAACTGTCTTTATCTGGAAAAAGACCTGATTTTATCAAAGTCAATTTTTAAATCAGTGGTGGAGAAATTGCAGAGCAATTCATATAACAACTCAGCTGTAGCCGATACAACTTCAGATTTGTCTCAGTCTCCATCTAGACTAATATAACACAGCAAAAGGCAGGAGAAAATGCTTCCATATATGTATATGAGCTGTTACCATTAAACTTCTCTTTGATAGTACCAATGTGATCCCCCTCTAACGGATCCAGATTCATCTTTGTTTGACATTTATTTAATGTCCACTACATGCCAGGCACTGGGCTACTTGCCTTTATCCCTGCCAGGTGATTCCTAAGGGACATGTGAAGAAATTAAAATGTCGTTATATATTAACAATAGCAAACATTGAAAAGAGTTAGAATGAATTGAAAATAAATATTACCCTATAGCTAGAAATGTGAACATCAGTACAGTTGATAATTACATTTAACCAAAATTATTGATTTTGAAATTTCTATTCATATTGTGAAATATGTTCACACTGACATTGGGCTTCTATCCAGTTCTTATATAGACTATGATGTTAAAAAGTACATAAAAGGAGCTCATTGCCTTTGAGAAAATCTTCCTCTTTGCTCTTAAACATGATCAAATTAGAATCAAATGTTTAACAACTGAGAAAACTATAAAAAGTAAATGTGACCAAAAGCGCATTTCGTATGTAGTCTATACTTGGAAAACACCAAGCATGTTTAAAGTTACATTTGTTTGAATAAACTGTGATCTTACAATACAGATGTGTTACCCTAAAGGAAGTTAATTGAATTAAGATAGTGTAATTTAAGTGATTTTACAATACAGATGTGTTACCCTAAAGGAAGTTAATTGAATTAAGATAGTGTAATTTAATAGATGCTTCTTTTCATAAATCATTTTGTGAAATGGAGGATTTTTCCAAAGTTTTAATTTTTTCACCTGGATTTGATTTTGTAGACTGAGACTCCAAACCCAGAAATAAGCATAGGAGGAGCGAATTCCTATGGATTCAGCTCAACTCCTAATACTTAACAGCCCCTGGCACCTTCATGCAGAATTTGTGTGGTTCTAATCAAGCATATGTATAGTTTTGTCTATCCCTCACCCTCTCAAAAAACTGAATTATTTTTAAGGCACCACATGACAGATTAAAAGGATATCAGTGGTGACAGGATGGTTTCCTAGAGCCTTTTGTGGACTTAGCTTGTTCCAAGAAAGGAAATGGGATATACACTTCACAGGGATTTTTTTAGATTCCAATTTTCAAAGCAATCCAACATCTTTACAGTAAGCAAGATGGCTTGTCATCCACCTCCCACAGCTGAAAACCACCTGTTTGGATCACAAGCTCAAGATCCACTTGGGTCTTAAGAAAACACTCCATACAAAGTAAAGCTTGTCTTTGATAATAGATGCAATTATAAATAAATATTTTTAAAGTAAACAGGATTTCTTAGCTATTTAGTATTAGACAACACACATATAGAAAACCTTTAATCAAAAAAGAAATCAAAGTAAAATAAGATATGAAAGGTAATAAAATGGAGCTTGTGAACATCAAAATATCTATGTTTAAGAGGAAACATTTTTTAATTAAAAGAAGGAAAACAAAGAAGTTTGTATTTGCCTAAATCTTTGTAAAAAAGGAGGGGATTAATCAAAATAAATTAATAATAACATATAAAAGACATCAAGAAAAAATTAAGTAGAGTTATTAGCTGAAATTAATAAACCCAATAAAACAGATAGCTCCTTGCAAAAATTATAAAAATGGAATATAGATAAAAATATATATTAAGACTGAGAAAAAGTACATAGGCACATGAAGAGCACACTTGGCTCTGTCTCTCTCATTGAATGCAGCTAAATGTGGAGAGAATTTACAGAGTAGCAATTTGAAGATTTGGGGGAAAAAATGGTATGGTAGATCAGGAGGAAGAAGACCAGAATTGGGAGTATCGCTGAATGGGTTTATGATTTATTTTTTTCTTCCTACTCCCCTGACTCCTCATCCCCCACCCCCACCTGATCTCAACAGACACTAAAATCTAGAAGTGGCCAGCAATTCAAAGACATGGACAGGTCCAAGAGCACCCTTCTAGTTCTGGTTCAAGAAGAGGGCAATAGAACTGCTAACCCTCAGAGTGTGAAATTCCTTGTTTCTTTTTTCCATTCCCTGCAGTCCTGGTTCCAAAGCAATCCTGTGGAGGCGGTGACCTCAGCAACTAAGGAAACGCAGAGCAATTCCAGGGAAGAGTAATCTTCCTTTCCAGTTGGTGGAGCTGTAGTTCCAAAAGTGTGGGGCAACACCCCTCACCCATTTGCCTTTTTATCTTTCCGTCCTCCGGATACTGCCTGAAGATATGCAAGCATTTTCGGAATCACATAACAAAGCAAGATAACTAAAGCACACACCTTCTGATAGAAGACTAAAAGGAACCAGTCAATATCATGAGATTGAGAAGAAGAAATAACCCCATAAAGTTGTGCCTGAATAGTCTTGCTCACTTCCAAGTTGTATACACAGATCTGACCCTGAACAACAAATCAAAGAATTCTGAAAACTGATGTGAAAAAGAAACAAATACCAAATCCCAGTATAGTCATTAATTTTCCCTCTTACTTTAACAAATCATAGCAAAATTAATGGTCTAAAACCACACTTTTTTTTCCTCTTACAGTTCTGATGGTCAGGAGTCTAAAATGAGTCCTCTGGGACTAAAATCCATGCGTTGGTAAAGCTGGTAGGTCTCTGTAATCTATGAATCTGCTGAAATGTACTTATAAAAAAATGAAACCATGAGTTCTGACTTGATTGAGGAAAATTTTAACAAGAACTTATCATGGAAAGATTTTAATATTCTACCTAAATCTGACATGGCAAAAATATTTATAAATCTCTTAACATGATTAATAGATACTTATTGTGTGCCTATTACGCCTAGAGTAATATAATAACATTAGTTACATATATTATGCAGTACATGTTTATTTTTTGGTACAAGTATATAGTCTATGGTACACTGTAGTTTACATTCAGCTTCGTAGTTCATTTGAAAGTCTGTGTATATTATTTTTAAATCAACATAAAAATTTCTTTATTGAATATAAACTCCTTAGTCAGAAATACAAGCACATCAATCTTCAGAGAAAACGGTGTGTTTTTCATGGCAATTCCCAAGGTGACCTCGTTTCCAGGCAGGTGTTTGGCTGAGCAGGGACGCAGACTCTACAGAGATGCCCCTAGCAGAAATGTTTCCCCCTCAGCTCACTTGAATCAAAATACTGCTATAAATATTTCACAATTATTACTGAAAAGTATACTGAGAAAAATCAAAGCAAAAATAGAGTTTCGGCCTCACAAGACTTCATTATTTGCTAGTGGATTCGAGTTGGCACTCACACGGGGACAGACAGAAACATCCGGAACAGCAACAACAGGATTTTCAGGCTCTTTTGCATCAAATTTCTCCCAGATACCAGCAATTGCACCCGTGTGTGTGTGTGTGTGTGTGTGTGTGTGTGCATGCTCATGGTTTCATATTGGAAAATAAGATAATTTTATGAGAACTAAATATATTTGTGTGAGCCTGTTTAAAAACTTCATGTAATGAAATCAGAGAACAAAAATTTTAATTTGGGTGAAGTACTTAAGGAAGAAGCTTATCTAAGGAAGTTTTCTCCATGTATTTAGGGGATTTACTCTCCCTTTTTTTATTACTATGGACTTATACAGCAGTAAGACTAAAAAAAAATAGAAGATTATTGAAAGTTAGTAAACAGGGGTGCCTGGGTGGCTTAGCTGATTAAGCGTCTGTCATCAGCTCAGGTCATGATCCCAGGCTCCTGGGATCAAGCCCCATATGGAGCCCCTCATGGAGCCCCACATCTGGCTCCTTGCTCAGCGGGGATTCCCCTCTGCCTGCCACTCCCCCTGCTTGTGCTCTCTCTCCCCCTCTCTCTTTCTGTCAAACAAATAAATAAATAAAATCTTTAAAAAAAAGTTAGTAAACAGAGTGAGGTCATGGCTCCCTCTATTTGGCTTAGGATCCTGGAAAGATCAGCAGTTAAAAAGTTTGAGTCTTTTCAAAGGTTCTTACCAAAGATGTATTCCTCAACCTCCTTCCCCTCCTCGCTTCACCCTCTGCTCTCCTAATCACACTCAAGTATCCATGAAGACCTGTAGTTTATTTCCTGAACTGTGGAGAATAAAAATCTGATGGTAAAACATTTTACTGGTTTTCAATAATCTAAATGTGATCTCCTTGTTTTCCAGTTGTTCCTGGTGCTGCTGGGAATGGAGTCAGTTGTAAAGAGTAAATGAAATATAAGGCGAAGTGGGTCCTTTTAGCAAACTTGTATATAGAGAAACTCTGAAAAAATTATGTCAACCTTGACTCTTAAACATGGAGAAGTAACTGGTGGTTGCCAGAGGGGAAGTGGGTGGGGTATGGGCAAAATAGGTAAAGGCGATTAAGAGGTGCAAACTTCCAGTTATAAAGTAAATAAGTCATGGAGACGAAAAATACAGGACAGAGAATATAATCAATAATAATGTTTGGTGCAGATGGTGACTACACTTATTGTGTTGAGCACTGAGTAATAGAATTGTCAAATCAATATGTTGTACACCTAAAACTAATATACTGTTGTATGTCAGTTATACATCAAAACTACAAGAAAAGATATGATAGGAAATAAATAGTAAAATGGCAAAAATAAATAAATAAATAATGTTAACCAGTGCCTTGCATTTTGAATCAATATATACAAATATACAGATAATAATACTTTAAGGAAGGGGATTTTAGCTTTGCCTTTCTGTACTACTTAAATCCCTATCCAAGAGTGTAGAAGTCATTTCCAGATAAACAGAGGATTTTGTTGTCGTTCTGATCTGACCTAGATGTGTATAAGAAACAGAGAGATTTAGAACATTTTCTACACTGTTAATTGGACTGAAACTCTCGATTTTCAGGGAGCCAACTTCTGGACTAGTTTAACCTCCAAATAATAAATAGCATCCCCAAGGAAGAGTTTCCTGGATGATTAAACCCTGTCATTTAAAGTAGGGCAATTCTAAAGAGAAATAGGGTCCGAGATACTCCTGCATGCAGACCCTGAAGTAATGCAGGGACCCCCTTTTTAGCTCAAGAAGCTTGTGGTTGCTGTGTTCACCCCCAAAAAAACAGTGAATATTATGCAATTCCACTTTCTCTATGGAAAACTTGGCAATAAAAAACAAACTCAAGAGTAATAGAAAATAATGGGAGAAGTAGTAGTTCAGACCAAGAGATATAATGTGAAATGAATTTCACTTTTACCGTGTGAAGAGAAGTAAAAGGCTATCAAGTGTCATGGAAAGTACCAATAAAATAATAGAATTCCAAGTGTGCACTCTATAATTGAAGACCAGATTGATACCACTTCCTGGCTTATATTTTAATGTGTGTGTTTTATGTTAATAACTCCTGAGTTCACATCTGAGTTGTTATCTTAGTTGTATCTTTTTTTTAAGATTTTATTTCTTTGGCAGAGAGAGANTAGAGTAATATAATAACATTAGTTACATATATTATGCAGTACATGTTTATTTTTTGGTACAAGTATATAGTCTATGGTACACTGTAGTTTACATTCAGCTTCGTAGTTCATTTGAAAGTCTGTGTATATTATTTTTAAATCAACATAAAAATTTATTTATTGAATATAAACTCCTTAGTCAGAAATACAAGCACATCAATCTTCAGAGAAAACGGTGTGTTTTTCATGGCAATTCCCAAGGTGACCTCGTTTCCAGGCAGGTGTTTGGCTGAGCAGGGACGCAGACTCTACAGAGATGCCCCTAGCAGAAATGTTTCCCCCTCAGCTCACTTGAATCAAAATACTGCTATAAATATTTCACAATTATTACTGAAAAGTATACTGAGAAAAATCAAAGCAAAAATAGAGTTTCGGCCTCACAAGACTTCATTATTTGCTAGTGGATTCGAGTTGGCACTCACATGGGGACAGACAGAAACATCCGGAACAGCAACAACAGGATTTTCAGGCTCTTTTGCATCAAATTTCTCCCAGATACCAGCAATTGCACCCGTGTGTGTGTGTGTGTGTGTGTGTGTGTGTGCATGCTCATGTTTCATATTGGAAAATAAGATGATTTTATGAGAACTAAATATATTTGTGTGAGCCTGTTTAAAAACTTCATGTAATGAAATCAGAGAACAAAAATTTTAATTTGGGTGAAGTACTTAAGGAAGAAGCTTATCTAAGGAAGTTTTCTCCATGTATTTAGGGGATTTACTCTCCCTTTTTTTATTACTATGGACTTATACAGCAGTAAGACTAAAAAAAAATAGAAGATTATTGAAAGTTAGTAAACAGGGGTGCCTGGGTGGCTTAGTTGATTAAGCGTCTGTCATCAGCTCAGGTCATGATCCCAGGCTCCTGGGATCAAGCCCCACATGGAGCCCCTCGTGGAGCCCCACATCTGGCTCCTTGCTCAGCGGGGATTCCCCTCTGCCTGCCACTCCCCCTGCTTGTGCTCTCTCTCCCCCTCTCTCTTTCTGTCAAACAAATAAATAAATAAAATCTTTAAAAAAAAGTTAGTAAACAGAGTGAGGTCATGGCTCCCTCTATTTGGCTTAGGATCCTGGAAAGATCAGCAGTTAAAAAGTTTGAGTCTTTTCAAAGGTTCTTACCAAAGATGTATTCCTCAACCTCCTTCCCCTCCTCGCTTCACCCTCTGCTCTCCTAATCACACTCAAGTATCCATGAAGACCTGTAGTTTATTTCCTGAACTGTGGAGAATAAAAATCTGATGGTAAAACATTTTACTGGTTTTCAATAATCTAAATGTGATCTCCTTGTTTTCCAGTTGTTCCTGGTGCTGCTGGGAATGGAGTCAGTTGTAAAGAGTAAATGAAATATAAGGCGAAGTGGGTCCTTTTAGCAAACTTGTATATAGAGAAACTCTGAAAAAATTATGTCAACCTTGACTCTTAAACATGGAGAAGTAACTGGTGGTTGCCAGAGGGGAAGTGGGTGGGGTATGGGCAAAATAGGTAAAGGCGATTAAGAGGTGCAAACTTCCAGTTATAAAGTAAATAAGTCATGGAGACGAAAAATACAGGACAGAGAATATAATCAATAATAATGTTTGGTGCAGATGGTGACTACACTTATTGTGTTGAGCACTGAGTAATAGAATTGTCAAATCAATATGTTGTACACCTAAAACTAATATACTGTTGTATGTCAGTTATACATCAAAACTACAAGAAAAGATATGATAGGAAATAAATAGTAAAATGGCAAAAATAAATAAATAAATAATGTTAACCAGTGCCTTGCATTTTGAATCAATATATACAAATATACAGATAATAATACTTTAAGGAAGGGGATTTTAGCTTTGCCTTTCTGTACTACTTAAATCCCTATCCAAGAGTGTAGAAGTCATTTCCAGATAAACAGAGGATTTTGTTGTCGTTCTGATCTGACCTAGATGTGTATAAGAAACAGAGAGATTTAGAACATTTTCTACACTGTTAATTGGACTGAAACTCTCGATTTTCAGGGAGCCAACTTCTGGACTAGTTTAACCTCCAAATAATAAATAGCATCCCCAAGGAAGAGTTTCCTGGATGATTAAACCCTGTCATTTAAAGTAGGGCAATTCTAAAGAGAAATAGGGTCCGAGATACTCCTGCATGCAGACCCTGAAGTAATGCAGGGACCCCCTTTTTAGCTCAAGAAGCTTGTGGTTGCTGTGTTCACCCCCAAAAAAACAGTGAATATTATGCAATTCCACTTTCTCTATGGAAAACTTGGCAATAAAAAACAAACTCAAGAGTAATAGAAAATAATGGGAGAAGTAGTAGTTCAGACCAAGAGATATAATGTGAAATGAATTTCACTTTTACCGTGTGAAGAGAAGTAAAAGGCTATCAAGTGTCATGGAAAGTACCAATAAAATAATAGAATTCCAAGTGTGCACTCTATAATTGAAGACCAGATTGATACCACTTCCTGGCTTATATTTTAATGTGTGTGTTTTATGTTAATAACTCCTGAGTTCACATCTGAGTTGTTATCTTAGTTGTATCTTTTTTTTAAGATTTTATTTCTTTGGCAGACAGAGAGAGACAGCCATCTAGAGAGGGAACACAAGCAGGGGGACTGGGAGAGGAAGAAGCAGGCTCCCAGAGGAGCACTGAGCCACCCAGGTGCTGCACCTTAGTTGTATCTTATTAGAGTTTTTCTTTTTCCTCTCTCCTATGTGGAGGGATATATGTACGCTTCCTTTATTAACATGAGATAATTTATGTTCTGCCATGACAACTGTTAAAAACCTAAAATTATACACAATACTAAACATTTATGTTCCTACTCCAAATTTGAAACTAATTTTATAATTCGTGAGTTCTGGTTTTCTTTTGACCTTCCTTTCAAGTCTATTCAACATCATTAGCACTGCTAATCTGTTCCAAATAATGCTAAAGCTGAAACAAAGATATTAAATACCTGCTACCCACAGCACATCAGGTGCTGCTGGAAATGTTCTATTGTTATTGAGGTAAATGCAAATTTAGTATAATCTAAACTCTCTCTTAGCATTATTCTCTAGCTTGAGGAATTTTGCAGTATCTAGACCAGCTACTAAAAATGTATGTGATTAGATGCCCTGTTGTAAGCAGATGTGTCCTGAAAAAGAAATTAAGATTTTTTACAAGCTTCCTGGAAATTCCAAAACTTGGTATTCATTTCATCTGTATAAATGATATTCCTAAGGATTTGAAGGCAAAGACACAGAGACTTTCCTAAGGAACTTGGAAAGACTGAGAAAAGTAAGCAAAGATACGCAGTATCAGACTGGGGAGTATCCTCTGCGTGCATACTAAAGTGTAGCTTTAGAACGCTTGCAAANATCAGACTGGGGAGTATCCTCTGCATGCATACTAAAGTGTAGCTTTAGAACACTTGCAAAATAGCAGCATTGTTCACAATAGCTAAATCATGGAAGGAGCCGAGATGCCCTTCAACAGATGACTGGATTAAGAAGATGTGCTCCATATCTACAATGGAATATTACTCAGCCATCAAATAGAACGATTACTCAACATTTGCAGCAACATGGACGGGACTAGAAGAGATAATGCTAAGTGAAATAAGTCAAGCAGAGAAACCAATTATCATGTGGTTCCATAAAGGAACATAAGAAATAGGCAGATGGGTAGAAGAAGGAAGGGAAGAATGAAGGGGGGGGTAAACAGAAGGAAGAATGAACCACGAGAAACTATGGACTCGGGGAAACAAACTGAGGGTTCAGAGGGGAGGAGGTGGGGGATTGGGATAGACCAATGGGCAGGTGATGGGTATTAAGGAGGGCACATAGTGTATGGAGCACTGGGTGTTACATGTGAACAATGAATCATGGAATNATGTGGTTCCATAAAGGAACATAAGAAATAGGCAGATGGGTAGAAGAAGGAAGGGAAGAATGAAGGGGGGGGGTAAACAGAAGGAAGAATGAACCACGAGAAACTATGGACTCGGGGAAACAAATTGAGGGTTCAGAGGGGAGGAGGTGGGGGATTGGGATAGACCAATGGGCAGGTGATGGGTATTCAGGAGGGCACATATTGCATGGAGCACTGGGTGTTACACGTGAACAATGAATCATGGAACATTACATCAAAAACTAAGGATGTACTATATGGTGACTAACATAACATAATAAAAAATTATTATTAAAAAAACTCAAAAGAATAAATCAACATGTCTACATTCACAGGATTGGATTTGTGTGCATTCGTTTACTTATTATTGAATGAAACATATATTCATCTTAGAATCAGAAGGGCTAACTCATAGTACCTATCACAATTCGGGTTCTCAAGAGGGAACTAACTACTACTAACTACTGAATTTTAAGTCAGTCGGCATACAAACCTTTTTATAACTAAAATCAAGTCTGACTTATAAATATGAGGGGCGCCTGGCTGGCTCAGTCAGTAGAACATGCGACTCTTGATCTTGGGTCATGAGGTCAAGCCCCGTGTTGGGCATAGAGTTTACTTAATTAAAAAGGAAAAAAAAACTGACCTATAAATAAAAATATAATGTCCCTGGAAATATTATAATTCTGGACTTGCTGTTTCTCCAGATTTTACATATGACTAGAATAAGGTAGGAAAATTAATCATAAAATGACTGGAATTAATTGCTTACATAATACAGAATCTCTTATAAATTAAGTTTCCATCTCTGGCCCTAAGGAGCATTTGATTAAAACATTGAATAACTTAGATCCAAGATAATGTAACATAGTAAGCACTGGCCAAATTAGCTTATGATAAAAGAAATACGTATAAATAATAGTTAAATTACAAGGCAAACATACAAATAGAGAAAACAAACATATCAACTATTTAAGTTAATATGATTGTTATGAGTCAAAGCCAAAAGAAAAACAACAGGTTTTACAACTCTCATTCTATAGGAAAAAGAATCAGTATATGCATTTCTTGCCTTGAGCAAAATCGTGAATATTGCTTTGAGCAATAATTTGATGCTGCTAAGGCATTATGTCCCTCACTATTGTAGCACAAGCAGTTTTACTGACCCTGAGGCCTGATACAAATTGCATATTAGTATCATGTGCATTTATAACTGAAGACCCATTTATTTTTTATATGTTCTTTTTCCACCAATATATTTATTTAATAATTGTTTGTTCTATTTCTGTTCTAAGATTGACACCATGCTAAATACCTAAAATTACTTTAGTTTTATAGACTAGAGTAAAAAGCTTTCCTGATTTTGGCAAAGGGAGATGAATTCTCACCTAAGACTTTAATATGATACTGTTTTTAACTATTTTCATCAGTTTTTAAGCTCAATCTATTGAAATAACATGTACCTTCTAATTTATCCAAAATAGCATTCAGAAACAGTTGGAAAACCCCAGAATCTTGGATGGTTTTTCATTTTTCCTCACACCATTTCAAATAATTGGCGTTGATACAAATGTTTACTGCTGGGTACAGTGTGTTGCTGGGCAAATTACTGGGCCCTCACTACATATTACAACTTCTCAAAAAGAAAGCTGATCATTATTTTCTTGAGGAATCAATAATGTTTATGATGATTACACTTATTTTTAGTAGCAATGCCATGTAAATATACTCTAATGGCTATACACATATATACAAAATGCATAATACTGTATGGAGTTGAAGTTTCCAGTGTGTCAAAAGCGATTGATAGCAGACAAAACAAGGCTAGGCTGTACTAGGATATATGCCCATCAGACGTCATGTGTATCAGCAATGCCTTCCCTGTGCCATTTTCAGAGCTCTAAAACAAAGGTAAAGCTCTTACATTATTGCAATTGGAGAGAAACAGCAATTAAAAAAAAATCTCTTCCCTAGGAAAAGCTTTGTTTCTCAAACACAGATTTTTTTTTTTTTTGGTCTTGCCTTAAAACAAATAATTTAAATGACCTCTGAGAAGCAATAATGGAGTCACAAAAGGCAACTCTATTAAAAATACCAATTGGGCTAATAGCTTGCTCCGTGTCGTGTGAAGTAGCCTTTTGTAAATTGAATTTCCTTTCTGATATTTTTAGCTCTGAGTCCATCACTTAAAGGGGATCATCCATCTCTTAACTAATGCAGTTTCCATTTTCTATCTTAGCCTAGAAATCAATTGAAAGGGACTGAAGGAACAGGGAATCCTATTTGTGCCCATAGAAGACTCTGAGCAGTTCTGAAAAACAATACAGAAGGTCTACAATAGTCTGATCTTATCCTACGCAGCCGATATTTCCCAACAAGTCCAAGCTGCAATCATTTGTTACGGTCGGAGTGATCTCTCTGCTGCCCTCCAAATGCAGCAGATAAATGCCCAGCTGTGTACTTTAGAGCCTTCGTCCCACCACCAGACCGCCTGGATTCAAGTCCTAAGGCTGCCACTTACTAGACTTTGGCAGGCACCTATTTTGAGACTGTTTCCACATGGTCAAGTGAAATAATAATATTACTTTCTCACAAGGTTAGTGTGCAAATTATAATATATGTAAAAATTTTAAAATAAGATCTGGGGGCGCCTGGGTGTCTCAGTCGTTAAGCATCTGCCTTTGGCTCAGGGCGTGATGCCAGGGTCCTGAGATCGAGGTCCATAACGCCCTCCCCGCTCTGCTGGGAGCCTGCGTCTCCCTTTTCCCCTCCCCCTGCTTGTGTTCCCTCTCTCACTGCCTCTCTCTCTGTCAAGTAAATAAATAAAATCTTAAAATAAATAAAGTAAAAAATAAAAATAAATAAAATAAGATCTGATACACAGTAAGTGCTATATGGGTACTTATTCAACTCTTTGTTCAAATTCTTTTCCATCTTTTAAGCGCCAATATTTGCTTTTCAATTGCCAACTTGAGCAACAGTTTTTTCTAACTACTATAGTGTATTCAGACTTTGATTTCTTTTGAATTTCTAAAGCACTTTGGTAATATCACATTCATGTACTTAGTGATTTGCTAATTGTTTCATACATTTCATCACTATACAAAGAAACTATTAAAACTTTATATAGGTAAGTTTTCCTTTATTTCTATGCATTCTAAATTTAGCCCAGTGCTAGGAAAATACTGGACCTAAATTATTTTTTAAATGAATGACTTATAAAACCCAATTTATAAAAATGAAGACCGTATTCCATTATGAATGACTAAAAATCATCATGTTCCTAGACTTTTTTTTTTTGAAGCCCCAATATGCTATTAAGCCCATTCAAGGAAAGTTTTCTTGCAAAAACTGCATTTTTAATTTAAGAATTCCATTTTTTAAAGTTTATGTTTTGGGGCTTATAGTCTATATGTGCTCACTCATTATGTACATCTTTTCCTTTAAATAATGTTAATAATAGCTGTTTTAATATTTTATGCAAATTTCCTCATCATGTCATTCCTGAATTCATTTTTATTGATTCCTAATATACCTAGTTATGGGTTATATCATTATATTTCTTAAAATATTCATAAGAAATTGTGGATATTATGTTGTTAGTTAAATTTATTCCCTTCATTTAAGTAGTGCTAATATTTCTGGTTCCTTCTTAGAATACAGGAAGCTGATAAAAGCATTGCTTACATTCTTCAACCAACCAACCAACAAATTGAACCAACCTGCATTGTCACAAATGTTCTAGAACTGATCCTGGTTGGAAGGTCACAGGCAAAAGAACCAATCTGAAATCTAAAGAAAGGCAAGTGCCTGCAAAAATGAAAGACAAGTAGGGAGCACTTACATCCCTCAAACAGGTGCAGCTAGACAGTAGTAAGAATTTAGGCAAAAATGGCAGTGAGTTGGTAAATGTGAGTTGGTAAATGTAGTGTGTGGCCGCGGAAGAGTATAGAAACCCTAGAGGCCACATATATAAGGAGAATACATATCTATTCATAGGTTCCACTCCACAAACCTCAAAGGGGTTCACACACACAAAAAAAATACTGGTAACAGTGGTCATACAGAGTCATTTGAGGTTTATGTCCTGGGAGAGGAATAAACTGAGGGAAGTGGGAGGGAAACTTTTTTGTTTCCCTCATGGCACTGGCAAAATCCTTCACACCTAGAAAAGGAGCAACAACAAAATAATACCAAGAAGAAGTGAAGAAATGGATGCTGGCACAGGACTACAGCTGGGCAGTGGACAGAACCACTGACATGAGCACATTTACTAGGTTGAGAAACACTGGGCTTGCCTTGGACTGAAACTTAGCCACAAGAGTGGCTCAGCACTGGTGTAAATACACTGAGTAACAAGTAACAATGAAATATCGAGAGGATACTAGAGCTTTGAGAGATTTCTCCAAAGTACCACTTTGGAGATATCTATAATAACATGGGACTCTTTATGAAGTTGTATGAGTTTTCTTTAATAAAACATTTCTTGGGATTGCAATAGTTTTCATTCTATATTAATATTCTCTAGTTCAATACAGACGGCACATATTATAATAATGATATTTTTGTTATTGGGTTGACTAAGGTCATAAATAATGCCTTTTCTTGTCTATTTAAAGCTTTTTTATTTTTTGAGGCTTTTATATTTAAATAAATTTGCACTTATGGAAAAGTCACAAAGATAGTGCAGAGCTCCTGTATACCATTCCCACAGCTTCTTTTAATGTTAGCTTCTTACATAACCATGGTTCCTTTATTAAGATGAAAAATTTTACGTTAGCATTTTCACCTATGTAATCAGACTTTATATAGATATAACCATTTTTTTTAAGACTTAACTTTTTAGAGAAATTTTGGGTTCACAGCAAAATCGAGAGGAAGGTAGAGAGATTTCCCATATGCTCCCTGCTCCCACACATGCATAGCCTCCCCGTTATTAGCATGCCCCACCAGGGTGGCACATTTGTGACAATCAATGAACCTACATGGTCCATCATATAACACAAGATGCATAGTTTGCATTACCGTTTGCTCTTGGTGTGCATTTCTATGGTTTTTGTTAAATGTATGTCTTGTTCACCATTGTAGGATCGTACAGACTGCTTTCACTGCTCTCAAAATCCTCTATGTCCTGCCTAGCCATTCCTCCTCCTCCCCTCTCCCCACCCCGCCCCTGGCAGTCACTAATAGTTGTACTATCTTCATAGCTTTGCCTTTTCCAGAATGTCATATGATTGGAACCATACAGTATGCAGCCTTTTCACAGTACCTTCTTTCACTTAATAATATGCATTTAAATTTCCTCCATGTCTTCTCATGGCTTGATAGCTCATTTCTTTTTAGTGCGGAATAATATTCCATTGTCTGGATGCCCCACAGTTTATTTATGCATTCGCTTACGGAAGGACATTTTGATTGCTTCCAAGTTTTGGCAATTAAGAATAAAACTGTTATCAATGTCCATGTGCAGGTTTTTATGTAGACATTAGCTTTTAACTAAATACTGCAAGATACTACATTGCTTTTTGCCATTATAACCCTTTGTGACATTTTCTCAGTTGTTATTTGTCTTTCATGACTTTAACACTTTTGAAGAGTACTGGGCAGGTATTTCGTAAAGTACCCCTCAATTCCAGTTTGTCTGATTGTTTCTCATGATTGGACTGGGGATAATTCCTATCAGGGAGACCATGGTATCAACATGACTTATTGTTGGTAATTTTAACCTTAATCACTTTGCTAAGGTGATATCCATCAGATTTCTACATTATGGTTAGTTTTAAGGAACATTTTTAATTATAGTGGGTGCCACTTCCTGATTGGCAACATGAATTATGTAACAAAATTTATTTTCATTCTTGGGCCAATAATGTTAATACTGTTGTATTTTTTATTATAACCATGAGTTCCTTATCAATTTCATTGTAATTCCTCATGCATCTCTCTTGAGTAGTTTTTACAAGATGAATCATTGAATGCAAGAAAATAGATTTAGAGAAACTCTCAGAGTCCTACTGCTTTTATTCTATTATTACAATGGAGAGGTTGATGAAAGGGAGGAGTAAGAGCAAGTTTTCTAGTTCATTTTTAATAAAGTAAAAGTCAATAAAGCCATTAGGCTAATTTTAGTATAATGTCTAATCAATATTATTAACAGTAATGTATTTTGTATCCTTTGTGTTACATAAGAAAAATTTGAACCAAGAAAACGTTTTCTTTGATGCTTTTGATCCTCATTCAACCTCTTTCAAAGGACCTAAAGCTTCTGAACCCTTTGGCTGGGCCAAGAACACTCACTCTTTGTGGCAGACATGTCCCAACACTATCACCCTCCTTCAATTTTCCCAAAAACATTCATCTACCTGTGGATACATAGCTAGGCTAAGCTCACAGGTGCACATGAAAATTATAGAAAGTTTGATTAGTATTTCCTAAAAACTCACAATCTAACTGGGAAAACAATAGTTATTCAAGGAAAGAGTAGGGCGAAACCATAATAAAGGAGGTGGAAATTAAAATGTGTCATTTATATAAGTGGATAAAAGAGTATTTAGGAAGCATTATAAAATAACTAGGATGTGGGATGGGGGAGGAAGTGAACACTAGAGAGCCAAAAGAAATAATGGGGACTTGTCACATTAAGTAACAGGATACAAAGTAAGAGATTTTTCTGAATCATCAATCAACCAGCATTATATGGAGCAAAAATTAAGTGCTTAGAAATTTTATTTCCAAATGATCTTCAGTTTTATGGCTAGCTAATGTGATTAATAAGGTTTGTTACTGGGTGCTAATAGCTAACCTGTGATGTGTTTGTATTTTTAGGCAGTGATCTAAATAAGTGGATACAATCAATGGAATTGGATATTGGAGAAAATACTCTGGGTTTGGTTATGTTCAATAACACAGATGTTCAGAGATATCTATTTAAGCATGTAAACTGACTAGCTTCATCCATTAAATGTAAATCAGTGACCACTTATTATTAGGCACCCCAAATACCTAAAAATATGACACTGCTCTTATATCTAAAACTTTATCTCATTTCATTTTAAAAACTTTTAATCCAATATAGAATCCAGAATTGTCCATATAAGAAACTTCTCAAAGATTTATTAAAAATTTTAAAAATAGACATTTCAGTGTGAGGTACATGATTGTAATCTTTGATTAAATTTGGATATTATTCTTTCTCCTAACATTCAGTTAATTAAATTATTCTAATGACTCTTTTTCCAGTCAGGAGCTGAATCACTGTACTGCTTGATAATAAATGTACCAGGCATGCTCAAAGTACAAAATGAACATGCTTACAAGTTACTAATTAATATACAATCTTCCGAGTGACAAGATTTCCCCGTAGGATGTCTATTCATCTGTCCACATTGGTTCCTAAAACTCTAGTTAAGATATTTTTAAATGATACACTTAAGTTATCTCTACAAAACTAACTTAGATTGTGAAATCCAAAGATCTCACAACTTTTGATGTAAAGACCTTCCACGATCACTAGTCAAATTTATATATAAAACATCTGCCCAATGTTATCAAAATACTTTTACTAAGAAATTGTTCGCCTTTGGATGACTGCACATAACCTTTCACACAGGGCATTTAAATATTTTCAATTTCTTTATAATTATTCTCAATACCTCGGCTTAGCGGAGTTTACTTTTTCACCATTTCTTCATTCATTATCTACGTTTGATGTCAAGTATACAGAAGCTCACATGCCAGAACTAATTTTCGATCCATGCTGTCCATGTGTTTTGTTTTTGCTATTATCTTTACTCTGTATTTTTTATTGTGGAATTTGATTAATTTTTTTAAAAAGAAAGAAAACTACACTGGCATAGCTGTTTCTCAAAATCCCATCATAATATTAAAAAAAATAAATTGGATTATACTGCTATCATTTTCAGAATGTTTCAGTACCTTTTGCAGTTGAACAAACTGATAATGATCGTGCCCTACAATGAACTTGGTGATGCCAGCCTTCGGTCATAATCCAACTTGATTTTGCACCCCTTCATTCCTCTGTCCTTCTTTGTTCACCGTCCTTTTTCAGTTCCTTATACACGGCAGTGCCTACTTTCGGGCCTTCACACATGTGTTATCTTAGCAAATTGCAGTCTTTCTTCTTCTCAGTCCTCTGTTCCAAACCTTGCCTGCATACACATGTACACAAACACATATTTCTCTTACAAGGATGACTCCTTTTTGCCATTGCTTTCTGACAAACCTATATAAGTAATCTCCCACTGCATTATTTCTATCATCATGCCATTTTCTTACTCAGGTTTGCCTTCATTACATTTATCCCACTTTTAAATCATGGGATTATTTTTCTTTTTAAATCTGTTTGTCCCACATTTCAAAATGAAGCTTTGTAAGAGTAGAGACGGTGCATTTTCTAGCACTGTTCTTGGTATATGTGAGTAGCTCAATAAATATTTCTTAACTAAAATAAACCTTTATTTCTTGCACGATATAATGCCTGCTAAAGTTGGTTGAACGCTTTTCCAACAGACTATAGGTGTAATGAGAATAATGAAACTTGCAAATGCAAATCATAGCAATCTAGCAATCATAGCAATCTACCGTTCCAATTCCCCTCACAACTCCCCATTCCCGTATTCCATAGTTATGGGTACTTTGAACTATATTCCTAGGACTCCCGTTACACAACTGTGTGAACCAAAAGCATGTTTCCCTTTATGTAGTTCAGGCAGGAGACAGAAATACTCCAGCATATGTTACCACTATTCTCTAATAGTCTTCCGGAAGCATCACCTTTGTAGCATGCCAATAGCTACAAACACCGCGGCAGGCTCTCCTCTGCAGATATTGTGGTCCTCTGCTCAATGACTTGTACCCATATCGGCAGCCATTGTTCTTACTCGGCCCTATTCAACTCAGGCACTTTCTGCTGGATTCAGAAGATTTGTACATGATGATTCTTAATTGTACTCTCTCTTTCAATCAAACTTATAAAATATTTCTTTCATTTGGAGAATTTAAAGAATGTCACTGGGGCTGGCCAAAAAGTTTATTTAAGTGGTACCATTGTGTTTTGTCTGCTTAGTAATCTTCAACGCCCTTAGAATGTGTATTCTGACTGCCATAGCTGGGTACTTTGTCAATAATCCTGATGTGAGTTCTCAGGAATTAGAATAACTTTTATCTATATTTTTTTGTAATTGTTAAGTGTTTTGCTTTTATTCTTTTTTTTAATCTTAATATTGGTATGCTATAGGTCTAATCACTATTGCTAAAACCCTTCATTTCCCCCAGAGGAATGTAGGGTCTTCAAATAAGTCTATATTTTTATCATTCACATTGGCCTTACCTCAAGTGTCTTATTTTTGAGGGGCAGATCTGTACTTTGATGACAAATAACTTTTAAAAATAAGTTCTTATCACAGGCTTGTTGAATGGAGATTGTTTTCCCTCGGATTTTGATCTAGAGATATCTTGTCTTTGTGGATGTACACATATGCTTCCAGATGAAAGGTTACAATCCAATATGTTTTCTCTTTTCCTTTGTTCCAAGAAAACTAAGAATAAATTTCAGTGCCATGTCGTAGCTATCAATTTATCTTCAAGTGTTTAGAAACATTTACTCCTTCTGTTTTCTATAAATGTATTTCATTTTGGTTAACCCCTTAATTTACTTATCCTTCCAACAATGAGGTTTTTTTAAAGATTTTTAAAAAAGATTTTACTTATTCATTTGTCAGAGAGAGAAAGAGAGAAAGCACAAGTAAGATGAGGGGCAGGCAGAGGGAGAAACAGGCTCCCTGCTGAGCAAAGCAAGGAGCCCAATGTGGGACTTGATCCCAGGACCGGATCATGACCTGAGCCAAAGTAAATGCTTAACCAACTGAGCCACCAAGTGCCCCATCAACAATGTGTTCTAAGCATGGGTTACTTAAAGTCTTCTTAGAAACGGATCACTTGTAAACCATACACACACATGCACACACACACATGTGTGCATACACAGATACTTCAGAATCTAAGGCACTGGCTTAAAGATAATAGTGACATTAGTAGGAATTGATACATTTTTTGAATTAAAAAAATGAAAGTTAGATCCCCTTTATATATTAAGGAGTAGCATTAAATAAAAATTAAATTCCATGTAGATAATTGCAAATACAGAGAAGACATGAACAAGTCAATGGTTGGCTAATATGACAATTTTAGTGCATTAGTCAGGAAAGTAACATTACAGAAATCAAATAAAAGAAAAAGTAAGAAAAATATGGATCAATTTATAAGAGAAAAAGAATGATAATTAAGAAGCTTTAAAGCTTTAAATTATACTGATTTTACTAGAAGAAAATAATTTAAACCACAACTTTTTTCACTGGAATTTTGAATTATTTTTTTTCATCTCCGAAGGGTAGTACCAAGGCAGCTGCATGATAAATTTAAAACTTCAAGTTTAAAGGAAGAAATTGGACAGAAACATTTTGTGAACCCAGACATGAAAGCCATCAAAGAAAACTAGTGGAACAGTGCAAGATAACCAGTTTCTCAGGGCTCTGAGAGACCCAAAGAATTTTCATAGGTTTTTATGATCCGTAGAGATCAAAGAGAATAAATTTTAAAAACTCTAAAAGAAGAAACCTTGGGTCTTGTGATATTCACCCCACTATGACTTATTTAAATCAATATGTTATTAGACATAATGAAAGTACATCAAAATTCTTCATGAATTAAATTTTCAGATGATCCATTTTTGTGTGTGTGCACACGTTTTGTTAGGGAAAGGGAAATCCATAATTATGTGTTATTTGAATCAAGATGAGCAGAATATGATTACTCAGAAACACAGATCCATGGTTGTTTTCTTCTTTCCTCTTATTAATTCCCTGCCAAGAACTTAGAGTTTAAACCTTTTTATGAGCCCACAATTAACTGACTTTCTCTATTCCTCTGCTGCCTCATTTCCCCTTCCCACAAGAATGATGCATTGATGAGTAGTGTTCTAAGTCCCCAGGAGATTCAGATGGTAAGTAAGCATCCTGTGCTCACATCATGGATCAAAATGTCAGGAACCAGAAATTGATCAATCAACTTACTAACTGCTATTAGTTTCTCTGAAGGAAAATCATGCCAGCTTTATTCAAATACTCCCACATGAACCATCACTAAAGATAGAAGCCTGCTATCATTATTAAATGCACCTTAAACATAGCTTTACTAATATTTGGGATACACATGCAGATTAGAAGAGTATACAGTTTAGAATACTCACAGTTGCAAATTGAAATAAAAAATGGAAGTGTGCATAATTATATTGTCCATATGGCACAGCAGCAGTATGATTTTATAAGATTAAATCTTGTATGGGGATGAGAAATGATAAGCCAGTGTTATTATTATGCTAAGATTGAGGAGTTGAGGGAGGGTGTGACTGCAAAGGGATAGCAGAAGACAGTTTTGCAGGGGAGGCCATGAAAATTGCTCTGAATTCTGATTGTGGTAGTCATGACCACACAAATCTATGTATATGTTAGAATTCATAACATTCTGCACCAAAAATTCATGTTAATTTTTAAGAAAATAAATTAAACTCTGAGGAAAGGAAAATAAATTTCTCTTCTCTTCCATTTCAAACGATTTCCTTCTGCATAATGTTTCGTGGGATACTTGTTCCAAATATTGTGAACAATTTAACTTCTACCCTTTGAGACACTCACAAGGTTTGTAACTAAGAGGATAACCAAATCATCTTAGCATCATGAAAGATATAGTAAAATGTGAATGGTGTGGACGAATAGGTAACCAACATCCTCTGAATGACTACATATCAGGAACTTAAACTGAAAAGTTTCTGCACCAAGTAATGCTTCAAGAATATAAGCAGCAAGTACTCTATGGCGATTGTATTTTCCAAATATCTGCCAAATATGGCTACAATATCTCCTATGTCACTTGCTCTTCAACTTGTGACTTCTGCATGCAAAGATGGCATCCACCCCTCTACCCCTTAATCAAGTCTGAACAGGACTTATTATTGCTATAACCAATAAAATTTCATTCAGTTCCAGATACGGTCCCTAACAGCCCTGGCAGCTTCTGCTTCCTGTCTGGCGGGGCCTTCTGATAATGCTAGTCTGAGCTGTTACTTGACACAAACCCATGAGAGATCTCAAACAAGAATTCTCCAGCTGAGCCAAAAAATCACAGAATGCTAAGAAATAATTATAAATTGTCGTTGCCACTAAGTTTTGTTAGACTATAATAGGTAACTAGAACATACTCACCGCCTCCAAAGACTAGATTATTTATTCAAATGTATACAACTAGATGTGTTACCTACAGCTAACTCCCAGCTTCAGCCTATAGAAGAATCTGGAAAGATCAGAGAGAAGTAGAGTCTAAGAAAGGGAATTTTAGTGGAGAGAGTTGTCAGTGTGCTTCCTCCTTACAGAAAAGTAATGAAGAGGGCTCCAAAGAGCCATGGTGAGGACTTTATAAGTATTCTCAGGAGTTTGCAGTGGGCAATCGGAAGGGGGTAGGTATCTACCTCAATATTAGCAAAAATCCTAAGGAGCAAGCAGTTTGAGGATGTAGCCCATTACAGCAGAGGAAGGGACTGTGAAAGGGAAACAGCTATCCTCTGACCAACAACAAGTAGAATATTTGTGTTTCAGGTGGGCTTGCTGTCGGAATATCTAGAGGAAGGGTGGGATGGAGAGAGAGAGTGAGACATTCTCCAAGAGTGAAGCTCGTCCCATAAATCCTGCCAAGCCCCTAGTGTGTCTCCTCTAACCACGGCCAATAAGACCCTCTCAGTATCTTGGCCCTTTTCCTCACTTTTGCCACGACACAGTGGGGGGTCATAGCTTAGGAAGGTGAAGGAGGAGCAGGCCTTCTCAAGACAGAAGATGCCAATTGCACTCTTTGTCCCCTCACCCCCACCCCATTTCCATGTTTCCATCTCAAGTTCCTGCCACAACCAAGTCTGAGCTAGGAAAGAAAAATGATTTTAATTCTAAGTAAACTCCGAAATTTGGCCATTGTGTGGAACACACATTTTAATTAAGGAAATGAGAGTAGTTTTAAATCTTGAAATTCTGAAGGGGATTTTTTTTTTTCATTCTCTGAGAATGACCAGTAAGGCTTTCCTAGATTTCACCCCTGGGTCAGGACAGATTGTGTTGATATGGACAGAGAATATAGTCTTTTTCTGTTCTTCTGATGCGTCTCACTTGTTTATGAGTTTGGTTACAGCTGGTATATTCTAGTATAGTGATAAATTGTTCATTTGGTTCTCAGAAACACCCAGAAATGGAGTCATTAATATCTTCATGAGGAAAACTGAAGGTTGGGAAATTTAATGACCAAAATTTTATAATTGGAGAATAGGAAAGCACAGTACAGGAGTTTCCTTCTAAGTCATGAAGTAGGACCGCTCATTCGCTGTGGCTTCAGGCATGTCCTCTCTGAGTATTGCAAGGGAAGAAGACAGGCAGTGAGAACGATCTCTTGTGAGATCATGCCTATTCGTATTTAAGATCCTTTTAAAAATGAATGCTATTGCTCTCAACTGGGAAAATCCTTTGCTTTCAGCCTTGCATCTATAGGATTGGTGACTCATTCTTGAAACCTTAGTCACTGAACATTTTTTAAAATAAATTTTTAAAAGAAAATTAAATAAAAAATGTTAAAAACAGCTTTTGTATTTCTCTCTTTAACCATTGTTTGTTTATTTATTTATTCATTTATTTATTTATTTTTAAAGATTTTATTTATTTGACAGAGAAAGACACAGCAAGAGAGGGAACACAAGCAGGGGTAGTGGGAGAGGGAGAAGCAGGCTTCCAGATGAGCAGGGAGCCAAATGCAGGGCTGGATCCCAGGACCCTGGAATCATGACCTGAGCGGAAGACAGACGCTTAACCACTGAGCCACCCAGACGTCCCAACCATTGTTTTTAGGTTTGGTGTATTATAGTTCTTGCCTATTAGACCTAGTTAATGGTGCCTTTTTGAATGAATCTTATTCAATTTTTAGAAATATCTTTCCCTATGTTTAGTGTACATAAGTTTATATTTTAAAGAGGCCTCTCCTTGTTTACAACTTGCCATGAAATGTGGGGTTTTTTTGACCATTATGTGTTTATCTAAGAGACATGTGATTCCCGTATGATATTTAGCCTAATAAAACCTCACATGCTTTGTAGCCAAAGTGGTACAATTTATGACACAATTTCTGGTCACCAGGCAATGCCCTTAAGCTTCTTTACATTTCTTTTCCAAGTTGGAACGTTATTTGAGTAGAGTTTTATTCAAAAATTGGTGCCAAAAGACAAAATGCATATATTCCTTAAGCATTCACATTTGCCCTTATTCTGTAAAGTGCTTTCTTGAGAGCAGAGATACAGACGTGGGCACACAGGTGAAAGGCAGTGCTCTGGGCGCTGAAGAAGAAAGTGCTTCCCCGGGACAGCCAACTTAGGGCAGGCTAGTTTTCGGAAAGTCACCTGCAATTCAAAAAATTGCTGACAGTTTTGAAACTTTTGGTGGCTATCATTAAATTTCTTTTAAAAAAGTATTTTCCCTCTTTTTTTTCCTTCCTCTTTTAGCTTTATTTCTCTTATCCCACCCCCTCCCCCTCGTTTTTGGGCATTATTTCTGTTTCTTACCTTCGCCTCAAGCCCACTCTTAATACTATGAGCCCTCAAAAGTCACTGAATTCCAGGAATTCTACATCAAGCTCATTAAACTTGTGAATTTGCTTTACACGTTTTAATTTAATTTATTTTTTTTTCATTAAAAATAGGCACTTGAAATTGATTTTGAAACATTTCTAAGGTAACATGACAGAGTAACCATCTTGGTTTCTCAATTATAAAATATATTTGATTTCACGTACCTGCTTCATTTACCCAGTGATTGTAGGTGGTTTATTTGTAATAACAGAAGGAAAAAAATAATAAATCACCTCTGTGACATCTTTCATTCTGTCAACTAATCCTGACATTTGCTTTAAAAGGCTTGATATGCTTCTCTGTGGGATAAGTTTTGCAAAATCATCTTCTTTATTGACATACTTGGATTTTCTCTTAAAATGTCATATAGATTTTCTTTCTTTTTTTTTAAAGATTTTATTTATT
Organism: Ailuropoda melanoleuca; assembly: GCF_002007445.2. Taxonomy (NCBI): domain Eukaryota; kingdom Metazoa; phylum Chordata; class Mammalia; order Carnivora; family Ursidae; genus Ailuropoda; species Ailuropoda melanoleuca. Next base: position 125,594,937 of record NC_048219.1, on the reverse strand, counting down.
TATTCGACAGAGATAGAGACAGCCAGCGAGAGAGGCAACACAAGCAAGGGGAGTGGGAGAGGAAGAAGCAGGCTCATAGTGGAAGAGCCTGATGTGGGCTCGATCCCATAACTCCGGGATCACGCCCTGAGCCTAAGGCAGATGCTGAACCTCTGTGCCACCCAGGCACCCCCCAATTTTCCTTCTAATACAGCATAAATACACCTTGCCACCTAAGTGGGTAAATCTAAATAAATTCTTAGTTTCTTTTACAGAAACTAATATGTGTGACTAATTTAATTTTGTTAAATACAAAAGACAAAAATAAAGAGTATTTTTACAATTAAAAGTTTTAAGAACAAATGTCAAGGAATCACTATTAATCACTATTGTCTAAAAATAAAATAAGTTTCCTTTATACATATACCACATTCCTAAACTACAGCTAGTAAGATATTTAGCATTAAGACTTGAGATTTTTTAAAAAAGTCTCTGAATACATACTATATGTCATTTTTCAAATAACTACCTAGACATATTACAAGAATTTATGCTCTATTTAACTTTTATTGGTAAATACTAGAAAAAAATAAAAGGGAAAAAGGAAAAAAGATTCCTCTTTTACATGAGAAATTTAGTGTAAAAGCCATGCTAAAGCTGTACAGCTAAAAATGAATAAATAAAAGTCATGACTTTGGCTCGGCTGTCAGTTACTGGGCAACAGGAAAACAGATTTAGTCAACAGGAAAGCTGAAAATCCTTTTGACACCATAGTAAAACATTTGGAAAAACAGCAGAACGATAATAGATAAGTTTTAGATAAATGGAAGGCTTACAAACTCCCTACTGAGTGTATAATCTTAGATGTTGAAAAAAGGGTCAGCCTTTGGCATATGTTGGCTTCTTCTTGATTCCACACGATATTCTGGAAAGCAATGAGGTAGGGAACGAACTGGCTCTTCTGCAAACAAATTGAGGACAATGTAGAGACCCCAGAACTTAAGCTCTTCCCAGGGTAGAAAAGCCAATTTTTCCTGCAGCCCAAACAGCAAAATATCAGACCGAAAAAGACTTTGAACAATAAAGACCCCAGAGAAGAACCAAAAAGTGGGGGTAGGGAGGGCTTTGAGCAATAAAAGCCCCTGAAGACACAGCAAATGAAAGGTGCTCAGTTTTGTGACAAATACATAGATAAATAGATTAAAAAAAGCACGCCCTCTCTAGTCAGTCTTATGGTTTCAGATGGTTTCAAGGTAGCTGCCATTTAGCAGGGAGGAAAGAGGCAATGGTACAAATTAAGCAAAGATATAAAACAGACGTAAGAACTATTTCCAGAAAATAACTGGAGGTGTGGTTATAATTACATAGAACTGCGTAGAAACAGCTATGTTGAACACCATTAAGATTTTAAAATTAAATCATTTATTAAAGTATGCATAATAGAGAAAAATAAGCTGGATGAAGTTTAATACAGTTAAAAAAAATCCCTGTATAACCATCCCACAGGGTAAGAAAAATCATGTTACCTTACCCACAGATGTCTCCATGCCCATATTTCTATAAATAAAATAAATAAATATTATCAAATATATCTTGGGATATTTTTTTGTTAGAATAGTTTAATGTGGTGTTACTTATATCTGTCCCCTCATAATAATTTTCTAATAAGTGTGCTTTGAAAGGAAAACTTGAGGGGTGCCTGGGTGGCTCAGTCAGTTAAGTATCTGCCTTTCACTCAGGTCATGATCCCAGGGTCCTGGGATGGAGTGCAACATCAGACTCCCTGCTCAGTGAGGAGTCTGCTTCTCCCTCTCCTTCTGCCCCTCCCTCTACCTGCTCATGTTCTCTGTCTCTCAAATAAATAAAATCGTTTTTAAAAAAAAAAGTTTTGAAAATAAATAAATAAAAAAAAAACTTTGAAAGGGAAAATTTGATAAGTTTTCTCTGGTTTGCCTTTTTCTATATAAGACAAGGACATTTTAATTAAAAAAAATATATTTGACTAGGATGATAAGACCCGTTGGACAAAATTCATTGGTATGTATCCTTTCCAATAGAGCACAAGTTAATTTTATTTAATATGAAACAAATATGCTTTCACTGATTCTTCCTTGTTTCTTAAACAATGTTGAAGAGAAAGTGAAAAAGGAAGCCATTCATTTTCAGAAACTTTAGTATGTGAACAGAGCCAAATTAATACCCTCTGATTGCATCATAAGCTGAGAAGATATGGAAAAAATATATCTCCATATTTTTAAGCTTACATTAATAAAACTAGGAGGACCAAATCAACAAATTTAATTTTAAAATCAAAATGTTTAAATCAAAATTAAATTCATCTTCAAAAAAATTAAATTCATCTTCTTATTTCTGGAGTTCCACTTAGTCGACTCACTGAATATATTATAATAGATTAGAGAATCAGCCATTCTCTCAAAAATAATCAACACCAGAACAGGCTACCATTAACATTCTTAAAGACTTTGAGATCACAGATTGTTAGCTCTCTGTCTTGCATTATTTGGGTAAACTCTGTTGAAATCAGGAAATTGATTGGATGATAACTAGTTACAAATCATTCAAAGTCTACCACAAGCACTGAGTAACTTTGATGCAATATAAAAATTAAGAGTCTAAAGGCTTTGACTCTAGGGATCAGTTGTTATTTATACCCTGTTCAATTCTCTAATCTAAATGTGAAGTTCTAGATATAAAAAAGAAAAGCGGTAAACCTTTTATAAACACAAGCCTGAATATTTAAAAGTGGCAACCACATACTAAAGTGATGACAATTAGCAGTTGCCACATTCAAAGTGTTGGAGAAGTATTAAGAAGTTAGTGTATCCCTTTAGTGCACTTTGATGAAACTCATATCAAATACTATCAATAGGATTTTTCACTCCTTCAAACTACAAAGAAAATCTGTCGCCAGACAATTTTCACAGCTCTAATTACAGCATTGCTTTTGCAACTCTATAATTAAGAGTGAACTACAATTTTGCTTCCTACTCTCAGCTGTAAAAAATAAAAATAAAATAAAAATAAAAGAGTTAAAAAAATAGAACTTGTTCTGAATTTAACATGGTATTTATTTCTGTAGTTCTTCACCATCTCCGAAATTTTGTTGAAATCAAATTTAATTCATTTATAGAAATTTCTAATCTAATAGATGTCAGTCTTTTAAAATAATGTCTATCTCAAAATGTCAGCTTCTCACAATGCCTATGCTTTTTCCTAAATTTCTATGTAATTATTTTCAGTAGCTCATCTGTATGAATCAACATGCCTGGAAATAAGCTCCTCGATTTCCTGCTTTCATCATCTCTTTCCAAGGTGTGTGAGTGTTTCTCGTTATGTTACAATGTTAGATATTTTTATCTCAGATTAAATGCAATTATTTAAAAATTACATGATGTTTCAGATATTCCTCCTGCTAGCATCTGGACTCATTTTGCAAGTAACTCTTGAAATTTGGGTCCAGCTATTAAACCATAATACAATCTATGATTCCCCCCTCCATATACCACATGATTTTGCAAATCTTGATAAAACTTCCAGGTAAGCACAATTCACTTAGCATGGCAATTTGGAAAATAGTTAACCATGCGGTTGAGTCCAGCGATAGTCTTTTTACATGTCCCCTGGTCCGGACTGACATTTATACAAGGCATCAGAAGGGAAGGACTTGTAGCTTCCGTTGCAGTCCTGGGAAGTGACAGTTTGGTGTCACCTCCCCCAGGGATTGAAAGCTGGAGGACTTTGCAGCCCATTCTTTAAAGATACCAATCTGAGCCCATATGGGTCAAACCCATGCTAAACCAGAGAAACTGCTTTGAGTTTCCATTCGCTAGGACGCCAAAGAGACACCTGTCCTGTTACTTTAACAGAGAGATCTGGCTACTCTCCGAATGCATTTCCAGGTTTCTCCCCTTCCTGCCTTCTCTGTATCTGCCTCTCCTCTCCTCCCAATTCTTGCCTGGATTCTTCTTGCAGTTATTTTACTTCCTCTTGCTCTTTGTTGTCTCTTCTTCCTTCTCTTTCTACCCTCACTATTGTCCTCCTTTTCTTTTCTGGCTCCCTTTCTTTGATGTAAGAGAGAGTCTAGGTTTAGAAGTAAAGCAAAGTAGAGGCACAAAACTTCTGAATAACTGAATAAAAGTCTTGTATTCCCCAGTACTGTGAATGGCCGAAACAAGAACTCCAACAGCAATGGTAGTAACAGTAATAGTAGTAACTGTACTTACCATGTGCCAGGCATTGTTCTAAGTCCTTCATATATATATTAAATCAATAAATCCTCATCACAACTCCTTGAGATAGACTTTATCATTACCCCCATTTAATGTATGGAGAAACGATTTTGCCGAGAGATTTACCAAGTAACTTGTCTGAGGTCAAACAGCTGGCACATGAAGAAACAAGGATTAGGCTTTCTGCTTCATATTTTTAAAGAAGAGATGATTAGCCCTAAAGAATTATCTAGCCACAAGCATTCTGTTACAATCAAGTGAAATATTCAATGCAAATCTTCCGAGATTTACTGTTAAAAGATCTGTTGAAAATGCACTTTATATTCTTGTGATTCTTCATTTTATCTCCAATTACACTGGAGACATTTCCATAAATGTGAATTCAGACATAAATATTTATGTCAGTTATTATAAGCTAACTTTACACATAAAAGTAAAAAACAAAACAAAACAAAAAACCCATGAAGTTCGCCATAAGGTTTTTAGCAAACAGGCCTATCCAAATATGAAGATAGCTTTTGGGCCACCTAAAAGTGTAAAAATTAATAACTTTTGATGTCAAATGATTAGGATCAACAGGTACTTGCCCAAGCAAGAACATTTTTGGCACTTCTGAATGTGTGAATTTATCACCATTCCTTCTAAGCCACTCTTATTATTCTGTTTATTGTGATTTATTGTGTTTGTTTTCTTGTTGCCTGATACAAACTGCTTTGCCCTTGCCCATACTTATTTATCACTTGTCAGATTTATTTCGATTGACTTGTAATTTTATTCTGCATGCTGATGAGAATGAGGGCTCAGTAGTGTGGCGGGGACTGATAACCGGGAGCAAACAGCAAGATAGCCTTGGCCCCTCCCCTCATGTGTCTTTCTCATCCTTCTAGGTGTCAGCTTCCTGTTCTGCTAATGGGCGGTTTTAGGTGACATCACAGGACCTTTACCAATCTAATAGTCTGATTTTTTTCCTCTTCATTGGGGAATTAAAAAGTACATGAATGGGTGTACTTCTCTGGAAATAGGCTGCTGTTCCCATTGTATTTATTAGTGTTGGCAACTCCTTGTTATAGGAGGTGAATGATGTTTAAGTAAAGATCTCCATCTTGACCAAATGAGGGTTTCATTCCTGCTCCAGGCTCGTATCTTATGCTTCTTCTATATTGTTTGGAATATTGTCTGTCATGTCTTTTTCTTCTGTTTAACTTGAATACACTATATTTTATTTTTGCATAAAAAGTCATAGTATGAGTATCTCTCTATAAAACATTGAGTATATTTCTAAAACTCAACACCATTAAGTTGAATTACACAAAAGAAGACCTTGGGTAAAATTCTCTTTACCTCTTTACTTCACTGTTTGCTTCTGCACTGTGAATGCTGACTACATCACTGTTACCCCAGGGGAAAGTGCTAGAATAACTTCTAGCATGGTCTTAGTCCTACATAAAAAAAGCTATTTATATAGATAGGTATCAACTATGAGACTAAAACTTATCAGAATTTCTCTCTATAACACATTGTTGTAATATTTTCATTCATTTGGCCATTCAACAAATATTTACTGAGCACCCACTTTCCCCTAGACTAGGATTATAGCATGTGGGCATACACACGTGTGCGCATACACACACACACGGATAGACAAAAACCCTGCCTTCATGTGTTTATATTACAGTAGAAGTAAAACTAATAATAACAATAGTAATAATAAAATTATTTGTCAGATGGCAATAAACATCATGAAGTATAGTAAAACAGAATAAAAGAAGAGACGAGATGGGGAGAGCATGAGTTCAACTTTTAAATAGTGTGAAGAAAATCTCTGTTAAGGTGGCATTTGACGAGAGTTCTGAAGAGAAGGATGGTGCAAGCCAGGCAGGGGGAACAAGTATAATGTCCCTGAGATAGGAGAACCTGTGGTATGTTCTATCAATGGCAAGCTGACACCTTGGCTGTAGTCGAGTACGCATGCAGGAAGTAGTGAGGGATGAAATACGAGTACAAAGAACATGATGTTGTGGGCCCCTGAAACACATTAGCTTTTGCTGTGAAGGAGGTGGGCTGCCAGCACCGTATTTTGAACTTGGCAATTAAATATCTTAGTGACAATTAAAGTAACCAATCATACTTAGCATTTCTACACATCTGCATGCAGGTAATCTTCTAACTCATTTTATGTATATGTTTTTAATAAATTTTATGCAATTTTTTTAAAAAAATCAATTAGCCAAGGTATGCTCAATGATTCATTAGTTGAGTATATCACCCAGTGCTCATCATATCACGTGCCCTCTTTAATGTAACCATCACCTGGTTACCCTATTCCCCCACTCACCTCTGTTTCCACGACCCTCAGTTTGTTTCCTGGAGTCCAGAATCTCATATGGTTTGTCTCCCTCTCTTATTTCTTCCCATTCAGTTTCCCCCCACACCCCGATTGTCCTCTGCACTATTCCTTATGTTCCACATATGAGTGAAACCATATGATAATTGTGTTTTTCTGATTCACTTATTTCACTTACCATAATACCCTCCAGTTCCATCCATCTTGATGTAGACATTCATCCTTTCTGATGGCTGAGTAATATTCCATTGTATATATGATCCACATCTTCTTTATCCATTCATCTATTGAAGGTCATCTTGGCTCCTTCCACAATTTGGCTATTATGGACATTGCTGTCATGAACCTTGGGGCGCATGTGCTCCTTCTTTTCACTACATCTATATCTTTGGGGTAAATACCCAGTAGTGCAATTGCTGGGTCATAAGGTAGCTCTATTTTTAATGTCCTGAGGAACCTCCATATTGTTTTCCAGAGTGGCTGCACTAGCTTTCATTCCCACCAACAGCGTAAGAGGGTTCCCCTTTCTTTGCATCCTTGCCAACATTTGTTTTTTTCCTGTCTTATTAACTTTAGCCATTCTAAGTGGTGTAAGGTGGTATCTCATTGTGGTTTTGATTTGTACGCTCAGTATGTTTTAAAAGGCCCCTCTAATTCCTGAGTGGCGAAAAGACCATAAAAGCTCAAGGGTGTAGAAAAGGAGATGATTTGGATGGTATGTGAGAAACATATGCAATCTAATGGATAGGTGTGCATTCTACATTTGAGCATAAAATACACAGAATGTTCATACAAAAATAACATTCTGAAAGTCTAAGTACATGAATAACTTCAAAAAATACACAGCTTGATGATTTTGAAATTCAGTAATGTATTTTTTTTAGAGATTTCATTTTTTTGGGAGTAGTTTTAGGTTTACAAGAAAATTGAGAGAAAGGCATAGAGATTTCCCATATAGTCCCTGTATTCACACATACATACTCTTCTCCTTATCAACATTATTCAACAGGATGGTACATTTTTTTTTAACCAAGGATGAACCTGTATTGACACACCACAGTCACCCAGAGTCCATAGTCCACCTTAGAGTTCATTTTTGGTGTTGTACTTTCTATGGGTTTGGACGAATGGATGATGGCATATGCCAATCATTTCAATATTATACAGACCAATATTTTCACTGACCTAAAAATCCTCTGTGCTCTGCTTATTCATTTTGCCACCACAATCCCTGGCAACCACTGATCTTTCTATTGTCTCCATAATTTTGCCTTTTCCAGAATACCATATAGTTAGAATCATACTGTGTGTAGCATTTTCACACTTGGTTTCTTTCACTTAGTAGTAGACATTTAAGTTCCCTCTATATCTTTGTATCTTCTGATAACTCATTTCTTTTTAGTGTTGAACAAAATTCCATTTTCTGGATGTAACATAGTCTTTTTATCCTTTTACCTACTAAAGAGCATATCAGTTGCTTCCAAGTTTTGGCATTATGAATAAAGCTGCTATAAACATTTGTGTGCAGATGTTTGTATGAACATTAATATTCAACTCCTTTGGGCAAATAACAAAGATCCTGATTTCTGGATCGTATAGTAAGAGTATGTTTGCTCTTTTTTTTTAAAGATTTTATTTATTTATTTGAGAGAGAGAGAGACAGTGGAAGGGGGAGGGAAAAAAAGTTTAAGTCAGACTCAGCAATCAGCACAGAGCCCAATACAGGGCTTGATCCCACAACTGGGAGACCATGACCTAAGCCGATACTGAGTTGGACACAACCGACAGACACACTCAGGTGCCCCGAGTATGTTTATTTTGTAAGAAATTTTCAAACTGTCTTCCCAAGTAGTTAACACCATTTTTAATTCTTATTAGCAATGAATGAGAGTTGTTCTTGCTCCACATCCTTGTCAGCATTTGCTATTGTCAGTGTTCCGGATTTTGGCCAATATAATAGAGGTGTAGTGGTATCTCATTGTTGTTTTAATTTGTATTTCCCCATGATATACGATGTGAAGCATCTTTTCATATGCTTATTTGCCATTTGTGTATCTCCATTGGTGAGATATATGTTAGTCTTTGACTCATTTTTAATCTAGGTGTTTGTTTTCTTATTATTGAATTTAGATGTTCTTTGCATATTTTGGATAACAGTCATTATCAGATATTTTTTTGTAAATATTTCCTCCCAGTTTGAAGTTCGTCTATTTATTTTCTTGACATTGTCTTTCACAGAGCAGAAGTTTTTATTGAGTTCATTAATTTTAATGAAGTCTAGCTATCAATTATTTCTTTGTCATATTGTGTCTTTGGTGTTGTATCTAAAAAGGTCACTAGAGTCAAGGCCATCTAGGTTTTCTTCCTATGGTATCATTAAAGTGTTTTAGAATTTCAAATTTTATATTAAGGCCTATTATCCATCTTGACTTAATTTTTGTGAAGGGTATAAGGTGAACATCTAGATTCATTTCTTGCACATGGATATACAGTTGTTTCAGCATAATAATGTACTTTAATGGTGTTTCTTTAGTCAGAGGTTTTACTAAGTTTTGTTAATTTAATTAGCAACACTTTAGATAAACTAGTATGTATTGTCATTTTTAATAAATGGAGAGAAATTTGGTACAGAATATATGAATTGAAACATTTTTAATCAGTTGAATATAGATACATTTAAAAATAAGTAGAAGTGGGGTGCCTGTGTGGCACAGCGGTTAAGCGTCTGCCTTCGGCTCAGGGCATGATCCCGGAGTTATGGGATCGAGTCCCACATCAGGCTCCTCCGCTCTGAGCCTGCTTCTTCCTCTCCCACTCCCCCTGCTTGTGTTCCCTCTCTCGCTGGCTGTCTCTATCTCTGTCAAATAAATAAATAAAATCTTTAAAAATAAAATAAAATAAGTAGAAGAATATTATTTATTTCTATACATTTGCACATATATAGTATATAATGCTTAGAGTGGTTTAAAAATGTATAAATACACAGTGGCATATACACACACATGTACATTGCCTAGAAATATTCAAATATGCATGCATATATACAAAGTCTTCACTGAAAGATCTTGAGAATTTTTTTGACATATCCTGCCGTGGTTTTATTTGTACAAATAGCACAGGAAGACAGCCGCTCCATGCAGACAGAAATCCAAGGGTCAAACCAGGCCTTCCATCTTCACATCAGCAGCCAGAAGCCTCTACAATGGAGTCTTTGTGGGTGTTTGAGCTGCAGCAGAAGTCTGGGCCTTGGCTGTTGGTAGAGCCAGAGACTCTTGGCAATGTAGGTACAAGCATGTTTCTGAGTCTGGGGTGAGTGATGTAGGCAAGTTGATCGAGCTTGCAGCTGCCACCCTGTGGGATTTTGGCTTAACCTATTTGGGCTTACCAAGGGCTTTGATAGCCTTGGCATGTGTATTCATGGCCTTGGCACTATTGGCCTGCATCTTCTTCAGGCCCCTTTTCTTGTGCTTCTTGGCAAAGTACATGTTCCTCAGGAAATTGGGGTTTAACCCCTTATGAGATTCAGATCTTCATATCTTTCTTGTTGTTGTTTCTGTGCCACTTTCATGACCGATTGTGCATGGTGTGGTTCTTGGTCTTGGCCATGTCTGCACCAAAGCCCACGGCTCTTGAAGCACCTTGTACCTGAAGAGAATGAGAGATTTAATATGCCTTAAAACTTATTTCTCCATGAAGTCATTTTTCTTCTTAAAATATCTCACACTAAGTGCAAACACAGTAAAGTTGCAATAAAGGTAAATGACTAGTCTCTAATCACATGCTTCTGACTTTTTGCATGATGCTTTCATTCTCAACATTGTTCAAATGGGAAATATCTTATTGAATATTTTACCTACAAACAATTCATGTGTCACTCAGGATGCCTTTAACCTAATCTCAGATTTCTTTTTCTCTCACAATTAATAATGGAATCTAAGTCAAAGGAGGGTGGCAAATTTTCTACCTATCAATCATTTTCCAAGTTTTCCACCTCACGGTGTGATTGTTAAATGAGATTATACACATGAAAGCACTTTGAAAAGAGCTGCACAAATGTTAATTATCATTGCCAGAATTTTTTTTTCTAAATTCCAGCTCTGCTACCTAACTAGATGCATGACTTTGAAACATCCTTAAAGTGATTGGCTAGATCTGAAAAGCTTTTCCCCCAACGTTTCCCCAACATTTCATATAACCCTTCTTAGCCTTCATGTCTCATTTTCATTATCACCCTCTCAGGGAAGGTCTCCATGACTCACCAAAACAAATAATTCACTCTTATTATTCTCTTTCCTAGAACCCTATCCCTTTTTTCATCCAATTCACCACAGTTTGTAGGCATATAATTTTAGTTTTCATGTGGGACTATAATGATCATGAGGCCAGGGACCATATCCATTCCATACACCACTGTATCTCTGACACAGAGCACAAGGCCTGACTCAGAACATTGGCCAGATGCATATAAAAATAATTCATCTATTTATATTAAACATTGTTATGATGATCAAACAAGATTATTTATGTATAAAAGATTCACAAACTTACAGAAATAGAGAAATTTAAGGTGTTATACTTATTTTGAGGAATAAGTTTAAGATATTAGTTATCCCCAACCTGTTCTTCACCCAATGTGAAGTACAAAGCACACAGAGGAAATAGACCAATAAATGTGTATGCTGTATCATTCTGGCCTTTGACTTAAAATGACAATGTACAATCATGGACAAACACCAGGATCACATGAAGAATACCTTTCATATGGTGAGAGGTAGTTAGATGAAAGAGAGGAGACCTGGAATCAAAGCAAGACCAGTAGCCACTACTGCTTGTCCCCACCTCTTTGCCTTGAACTCTCATGACTCAGATGAAAAAAAAAATCATTGTCCAGAGCAAAATGGCAGTTAATTTGAGCTATTTCACACATAAATGAAACACATTCTCATTCCCTATCATGCCTTCTAGTGAGGAAAAGTCTCACTAGAATAACACACTTGCTTCCATTCTGTCATTGTCTGGATCATCCTCTTTAGTGAACTAATTCTGACACCACTGGGTATTTCATACTTGTACAAAGTTATATGAAAGATTGGGGCATCTAGGTGGCTCAGTCGTTAAGTGTCTGCCTTCAGCTCAGGCTGTGATCCCAGGGTCCTGGGATCGAGCCCCACATCAGTCTCCATACCCCGCTGGGAGCCTGTGTCTTCCTCTCCCACTCCCCCTGCTTGTGTTCCCTCTCTTGCTGTCTGTCTCTCTCTCTGTTAAGCAAATAAATAAAATATTTTTTTAAAAAGATATATGAAAAATTGAACATTTTCAATATCTGTCCATACTTTCTCAAGTTCTTGGCTTTATTACTGAGTCTCCATCAAAGAAATATACACAGAGTATTGTTTTACCTGTTGATTATCACACAGTTTTATGGATAATCAGGAATCTCAACTCCCCTTTAGTTCTGCGATCAACTTTTGCTGCTATCTGCTAGCACCAGAAATGCACTTTTCTCTATTTTACACTTTGTAGCAGAAAGAGGGAAAATAGAGGAATTACATAAACTATTTGGGTTTTTGGAGACTGGGGAATAACTTATGGGTTTAGGACTCAGCATTAATGTAGTCTGCACCCTTTTGGGGTAGCTTCTGGTGTTACAATCACAGGCAACATTCACTATCCCTCCCAGAACATTCAGGAACCCAAGTTAAAATTTTTATTTCTATTTATATGTTGGCAGATGTAGATATTTTAGTCAAAATTAAATGCATATTCTAAGGCAAGGAAGTATAATTAAATCCAAGAAAAGGAGAGATCACTTGTGGTTTGTATGAACAGGCGACACATGTTAGAAATGATGGATAGTGATATTTAATCTGGAATGTCAAGCCTCGTGAGATCTCATCAAGTCTATGTCAAGATGAGGGATATTCTAAATACTTGAGATAAATGTCTAATGCTTTCCTTCAGGGATATACAAGCATCTAATTTAGTACATGAAGAAAAATAGGAATAAAGAAGGCCATAAAGGTAATTTGAGTCTAAATATGGAAGTTCTTTAATAACAAGTGAAAAATGTAACAAAGTTAGAAATAATGTATCCCTGCCAGGTTTTGAGCAATAGATTGACACAATTAAAGCTTTAGGAAATTTGTGTCACAGCTATAAATTAAAGTGAAGAGAAACCAGAAACAGATAATTGAGGTTTTTAAAAAGTCTAGGGGATAAGTAATAGGACCAGAATAAGAATGGCTAAACCAAGAATTGTGGCTGTTCAAATAGTCTAACACAGAAGAACTCCCAAAAGACTTTTCATTGACATGTGAGGCTCAAGGTCATGTGAAAATAGAGAGAAAATTTCATAAATTTGCTGAAATTATGATGTGCCCCCAAATGAAACATTTAAGTTTCTGCCAACCCACAAATAATAGTAATTCAACAACTGGCACTAATTTAGCCGAAGTCAATATCAGTGTATACTATCATGTTCTGAGAAAAACATAACTAAAGATGCACAAGGAAATTATATACGAATCAAATGAAAATTATGATAAAAGTGGAAACAGCTCTAGGCTGTGAATCAGGAGACATTTTCTCACAAATCATTAAGCTTCCATGGACTTCAATTCTGTAACTACATCATAGTAAGTGCAGATACACTGTCCTACATGGCCCTTCCCAGTTTTCTTAAACCCTAGCACCTATGACTCAGAATTGAGGATTTCAAACTAGATACTCTCTCAGGTTGTTCCCAGCTATAAAGTTACATTATTCCATAAATCTGTATTTTTACATGTTTTGAAAATTTAAAATTTTTCCTGTTTTCTTAACTATAATTATATTTACCAATAATTGGATTAACTTTAATTGACATTTCATTGGTTGCATACATATTTTGGGAAAATGCTATGAGGTGATTTTTTTTCCCACCATTAAATTCAATCATTTCCATCTTAACAGCTTCATCAGATTAGAGCTGACATGAAATGAACTGCACATATTTAAACTATATAGTTTGATAGGTTTTTACAAATTTATACATCCATGTCCATTACTACAATGAAGATAATGAGAAATCCATTACCTTAGGAAGTTTCCTTGAGACTCTGAATGGCTTTCTTCTGTCCACCCTCCACTTCTTTTGGACATTGGGGTCATTTCCAATTTGGTGATATTGTAAGTAAGTTTCTATGAATATGTGTACATAAGTATTTGTTACATTGTTTTCAAACAGAAATCAGTTATCCTTGTCTTTGTTTCTCTGTTCATAATTTATCTATGACTGCTTTTAGATTTTCTCTTTATTACTGGTATGTGAAATTTTATTATGATTTACCTTGAGGTAGTTTCCATCCTATTTCTTATAATTGGGGTTCATTGATAGTTTTTTATCTATGGGTTTATAGTTGGGGTCAAATTTAGGGAGACTTTGGTCCCTACTTTCTCAAATATTTTGTTTCCTCTCCCTTCACTCTCTTATCTTCCTCCTTTCTATTGCTCCAGGGACTCCACACATATGTTAGGCTTCTTAAAGTTGTCCCACAGCTCATTGGCACTATGTTCATTTTATTTGTTTGTTATTTTTTTCTTCTCTGTTTCAGTTCAGATTATTTCTATTGCTGTTTCACCAATTTTACTCACCTTTTTTTCTGCAGTAGCTAATGTACTATTAATGCAGTGTACTTTCCGCCTTGCATTGTGTCATTTCAATTTCTAGAAGTTTGATTTATTTTTTCTTCATATCTTTTCTATATGTCCTTAAATTTTAGATGGAATGGAATACAGTTATAATGTTTTAATGTCATTTTTTGCTAATTCTAACATCTGTCAGTTGAGGTTCAGTCTTTGTCTTCGCTATGGTTTGTATTTTCCTGTTTCTTTTCATCTTTGGCAATTTTTGAGTGGATGTCATAAATCGTTAATCTTACCTTATTGGGTTTTGAGCATTTTTGTATTTCTATAAATATTATTTCTTTTGGGACAAAATTAAGTTTTTTGAAAAGAGTTTAAACCTTTGAGTTGTGCTTTTAAGGTTTATTAGTCAGAAACAAAACAGTAGTCGGTCTAGAGATAATTATTCACTATTACTGAGACAAAATTTTTCTGAGCACTCTACCGTTCGGTCTGTGAATCATGAGTTTTCCGATCTTCCTGGTGAGAACATGCACTGTTCTAAGCCCTGTGGGATGTCTTGTTATTGTTCCCTCTAATCCTTTTCAGTGGTTTTCTCACATACATTTACTGATTAGTATTCATCTGAATACTTGAGGGAGCATTCTACATTTCTCTGAAATTCTTTCTTTTTTTTTTTTAAGATTTTTATTTATTTATTTATTTGAGAAAGAGAGAAAGAGCAGGGGGGAAGGGCAGAGGGAGAGAGAATCTTAAGCAGACTGTGCTGAGCACAGAACCTGACGTGGGGCTCGATTTCACAACCCTGAGATCATGACCTGAGCTAAAGCCAAAAGTCATTGCTTAACTAACTGTGCCAATCCTGAACCTTCTCTTGTGAACTCTATCTTCATCTGCTCAACTCAGGGAGTCCTCTGGCCTTTACCAGGGTCCCCTCTCCCTGTTCCCCAGCCTGGCAACTCAAGGGAGTAAGCTAGTACAATTGTAGGGCACCATTGGTTTGTTTCCATTACCTAGAGATCACTGTCCTTCATTGTCTGATGGCCTTTTTTCTGGAAAACATTGTATCATATAATTTGCCCATTTTTGTGTTGTGCAGAATGAGAAAGAGAGTAAATTATGTTCTCAATCTCTCATGACTTTTAATAAGTTGCAAGGGTATTCTATTTTTTTTTAATTCTCATTTTCATAATTAAATATATTGATGTGAACCTTCCATTTGCCCAGGAGTAACAAACTTCTTACAGAGGCATATTCATATAAAGCCTTTAAACCATGCTCCCTCCTCCCTCTACTTACTGTGTCCAGGTGTCCTGTCACCATGAAAACTGAGTAGTATCACCTAGGAAATGATCAACTGACAACCAAAAGACATGTCCCCAAGATGGCATTTAACTTGAACTCAGTACAGCCTTAAATCAGTCCCTCTACTTGGCAACTCAGAAAATGAGTCATGTCAGTGTGCCTTCACGTAGATGCTTGAGATTCCTAGCGTCAGCTAAAGAATTAGAGCATTTTACACAGAAAGAAGTAAACAAATTAAACAAAGGCCAAAAATTAAATAAACAAATGTATATTGAACACCTATTATACAGCTAGGCACAGTTTTAGGCATGGACACTGACATGTAAAAATAAAATACCCATTTGTAAATTTACAATGAGAAGTATAATCATTAATGGAAACCGCACAGCTCTTTTGTTCTGATATGTTTGTTCTCTTTCTATATGCAGGCACTGAAAAGTCAACATGCTTAGTGACTAAAAATTTATATGTAGAATGTCATAAAATCAGTTCACTGCAAACGCATTTACCATGGTAATGTCCACTGTGAAAAACAGATTTACAAATAGAATTAGTGCAGAATATAAATTTGAGTTTATAAAGATAAATTCAAATGCTGCCTTGAGTTGTTAAACTTTCCACTATGTCTTAAACATTATTCGATTTGAAAACCACTTCTCTCTATATTAGATTTGAGTGGAATTTGCCTTTGTAAGATGAAGATTGTTGCATCCACTGTGGGCTTTGAAAGAACATTACATTCCAGCTACTTCACTCACTCCTTGAACATATATAAGTGTTTCACAAACCATTTTAAAGAAGCTCAAATATTTTTGTTTGTTTGAGCTTCTACTTTGTGCTTAAGATTTTCATGATACAAAGAGAATATTGAATGTGAATGACAGATATTATTATCACATTTAGATCAGTATTATAATTTGCAAATTCTGCTCAAGCTTTTCTGTACTTGATTCTACAACACTAAGAAACTCAATACTTTTCTTAGAAAGGTTGCATACATCTGCATTCCAGTCTTTTCATAGTACCAGATTGTCCTTGTTTTTATTTATTTATACCACTCAGAACTCCCTACTGTAATAACAACACAAGAGTAACTAACTAAGTTGTTTTTTTCTTGGGGTATCTGTTCTATTGCTTATTAGCGAATTTTTTCTTATTCATTAAAAAAAAAGAAAAATTATCTTCCATTCAAATTGCTAAACTATAGAAAGAATATCTGTGTACTTTGAAACTGGTTTTAAAAAGTTGAAGCATGTACCTAATGAGAACCAGGAACAGAGGAAATGAAGCCTGGTAAACATGAGATGTCCTCAAAATAAAATTAATTAAATGTAACTCTTCCTACTCTCAGAGCAGCAGACTTGAGAACAAGCAACCAGCTAAAGGAGTTAGCCCTGCTCTCCAAAGTGGTTCTATCAGGACACTTGCGGAGTGAGCTTTGATGCTAGGTCTGAGAATCAGGGCAGTGCTCATGATAATGCATCCCATACACTGTTTCACTTCCAGACCCTCTCTCAAATGTAGAAAATTACTTTATTAGATCAATGGCAGAGAAAGAACAGGACTCTTTACAGATTAAGAAGTAGACCCCATTGTCCAGAAGTCTCTATTTATCTCCTTCTCCACAATATGCACAGACAAAAGCAATTACCCTTTTTTGAAAAAAAGTTCCAACAGAATAAAAGATACTAGGGGCACCTGGAAGGCTCAGCCAATTAGGCCTCCAACTCTTGATTTCAGCTCAGGTCATGATCTCAGGGTCATGAGATCAAGTTCCACATTGGGCTCCACTCTGGGTGTGGAGCCTGCTCAAGATTCTCTCTCTCCCTCTCCCCCTGCCCCTCCCCTCACATCTCTCTCTCTCTCTTTCTATCTTAACAAAAAAATAAAAAAGTCTAATCAATATCAATAAACCGAAAAAGTAACTCCACAGTAACAAAATTAATATAGAAAACTGTGTTAAAATTACTAAAATAGATATCCCTGGAATGATTCAAGAAGGAATCACATTCTGAAATTAAAGCCAGTTTCCAAAATCCAAAAGGAGCAAAACAAGACAAAATCTTCAACACATAAACTTTTTAAAAGATGTTAGATCCCCATCTTACACCTCACATAACAACCAACACAACCATTAGAATGTTGATCAAAATATTTTTTAAAAAGTAAACTACATAAGCAATAGAGTGTTCAATTACAGTGTATCCATTTTTTCATTGCTGAATTCCCAGTATCTAGAAAAGTTTGAGAAACAATAAGTGCTCAATGAATAATAAGTGAGTTAATGAGTTTGTTACAAACCTTAATTTCCATTGATTTATACCCCAATTCTTTTCCCTCACTATGAAACTGGAAAATTTGAACCAAACAATCTTTGTACTTGGGGACATTTGCAGTGGTTAGTCTCATCACTGGAATGAAAATAAAGAGCTGGGGAAATCTACATCCTGAAAAATAAGACCACAGCATCTTTCCCTCAGTCTTTCTCAGGAATGCCAGCAGCCAAATATCCACCCTTCCCTCATGACTACCATCAATTAGGAAATTGAAATATTCATCTCTGCAAAAATTGATGTATCCAAACTAAAAAACACTATGCATTGACACGTGGATGTCTTGCGAGGAAAAAGTTAGCCTACCTCCTCCACGACCTGGCAAGTAGTGAAGCCCACTACTTACCCCAGTGCCTCCAATCATATTGTTGGTATCCCTCCCATCGAAATGAGCACAGTCAAATTTCACCTGACTTTTGAAGAAATCATGTGGAAGATTCCAAAAATTATAAAAAGAGAAAGAAAGAGAGGGAAGGAGGGAGGAAGGAAGGAAAGAAGGAAGGAAGGAAGGAAAGAAGGAAGGAAGGAAGGAAGAAAAGGAAGAAAAAATGGGGGGAAGGACAAAAGATGCATAGATAATGTAGAGAGCAAAATAAAACTTCAAAAATCTACACTGTCTCCAAAACCATCCTAAAATAAAGCAAGGAGGCTTATGAAAAAAAAAAGGCAGAAAACAAAAATGTAAAATATGGATAATTAAAATTNGACAAAAGATGCATAGATAATGTAGAGAGCAAAATAAAACTTCAAAAATCTACACTGTCTCCAAAACCATCCATAAAATAAAGCAAGGAGGCTTATGAAAAAAAAAAAGGCAGAAAACAAAAATGTAAAATATGGATAATTAAAATTAAAAAATTGAAGGCTAATAAAACAGCACTCAGAAAATCTTTATGAAAATTTTAAAGTTCTACAAAGTGATAGATGGTTGAAAAGATAACATGAACAAATTAGAGAATCATTCCATAAGAGCAATGTTAAGATAGGTGAGGCACCATTGAACCAGCCATACTGTCTGGGTTTGAAACCTAGATCCTTAACTTACCTGTAGACTTACCTTACTAGTTACATGATGTTGGCAGTCAGCTATTCTATTTATAAATTAAGGATAATAGTTGGATCTTCCTTATATGACTGTAAGAAATTCAATGTTAGTATTAGCAAAGTTCCCAGAACAGAACCTGATTAATTTGTAAGTAGTATATCATGTTTATTACCAATTGGTATCCCTTTATACCTTCAGTGGTCTTAATTTTCCTTGAACAGCTTAAGGTTTATTGAGGTTCCCTTCTGACATCACTCAGTTTTGTTCAAATATCATCTCTTCAGTCTACTCTCTTTATCCAACTTTATTTTTATTTGTAGTATTTATTTCAACTTGAAATTGTATTATAAATGTATTGATTTATTCGGTTATTTTTGTTCTCCATAACTGGAATATATGTTCCATGAGGCAGGAACTTTGTCTATTGCGTTTATACCTGCATCTTCAATGCCTAGAAAGTCCCAGGCACATAATAGGTGCTCAGTAAATAACCATTTATCATAGCATAGCAGAGTGGCTAAGAATTAAAGCTTTAGAATAAACCTGCTTGTGTTCAAATTCCACTTCTGCCATTTAGCAGCTCTGTGGTCTTTGTAATTTACCTAACTTGCATGCCACTCATTTAGCAAAATTGGGATAAAAATAGCAGCCCCTATTTTGAATGTTGTGATATTTCAATACATATAAAACTCTTTGAAGTCTGTTTGGCCTCTATCACTTATAGACGTTAGTTATTATTATTTCTAACCTATGTTAAGAGAATGAAAACACAAATGGATTTATGAATGAATAAATAAATGAAGAGTATGAGGGAAAGAGGACTTTCATTTATGCACTGCCCTTCTTAATTCTTTTATGACAATCATGTTGTTCTTTGTTACCTTCATAATGCTTAGAAAATTAATTTCAACATTAAGGAAAATAAGGAGTATCTGTGTTTTGTTTTGTTTTCCTATAGAAAAGAAAGCATGTGGTTTAAGATGTTTTTCCCCCTTACCAGTTTTCTCTGCCACAAACATACTGCCTTCAACTTTGAAGTTCATTTCAAGTGACTCAAAATGAGAATAATAGTTGTGCAAATACGCCAGTCATTCGCTTTTACTCTCTGTTCTTCCCAAACTCATAATCCGAAGTTTGCCTTTTTGTGCCCTGCCTTCTAATTCGAGAGGCTGAATTCTGTGGACTGTGTCGCTTTCACTTTTTTACTTTCAGGGCTCCAGTTGGATTCCACANTTTTTACTTTAAGGGCTCCAGTTGGATTCCACAAATAAGAGACACTGATAGGAAATCAGAGAAAAGGAAGAGAGAGCATGAGGAAGGTGAGCCTGTCCCCCCATGTCCCCTCAGAGTACCAGCAGCATGAGTGGCTACATCCCTCTGTGGCCAAAGCTGCAGTGGGCCTGTCTCTCTTCTATAGCCCCACATTCCACCAACTCTCTGTCCTTGTCCTTTCCACGTAAAGGGCTTTCCCAACGTCTCATACACCCACTTACAAAACCGTAGAATTATTTTTTCCTGGTTCAGTAAAAAAGATCTTGTAATAAAAGCTGTGTGGAAAATATGAAATTATTGCTCTAATTTTAACAAAGAACTAGATAACTGAAAAAAATTAATTGGAAATATTCTAAGTGGTAAATTTTTAAGGGAGGAAGTAATTAAAATCTTCATAAATAAAATTTATACATATTTTTATACTGTTAAGTAATATATCAATCTAGTCTTACAGATTGATTGTCAGAAGAGCCTAAAATCTTTACAAAAACATCCCCAGAGGAACATGAAATATGGATAAATATATATACTCAATCAAAAATAATCAAGTAATAATTAAACAGATGAATACTTTAATTCACTTTTTAGTTCCCAAAGATTTTTCACTACAAACTCATGTCACATGGATGTCTTTAAAACACAGAAATATTTATTTAGAGTACATTAACTATCAATGTCAATGATTTTATTCTTCTCTAGTTATTCATCCTTAGACCCATTTTTCTTTCGTCAAAAAATCAGGTATGCGGGGAGGACAGTGCATGTGGTGTATAGGAGTGACAGCACTGGTGCAATCAAAATACAAAACACCCCGTGTGGCCCTCTCTGAAGTTGGCGTTAGGAGAGTTTGAGTGGTTATTTTCATCTTAAAAATGCATACCTAGGAGACTTAACATTTGTCTAGATAGAGGAATGTTTGAACATTTTTATGCCAGGTTATTTTCCCCTATGCTCGTCAATCGCAAATTGCCATCCAAAATTCCAAAGAATTGACTCCTGAGAATTTAGCTAAACCCAATTTCTTTCCAGAGATTTTTAGCAGAACAGTTTGTGGGCTTAATCACAAGCAAAGACCTCATTTATAAAATGGTTCAGTGGAAATGGCCATCTTCCATCCACCGTCACTCGGCTTATAACTGATTATGAGAAGCCTCAGGAAATAAGGAGGGATAAACCCAGAACAAAGAATAAAGATGGCTAGGGATTATACAGCAGAAACGGAATAGTCTTCTTCATTGGAGGGTCGCTACCTGTGTGCGCTGAGGGCTGATGGCGAATGCGGATGGATTTGTCACATGCTCGAGACAGCTCATGAAACATAATTTTCTGACTGTTGGTTAAGAAATATATGGGGAGTGGAAGACACAGACTTCCAGCTATGGAATGAGTAAGTCACGGGAATAAAAGGCGCAGCAGAGGGAACACAGTCAATGGTATTGTGATAGCGAGGTATGGTGACAGATGGGAGCTACTCTTGTGCTGAGCACAGAGTAAAATGCACAGAGAAATTGAATCGCTCTGTTATACACCTAAAACTAATGTAACAGTGTGTGTCAATTACACTCAAAGAAAGCTTAAAAGGAATATATGGCATGTTTAAAAGGCTTTGACCGGAAATAGTTTAATGAAAGGACTATCCGCAAGGTAATCGATACTAACTATGGATGGTGAGGCACCCTGAAATTAGGTATAACAGAAAGCCATTTGCCTGGCTTCAAAAAAGTTATTCTTTGGAACTTACTTTTGCTGGTTATTTTCTTTATCAGTTGCATGATCCACCCATTGAAACCGGCATTAAAATATATACACATATTTGTATTTTAATGAACAGAGCCTGGAGTGCATGCAAGAAAGAAGCAGATTTAGAAGGAAAGAGAATCCCAAGTGGTAGAAAGTAGTAGCACATATAAAGAAGAAAGGAGAGCATGTTGAGTCATTAGGCCTGTTGCAGGATGGAATGCAGAAGAAAACAAAGTAAAACAAAACAAAACAAACAAACAAACAAACAAACAAACNACAAACAAACAAAGGGGGAGAGCTGAGCTAACAGTAGAAAATCTCCTAGGTCACTATCCCCATAGGCCACTCAGTGGTAAGGAGCAGGGAGTGAGGAAGAGAGTTTTGATATCTGAATCACTTTTAGCATACTTTACTTGTTTTCTAGGTTTAGAAGCAGCAAGTCCAAGAGAGCGCCTGTCTTGCAATGTTGCAGTTACTAGGAACATGGTGACAGTGAACTGGCCCAAGAGAGATGGCTAGAGGGCTCTTCCTATCACCCACTCTGTTTGCTGGCACCCTGCAGTTCATTCTTATAGCTGAAGGAAAAGCTGATCAAAAAGGAAGAAAGGAAGGAAGGAAGGGGAATTAATACTTGAAGACTCATCAGAAATACAAATCCTAGTGTGAGAATTTCATCCAGTGCCTTCTGGATGAAAAAGAAGTTTTTGACAGACCAAGGATAGAGAAAATAAAAAAGAAATATAATACTGAGTGTCTGGGAGAGTTTAAAGTGGGAGGGTAGCCAATGTGACTGGGGAGAAAGGCAGAGAAAAGTGCAAATTTGGATGCCAAGAATAAAATTGGCTTCTTTCTAACTTTGCCTAAAATGACATAATAAAACCTTATCCCAAGAACAGGCAACATCTGACCACCTTGAGATGAGAAATTGCCTGAAAAAGACAGAGGGATTTATGTGCTAAGCAGAGTATTAGAAAAGGATTTCTATCATTCTACAGTTATTTAATCTGTCTATCCTAGGGAACCATGGGACTTTTCCTTTAACAGTCTCTAGGTTCTGTTTAAAAAANCCTTTAACAGTCTCTAGGTTCTGTTTAAAAAATGCCTATTACATGGCATGCTTGCAGGGTCAAGATTTCATCCCCTAAATTCTCTGACCCCATCTGCAGAAATTTGAAGATTATTGCAAATTCATAAAATTNATGCCTATTACATGGCATGCTTGCAGGGTCAAGATTTCATCCCCTAAATTCTCTGACCCCATCTGCAGAAATCTGAAGATTATTGCAAATTCATAAATACTGACCTAGTCAGAAGGACACAGGGCAATGACATTCCCTTTTCCAGAAAGAAGGAAGAGCTATGGAAACCATAGTCCAAATCAACTGGATTTAATGACCAGGTTTATCTATTGTTTCAGTGGTTTTTATTAATCCTCCGCAGTTTAAAATCGATCTAGTATTTTGTCCCTTATACTGTAATAGATTCAGACAGTCCATAGAGGGTCTCTAGAATGAATTACTACCACGTTCAGCGTTCTACCAGCCTTCCAATGATTTTGTCAAATCACCTGCTGGATTCCAATTTTCCATGTCTTCAGTGAGATATCTGACTTCAGTCAGCTGTTTTGCAGCTCCAACACAAGGAGCTTGAACCTGCAATAAATCACTGACAGTTATCAGGGAAAGAAACAACCTGCAGCCTTGAATCAAGACTCCATCAGAAATATGCTTGGCAATAGTGTAGAATAATACAGGAGAATCTAGCATAAAAGGAACAGATTGGCACATAAACCGTCAGTTTTTAGTTCTAAGATCCTTTGTGAATTCTCAGTAGTGCATGCCTCAGTTTCCTACTGCAGCAAGACCTACATGCAACAGAATATAAACTATAGCAACCACTTCAAGTCCTCAACTTACCTCTATTCCTATACACTAGGTTTTTGGTTTGGGGAATGAATATCCATGTATTTGCCCAACTTTTAAATATAGGAATTATTTTTAATTTCTTATTTTCTTTTAGTTCCCACATCCATTCATACATCAAGTTTTGCCAGTTCTGACTCCTACATACTTCCAGAATCCGTCCTCTTTTCTATTTTCACTTCCATTTTCTTAATTGTGCCCACCTCATCTCTTACCTAGATTATTTTAATAGCTCTCTAACCAGACCTTCCCTCTCAGTCTCATTCTCTGCCAATATAACCTTCACACTTCTTCACAGAAATGGTTTTTTTTTAAAGAAAGAGGTTAATTTGTAACAATCTCTTCTTTTAAATAAGCCACAGAGATAAAATTCTAAAATATAACAAGCAAATCTAGTCCTTTCGGGATCTGGCCTGTTTCTATTTCCTATAAACATCCTTACATACTCCCATATATGCCTTAACATCCCACATGTTGCTGAATGAGTCATTTTCTCTTTTGCTCACTCTTCTGCCTGCAATACTTTTCTCCCTCTTACCCATCTAGCATGCATTTACTCATTCTTCGAGATTCATCTCAGTATCAGTTTTCCAGTTAATCCTTCTCCTGAACGAGTTTTTTACAGGCAGAGAAAAACGACCCCCTCTCTTGGCTTCCCAGGAATCACAGACATGATTCTATTAAATGGTTCCCATGTAGTAGTTACATTTTTCACATGTAAAGTTCTTTCCCCCAGACCCGAGCTATAGAAATTTAGGGACCACATCTAATTCTTATGTTTTAACACATTGTTTCATGTAGAAAGTAAGGATGTCATAACTATTTGCTGAGAGTGATAGCTGAACTCTATGAAAATTTAAGGTAGTTTTGCAGATACTGTGCCTTTTTAAGCTGGGTTGATACTCTTTAATCATGTGTATTATTCAAGTACTTTTTGGTTCTCCTTTATGAATTCTTGCATTTTAATTTCTTACTGGCCTTAGGTTCTTAGGAATATTAGTTCATTATGATAAACTGTTTTGTTTTCACAAACCCTCCCATAGCACCAGATTCTTGTTGACTCCCAGAAGACCAGAAACCTTGCCTGGAGCATCTGAATGGGGCAGTGTTCATCATCAGCACTTCCAACCATCTTAAATTAGAACTAGCTGAAGAGAGAAAGAGAGAGTGAACTTTAAAAAGATGTTTGCCAGAGAATCATCTGGTAGGAAGCCATTTCGGGAAAATAATCTGTGCTAATGAGAAAAAGAAGTGAAGAAAAAGTGGGCTGTGAGCTTTGCTATTTTCAGCTCTTTGTTTTGCTTTCAGCAAGGTGTCTTCTAATCCTTGCCATGAATATTCTACGTGCTGTCTGGGTTGCATACTCTGAGAAGAGCAAGTGAAATCATACCAAGCCCCAGCCCCGTGATATGTGTAGGAAGAATAACCTGAATCATTAAGGTAAAGGCAATACCCCTGGAAATAGTTCTGCTGAACACAAAAGACACATTAATTTGTCTTACTGTTTTGGACACGTGAAGCTCCAAAAGGAACACTGCAAACTGAATAAATAAGCAAAAATGTGGCAAACCATGAACACGTAATTTCAATTATTAGCCATTCTGTGTTCAGATTCTAAAAAGAAGGAATTATATAATACAAACTCCTGGAATGCTTCTGAAAAACTCAGAAAACTGCAGCCTGCATTAATTATTATTTTTTCATTTTCTTTATTTTTATTATTTATTTGCTTTTTATTTAAATTCTAGTTAGTTGACATACGTTTCAGTATTGGTTCAGGAGTAGAGTTCAGTGGTTCATCATTTACATCAGCCTGCATTAATTAAACAAATAGTAAGGTAAATATTTTTCAAACAAAATGCCATGAATTTCAGTAGACTGTGTGTAAGAAAATTTGCATTTATAATTTTGTCTTAAATTATTTTCCTCTAGTCAAGGTAAGAAAATGTAAGTCTCTTAGTGTCTTCTTATTTTTCTAATCCCTTAGAATTCACAAATAAATAAGTAGTTATTCAAACTGCTTTAATATTTCATTTTGTACAATTTTGCTTCCTATACACATTCTAAGTAAGTAAGTAAATAAATAAATAAATAAATAAATAAATCACATTAGAATCCATTCTTCTCTCCTTACATGAAATATCTAAATAAAAGATTTTTCCTTTTTATCTTTTGTCATTTCATATTGGGCCACAAACTGTGCTCTAAATGATACAATCCCAGAACGCACTGAAGCATAGCTAATCCCTTTGTATTTAGATAGAGCCTCCTCTTTTAAAACAAATAAATGGAATTTTCTCGGATATGTTTTCTAGAATGCCAACTGTTTCCATACTCATTACAGAACCTAAAATAATTTGGTGAGCTTCTTCAGTGTTATGTATATCCAAAATGGAAGACATTTTAGATAAGGCTTTTTCCAGGTGAAGTGATTTAAGATAGGAGAATTTCACTTTATAGATCTGGGAAGCTGATGGATAGCTGTGTTGTCCTATAAGTCACTAAAAATCAGGTTGTCCGTGGTTATCTTTATCTTCCTTTATGAGCAAAAGCACAGGGTGATGTTGTGAATAGGCGTCCAATAGATACTGTTGTTTCTGCCATTTATACCCCATGTGAGAATAAAGGATTTTCATGCGCAAAGAGCCAAAATTATAATTCTGTTTTTAGGTTCATAACCCTTATCTCTATACCCAACAAAGAGCATTTCTGTGTCCTTAACTACCTAGACAATCTTTACATAACCTCATCTTTTTTTACTAAACTCAAAGATGAAGATATTTCTGGTTTTTAGTTAGTCTAATAATCAGCATACCAGCATATCATACATACATATAACTCGTACCTTGCAGATTGCAAGGAACTGACACAGCGGCCTTGTAAGCTATATATATACCCTTCCTGTCTTATATTTGTCCAGATGAGAAAACTGCAGCTCCAAAGTTGTGTAACGTGATGGACATTACTGAGTATAGAAGTGGTGAGCCCAAGATTTAAATAAAACTCTTCTCTTGGCTCTACACAGTCCAGTGGGAGAGCCACTAGCTACGTGTCTATTGAGCACATGATACACGGCGAGTTTGAATTGAGATTTGTTGCAAGTGCAAAATACCCATCAGATACTGAAAACTTGAGATGACACAAAAGTTGTAAGATAGCTCAATGACTTGTGTATTGATTGTATGTTGAAATGATATCCTTATATAGTAGGTTAAATGAAATATATTAAAATTTACATCACCCTTTTCTTTTTCATTTTTTCTCATGTAGCTACATCAGAAAATTTGAAATTCCATATGTGGCTCACATTTTGACTCATATTATATTTGTATCGGACAGCATTGTATTAGACCATACTGTCTACACCTCTGTAAGAAAATTCTCTTTTGATTACCTACTAGCATTTTAAGAGAAATAAAACTTTTTAAAACATCGGGCTGTGATTTTACCATTAAACGTACAGATATGCTTCTTATTTATATGTACCAAAAATGCTAAATACCCTTGAAAGAAAATCATTTTTTCCCAAGAATGTGTTTCCTAGTCTCAACCTGGACAGACATCCTATTCTCTGCTCTGTGCGGGTTTTTTTTTTTTTCTTTGCGAGGACTGCGCTGTGCTGTCCTATCAAGTATCATCTGCTCTTGTGAGGATTATTTCTGCTGCAGAGCTCTCAACACCTGGATGCTCCGCAGGACCGGACAGTTTCTCCAGGGAATCAAAAGTGTCTGGAATGACAATCTCAGGTTGGAGGAAGGTCACAATCAAACGGTGAATGGCAGCTGTTTTCACACTTACATGTCTGTAACACTGATGAGGGCAACCTACTAAAATGACCAATTCTCAGGTTTCTACTTCCATGGAGTTTAACTAAGGAAGTTTGCATATATTGAAATGTTCATTTTTGTCCGACTTCCCTAGTAATTCTGATGTAGCTAGCCTATAGACAGACCTCCCCTTTGAAGGCACTTCTCTAGAAAGGGCTATTCATGCATCTGGAAGCAGGAACATAAATATCTTAACAAATGGTATAGATGTCAGTCATCAGAACCCAGGTCTTATTTTTCTATATTTGTTTACAAAACTATCAACTTTTTTATACAGCCCTGAAATGAATCAGTGTCTTGTTAGGAAATAAAAACCAAGCAGAGATGGAATGATTGTGGATAGATACAGGTTTCAAAGCCCTGGGTTTGAAAATGACATTTGAAAATGACAAGTCTTTTTTAATTCCTGAAATTTCAGTTTCACCTTCTATATAATGAAATAGAATTATTTACATCACTAAAAATTGCTGTAAATATTGTTATTAATTCTTTAAACTTTATACATGAATGATACTTTAAATAGGTGAATATCTGGTAAGATCCAGCAGATAGCCTTCATTGTAGTTTGGAAAAAAATATATATATAACCTAAGTAGAAATTCATTAGCATTCTGATATTTATTCTCTGACTCAGATCATACACAAGAAACCTTTCAAAAACATTGAAATGAGATTGATATTTTTTAAATAAAGCACTTAATTGATAAAGAGATTTATATTATTATATTATATTATATTAGGTTAAAGATGGTCAATTACTGATCTTCTTGTCCTTTGGCATTTACTGATATTATTTGCAAAATTTATACGTGGATACATCCAGAGCCCAAAGCAATCTGACCTTGCATTCTAAAGTTAATTATTGGACTTTGCACTTTATTAAATAATGTCAATGGAATACTGAATTGGCAAAATGTGGCATGGATATGCTGCAATATATATGATTGATTCTAATAATAAAAGATAGACACATATGATGTAGAAAAATAAAGCTATTGTCTTTATATTAATAAAATCCAGCAATCCATCTTATTCCTTTATTTTATTCATCCTATCATGGGGAGACAGAGAATGTTAAAGTAAGTGTGTCACAGTGATTCTCTCCCAAGAATCATCTTCAGTAGGATGGAGTGATCATAACCTGTAAGGCATCTTACTAAGTACATTATTATAGGAAAGCAAAAGTCATGGTCTGTGCCTTGCAACATAAAGCCTGACAAGTAAAAAGCCGCTTGGACTATACTCAGCATTCATTAAACATTTGATGAATACATGAATTAGTGAAGAAACAAATGAACAAATATCAATGTAGCTAAACAGCTCTATCAAAATTCAGGGGAGGAGGGGTGTCTGCGTAGGTCAGTCGGTTAAGCACCAGACTGGGTTTCAGCTCAGGGCATGATCTCAAGCTCGTGAGATGAAGCCCAGAATCAGGCTCCGTGCTCACTGTGGAGTCTGCTTGGGATTCTCTTTCCCCCTCTCACTTCCCCACCACCTTATGGCTCTCTAAAATAAATAAATACAATCTTAAAAAAAAAATTCAGGGGAGGACACATCCCTTAACCACCAATGCTCTTTTCTCAAGAATATATGAAACATTTCTTCTCAGGTATCAACAACCACTCCTTATAATTGTGGGGGAGGAAGAATTCTGAATGTTAATGCAATTGTCATAGACACAACCATGTGTAAATACTATAGCACAGGCCGAAGATTATTGTAAATAAAAAAATTAAAAAAAAAACACAAAAAATCCCCCAAAACCTCCACCTCCCAGCTATGGGAGTGGAGCCTGAGAAATTAAAACAATTCACCCAGTGTCAAGTCTACCAGTACAGAAAAATTAGAATGACAGGATGCAAATTTTTCACGAGGTGGTTTTTCACTAGGGCAAATGTCTAAAGACGCTCAGTGCTTAAACTCGCAAATTAACACTAATTATTAATATGCCCTAACTATCCAGAAATAAGACTGACAGCATCAGGAAAATGTGAATGGGGAAACTAAGGAGGGTCCAGTATTTATTGAGGGCTTGCTATGTGCCAGACCCTTTAATTTTGCTTATCTCAATTAATCCTAATACCAACACCGAGAGCTAGCTATTCCTTTAATTTTTCGGCAATGGAAATTGCCCCTGTCTGGGCAGGGGCGGGGTGGGGGGGACAGAGTTGGTGGCTNGGGTGGGGGGGACAGGGGGCTTGGGGGAAAGTTGGTGGCTGAAAGAACTATGTTCCCCTTGTGCCAGGCACTCCGTTTTGAGAATGAACTGAGTAAATAAATAAAACATGGTCATTGCTCTCAAAAGTTCATAATTAAATGGGGGAAAATGAACTTATAAATTCCTATAAAGTATGGCAAACACAAGAACAGAGATGTTCCCCAGGCATGTTGCAGAAAGAAAGGGGGTGGTAGGGAGTAACTCTGCAGCAGGGAGGCATAGTCAGAGTAGGCTTTGCCTGAATAAACAGCATTCTCCATCAGTTCCAGGGAAGGTGAGTTCTGCATGCAGGCAAGGGATTTCCTGGTATCTGTCCATGGAGATTCACGATCCACTGCGCAATAGTGGCTACATTCCATACACATGGCTTCCCACAGTTTTGAAAGTTCTATCAGCTACTGTCCACTCTATACCTTTTGCCACCTGTACAAATCAGGACTAGTTTAGGATTTGCCCTCTCCAGGAGCTGTTGTTCTCCCTCTTTAATATAAATGCCTGCATTTCCCCTACAAAGTTCTCTTTCATTTCAATCAGGTAGGTCCCTTCTTTAAAGATCAATGGTAACTGCATAAAAGTAATGCAGAATGTGAACAGTTTAGAGACACCTATTTACATGTTATTTTTGGTTCTGTGATTGTTTGCACAGTTTCAAACTTGCTGTGACATGAAAACATACGTAGAACTAGACAGAAAAACCTACTGGAATTGGCCAAACTGCTAATTATTTATTTCCCTCTCGCCTCTCCAATTTGCTCCGGAGAAATGAACGGGATCAGTACGGGGATTCATGCAAGGTAGGTGGCTCCTTTTATAGATTGTTCCAAACTCTGCCTACGTAAGTAAAAATTTCTACTTACTTTATAGCCGTCCTACTTGCACTTCCGCCTTCCATGTTGTTTTGGAATGCAGAGTTCATTTGGATTGAACATTAAGACATTTACCTATTCATAATTGTTTCTTCTTTTCTGTGTGGCATACAATACTAGAAGGCACTGGAGGCTCTGTAAGTAGAGTGAAAGTTAAAACTAAGACCAGTGACGCCAGAAATTATCCAAATGGTAGTGAAGCCATACTCATCCTTGAGGAGCAGCAGAGTGGGAAGAAAAAACAAGAAATTAAAGAACTAAAATCGACATATTGACCCTATCTTATACTTACTGTATAGCTTTGCTAGGTAGTTGAGACAGTCACCGCTAAGAATTGGCTACTAGTTTCCTAACTTGGTCTATGGTCTAGATCCTCAACCACATATTTCATTCCACTTTATACTCTCTTCATGTCTCCATGAACACCTTGGCTCCTATTCTATTGTCTCTTTTGTCTGTGGTCTCACATGTTCTGCCCTTACAAAATGGCACTTCATGTGGCACTAGTCATGATCTTTCAATTATAATGCATTCAAGCTAGTACTTAGGACTTCAATTAGGTTGAGTTTGCCCACTTGGGAGGGCATTCCAACATCATCTATCCTGAATCTATATGAATTGGCCCATGAATTTGCATCAGTGACCAGGCTTGACTTACCCATGAATGATAACCAGACATCTAGTTGGCACTAAAAAGATATTGCTGGCTAAGTTAATATTTAAAATGCAGGACACCTAGCAAGGATGAGGGATGATAACATACAATGAAACAGAGATTAAGACTGATTCAATTCTATGCACCTAACGTTAAAATAAATAAGAAGTTTAGCTTACAACCTCAAAACAGTTTCAAAATATTTTTAAATTATACTGGTCTTCCTTAATATAATAATTTCAGAGAGAAACTTTAAAAACATACACACGAGGCAAAACAACAAAATCTGTCATCATTTCTGAAGAATCCTATGCTTAAGCACTGGGGAATTGTGATGTGAATTAAAATCTAAATTACTGGTAATTTACATGGGTTCACAAATCCTCATATGCAATTCCCAGAGCTGGATACAGCAGCATTCCCAGTATGGGTTCACCAAGCTGACTTGGTTTCTAGGGTGTCCCAGTGCTTGTTTTGGATTTGTTCACACGCAGATTCAGATGCATTTTAATCTCCAGCTCAGCCCATATGGTCACCCCATGAGCATTCGGAATAATTCTCAGGTACATAGTCACTCAGCTCTAAAACAAAAGTATGAACATGTCAGGCGTATAACTTATCATCTTCGATACAGGAATTCATGAACCTGAAAGAAATGGTACAAACTCTACTGAAGCCTATTAATTTTCAATTCCATTTAATAGCAGGCTCAAAAGCTGCCTGTGCTCCGAATGTGAGGGGCATGCACAGTTAGAGAATGGACACTCAGAAGCACTTTAACCACCAAGCTGAGGTAGGAAGCTTCCATCTGAGTAGGAGTTCAGGATCTGTTCTGTGATTTCTGTTGCTAGGCAACCGCTTCCTTTGTCTGCTTTGTTCGGAACAGTTGCTTTATTTATACTTGGTTTAAATGATGCAGATCATAATGTGAAATCATAAAAGAAAATAGGAAAAATGTATATTAAAATGGTTCCAGAAAAATTGTAATTCTGTATGAAAACTAATGAATGTTGATGCAAATAGAGCTCCCACAAAAAAAAAAAAGAACTATAGCCCAGCAGCCTCCATCTACCTGATACTTTTTGAATAAGCTACATGATAACCTAGAGTTAACTTTTGAAATCATTTACGACTGACCAAAATAAAACCAAGTATTTAGGCAATAAATAATATATTAAATAATCATAATAAATTAAATAATATAAAATATATCTTGAGGGCAATTTGCAAAAAAAAATGATTTGGTTAGTGTGAGATGTTGAGATGATTTGGAGAACGTTCAAATGAATTAAAATTTTTAAAAATTAAAAAAATGAACTCAGACAAAAAAGGCCAAATAAGTAAGAAGATTAAGGGATACCGGAGAGGGAAGGTATATTATATAAACTTTCCAAAATTTTGGAATCTGTAATACATTTTCTGTATCTCTGATTTGCACATACTATAAGAATTGAACTAAATAATCTTCTTGATTGACAAAAATCTCACTTTGAATCTATCGTATGTGACTTTTTTAATGGTTGTCATCTCTTATTTTGAAGGTGATTTTTAAATGAAGCAAAAACAAGGCTATATGCTCTGATCCTGTTAATTGTCACTTAAGCTTTGCCTATCCCTTACATATTCATTCTTTTTCTCATTAGCAAGTTCTTCAGGGTTTTTTTTTCTTCCCCTCCCATTATCAACAATAAACAATTGAGTGCCTACAGGATCAGATATTTAACACTTTACAGATCTTAGCTCATTTAATCTTCAAAGGGCCCTAGGAAGAAAGTACTATTATTTTTATCATCCCCATTATATAGATGAGAAAAATGCAGCACAGAGGTGTGAAATCATTTTCCCATAAGGATCCAACTATTAGGTGGCAGAACAAGGATTCCAACTCACATGTTCTAATATGGATCCCACCTGCTGAGGCACTAATTTATGAATTGTGATTTTTTTCCCCCTGGAACACAATTTTGTGATTGATTATTTTCTCTGTAAGTACCCTCCCTGATTTGGGTTTTCATAAAATAACCACCTAACTCAATATCTTCTATCTCTAGCTGTTTTTATTCTCAAGCATATGTACCATGGGTTATAAAGCATTTGAACTGCTTCATTCTAGTTATAATGAGCCCTACCTAAAACGTATCCCATTCACATCATTAACTTCTTGTCTTTCCTACTGTTGCTTACAGTACTGAGTTCTCATATTCTTGCTGTAGACTTGCTTACTTGCATAGTTACAATTGTCTTCAGTTTCTCCATTATGCAGAAAAGTGATAAATAAATACTAAGAATTAAAGACCAAACACACAGACGCAGACTATGTGTGAAGTCTGACTATTGATATTGTGGCTAATGAAATTTGGGCTCTTAAAGCTAAACTAAACTAAAGTTTCAGCATGATTTTATGCCCTCATAATTACAAACTCCTCCTTCTTCTTCTTCTTCTTTTTCTTCTTTTTACTCTACCTTATTATTCCACAAGGAAATAGTTGGACAAATTTTCAAAGCAGTAAGTTAGGTGTCACAGAGGTATTTGTTACCCTTATGCCTAAGTGAACCTTGAATCTGAGAAAAGTAAAGTTTATTTTTACCTTATGCAGGGGCATACTGAAAGGAAAACAAGAATGAAAAGAGCAGAGAGATTTTGATCCACTGGGATTTGTCATTTTAAGGTTAAACTTCAATAGAGTCTTGTGTGCTGTATTCTGTATGCAGTTGACTCCTGATGGAATTTTCATCCCTAAATCGATAGTGCTCAAACTTTGCATCCCAAATAGAGAACAGAGTCTCAAACATACATTATGACCCCTTGTTCTTCAGTGAACCAAAAAAGAAGAGCAAAATAAATAAATAAATAAATAAATCAAGAATTACTGGCCAGGATGAGGGGGTATTTAATTTTCTTAAGGTTTATAATTTTCATGTGATTCCATGTAACATTGTTTTGAACCAAATGAAGATTATTTCAGTTCAGTTATAAAATTATAATTTTTAGAGTATAAACTCTTTTCTCTATCAAGAATATACCTATCATGAAGTTATTTGTTATTATAATTATTATTGTGATTATCATCAGCTTTAAAGGTATAAGAAAATTTATTATTGTTCCTTAAGACTACTCTTTGGAGTAATGCACTTAGATAATAGACTGTTTTATTTAATTTTATATAAGGTCATCTTTTTTATAGCTTTTATCTTTTCTAGAGACCAACACTTAGAAATATTATTAATTTCTCATACATTGAAATGCCTCTTTTCGAAATAAAAAGTAGACTATGATATAAAGTATAAAATATACAAATAAAAGTTATTAAAAGCACATTAACTATCATATGGGGTGTACAACAGGAAGAGCCTTCTGTGAGTTGAGTATGGGACTGAAAAGTGGTTCAACAACTCTAATAATAAATGTCTTTTCTCAGTTTGCTGCAGTACAGAGAACACATAGGGTTCGGTCAAAGAATAGAGAAGGATAGTGCAAAAGCCCACCTTCGGATGTGACAAAGTCTCCATAGTCACTGACAAGACGAGGCATCATATGCAGAGGAGGAAGATTGAGATTTGAAATTTCTCATCTTCTAAAAAAAACATTAGAATTCTGCCTCTTGACATGTTAGAATATTGATCTGGGTAGAAATCTATGAAAAGCCTACTGCATNTACTCTCCATAGCATCATGTCATAAAACTAAAGGACTGCATGGGTCACATGGTGTCCAAACATTAGGATCAGGCTAGGTTTTAAATAACGGAGGGGGGAGTGCTAATTATTTGAATGAAGATTTTCACATTTGTTATCTGTAGCTAGATTCATAATCAGTCTGCTGAACACAAATTGGGAAGTCATTTTATATAGTAATACGGGGAAATATTTTTATTTAAGTAAATAATAACACGAAGAAGGAACACTCATAATACTAACTTTTTAAAAAAATATTTTATTTATTTTTATTATTTGAGGGAGAGAGCAAGAGAGAACACAAGTAGGGTGAAGGGCAGAGGGAGAAGTAGACTCCCTGCTGAGCAGGGACCGACTCGGGACTTGATCCTGGGACTCCAAGATCATGACCTGAGCCAAAGCCAAACGACTAACGGACTGAGCCACCCAGGCACCATCGTTATACTAACCTATATACATAACCAAGAACTAACCAATATACATTGATTAATTTAATTCACATAATAACCCACAAAGGAGACACTATTTTATCCCCATTTTAGAGGTGAGGCACCAAGCAAGTAGGTCATTGGTCCAAGGTCACAAAGCTGTTATATAGTATAGGTAGGATTAAAACCCATGCAATCTGGCTCACAAATCACAGTTTTACATTGACCTAACTTACTAATTTTGACACTATGCTGCTTTGCCTTTCAAAAAATAATGAGAGTTATCTTTTTAAAAATTATTAATTAATATATAAATTTCTTTATGCTTGTGATTTGTCAAATTTTTCTTGAAAACTCGGTAACAGAACCAAAACATGGCTGCTAAGACCCATGTTCCATAAGTACAATTTGATATCATAAATGAAATCTCCCAGAATGTAGACTGCCACCTCTGTTCCAGGTAGAGATCCACTTAAACTTAATGACAACTGTTTCTGTATTATCATACATCTTCTCATTAAATATTAAATTGTCTTTAATTTTATAGAACCAATAGTAGGTAAATAATACCTTAACTTCAAATTATATTGCTAAGAAAAGAAAAAATGAAGCACAAGATGATGATACACATATTTCAGCAAAACAAATTATTTGTGTAATTCTACATCTTCTATGTATATAATACTTCTCAACTGTGTTTCCCTCTCACAATATGTATAATGAGATGTTTAAGCAATGAAAACTAACTATGGAAATGCACTGCTTCCTCATATCTGTCAGAATGTAATCACTCAAGATTTATAGTCAATATCTGAGTTTATGCCTTTTTCAAATAAAATATAAGGCATAAAAAGGTATACAGTATATGCTTTATTTTGGTATTTTGGCTTGGTCTATCTATATGTGCTCCCCCACACCTCCCTCCACACAGAGTGACAGTGAAAGCTAAGAGCACCTTGAGCAATGGGTGACCCACTAGAGCAAGTTGTGCTTTGATCTCTGGTTAGCATAGGACCCCAGGATGGGGAATTCATATTTCGGACTCAAAGAAATCATGTTCTCAGTAAATAAAAGCACACACAATACCACAATACTGCAACCTGTCTATACCTTCTAAAATAGAAGTGCTAGGAACCATTCTAAATGGCCAATATATTGTGAATTTGTCACTTGTTGGTTAAAATTACCAAAGAATTGTATTTGGCTCTCAAGAGCCTTGTGCTCTAAAAAACTGTAAATATTGAATCAAGTAAAGATACATTGCTATTTATATTTGGAGCCATCAAAGGGCACAGAATTACATGTCATTCATTATCATAGAAAACCATTTTCAGTGTTAGATGGTTGATAGTATTTTTCTCATATCGAAGTGCAACAATTGTCTAATTCTAGAATGGGGCATCCGAATGTATGTGTGTGTTTAAATGGACGGCGTTTCTTGGTCCCCAATTTTGAGGCTGTGCAAATAGGGAAAGTGTCATCTGTGACAGATAATAAATTCACAAGAAAAAATCCTGTGGTGAGAATGATTGAATTTGAAACAGTGGGATGAAGATGAAATATGAACTCTCACTTCGGTCAGCTCACATTATCCTTAATTTGACTTTTTCTTTAACGGGAAAAATTAGAGTTTCTACTGGCTCATTTATAAATTTCTGGCAGTTTGCTATAGGACAAATCTAGGAATTTCATGCTTATTTCAGTACATACCACAAATGTTTATTAATAATTTAAAACTCAACTTAGAAAAACATTTTAAATAGTCATTGATTAAAAAAAAAGATTAGTATTTTTGTCCACAAGCTGACCAATTAGACGTAATGATATGGTGATCTTTGAGATATCCGGATTCCTTGTTGGAATGCCACTGTTCTTCTGTAGTTCTCCTTAGTTATAAAATCCGTGCCTCCAGGATTTAATGATTCATTATTTTAATGATTGTGGATTAAAACCACAGCCGTTTGGCACATAGAGAAGGTTTAATGCATTGCAGGAGGCACCATCAGCAGGAGCAGCAGGGGTGAGCTTTATTAAAGCAGTTTTGCCACCCTTTGCCTATAAAATTCAAGCTGTTCTTAAACATTAGTCCTGATGTAGGTTGCCTCCTAAAAGTGGAATTCTTTGCAAAATTTCACAATGCAAGTTTTTCCCTGGGGCATGTCAATGGAGCTTTTGAAAAACAACAAAAGAAATAGGAACAAAACAACCTCTCTTATTGGTTCTAAATATTCTGACATTCTTGCTGTCTGTATTTTCTACTTGGCTCATAAACATATGCTGCTAGATTTAAATGGAAACAATCAAATTCTATATATTTTAAAATGTGTTGTTACATTATGTGCTTTTGTCCCGTAGTATGTGTTCTATCCAAGCTCCATAGAATTTTTGATTTTCGTTGACATCTGGTACTTTACATTTGTCAACCCTATTTTGACATAATTAAGTCCATTTTGGGGAGATACTAAAAAGTTGAATGATATAACCAGATAATGAATCCAGTCACATCATGGCTTGGACCCAAGTAATTCTAGATAAATTTTTAGATTGGTCTGGTTCTTGAAGACTGGTTGAGTCTTGTGTGCTCATCAGATTGAAAATATCCTGGATTTCTAGATTTAGCTTTCTATTTCTTATAGATTTTCACAGCATTAAAGAAGCAAGTTGTTCCTTAGTGTTGTAAATTTTCTAGTGATGCTTTTCATGTGTTATGTGGAAAAAAAGTAAGAAAATAGAGAGGATTGTTTGTGCCAAATTCACTTTTATATCTACCTACATACAGTGTTTGTGTAGCATGAAGGCGTCTGATTTGTCCTTATGGGTCCCTGCTGAAAAGCACTGCATGGTCAAGGATCAGTTTTTGAATTTGCAATAGAGAGGTTAAAAGGAAGACTTGGAATAAAGTAGCAGCACGAGGCATTTGGATAAAATATAAAGAAGAATTTAACAATCACACATAGCTAGGTTTAACTTTGTAAGAACTGATGGCAGATTACCAGTCAGTATTTCTTCCAACTTAACCCCCCAAAACAAAAGAAGATGGGAGTGCAGAGTATTGTAAAATCTATTGCATGAACAAGTGGGATTTGGAAGCAGTCTGTTGTCCTATGCCGTAAAGCAAAGCCCTTACAGCTGAACAGAACCTAGATACCGTGAGAAACAGTGGCCTTATGTTACTAGATTTTGCAGAGTTTTCCCACTTCCTTGGTTCAAGCATCAATCCATGTGATCGTTAAAGAGCAAGGGCGCTTCTATTTTTTCCCCCCTTTTGCCCTTAACATTTCCTAGTGCTGGGCCATATCCTGATATATTTTTTTATCTTGATTGATTTCTTTTCAGCCCTGTAATCAGCAGAAACTGAAATTTGGTTCTTGCAAATACTTCCAAAATGCTGAAAGACACCACTTCCTCTTTGCCCAGCCCTTAACTCTGCACTTATCCAAGAGGATCCTGTAGATGCCCGAATTCTGCCTGTTCAGAAGTTTCGTTTTGTTGTGTTTTGATTTTAGTTTATCTTTTTTTTAAAATTATCTCAGTTTCCTTCCAGAACAGAAGAGGCATCTGTCCTGTTTTGGTGTTTCTCTTCTTTTGCTTTCTTTACCCTCAACCCAACACTGCCCCACGGATCTCAGTGTCTTGCGTGTGACACCATGCTTGTCTACTGTGAGAAACAGTAAATATGGAATCTGATTGTGATTTTTTTTTCTGGGAGGTTGGTAAAGGATAGTGATCCTAGGTTTGTGCTTATTATCAATTAAAAAAGTAATAAACCTCTACTGGTTAGTTATATCTAAAAAATAAAATAGTATGGGTCTTTAATTCTTAGTCTCCCTACGGTAGTGAATTAACAATAATTGGAAACCCAACATCACTCTTAGGTATAATGATGATAATGAGAATTAAGACCCCTACCTTGATTGAGCAGGTAAAGAGTAGGTGGAAAGGATATTGAATGGTTATTGACTCACCATGACAACAAGACCTACTATAGTGCTATCTTACCTGCTTACATCGTATCTTGAGGACCAACCCAGTCTCTTTGACTTCCCCTAGTAGAGTGACTTTAGACAAGATCCAGTGCAAATCTTGACATAGCTGAAAAAGAGTCAAGATGCTGAATCCATCACCACCAATCATATAGAGAAAAGAAGACTTGATCATGGAGACAGCTGAGTAGAGTTACAATTTTCATGGATTCCTTTTGAAGATGATGGATTGTACAAATGCATTGCCTTCCTTTCAGCCACAAAACCTTCTTGAAATGAGAATATAGTTTTACAAAAGGGACAAATCTAACAGCAATGAGAATGGAAAGGAGTGTCATTACTATAGGACAAGATTTTTAAAACTTCTAGAAGGTATAAGCAAGGGGCTGCTGCATAGATGCTAAAGAGGTGGAAGCACGTAACTGTTGATGAGAACCCAGGAGGGGATGGAGGTTCTAAATCAGCAGGTATATGCAGTTTGAAGTGAGAGGGATGAGGGATGCTGGAAATTGAAGGCCCATCGGTGGATTAACGGCTACTCAGGGAAAGTTATATTAGAATGAACTGGAACTTTAGCATACTAGAGATGGATAATTGTTGCCTCATCACAATGGTAATAAAAATATTCTCAAATGATTCTCAATTTTCAGAGTCAAGGTGTAGACAAAAATTTAGATGTGATTAAGGATGTAATATAATCTTAATTACCTTGACAATGTAAAATTAAGATGAATAAAAATAGTATATGGAAAAGGGAAAGAAAAGAGAAAAGATTTCAGAGACAGACGCTTAACCAACTGAGCCACCCAAGAGCCCCAAGTTCATATTTTTTTGAAGATAATGAAGTAGTTACATGAATTTATCTAAATATTATATATACACGTAGTATATCATACAATAAATTAAAGCCCTAAGATAATTATTTTAATGTTGATTTAATAACATTTTTAAAATAATGATTCAATGATTTTATATGATTTTCAGTTCTCATCAAGCTAAGTGTACTCTTAATCCCTTTTATCTATTTCAACTATTCCCCCCCACCCCCTGTCTGGTAACCATGAGTTTGTTCTCTGTATTTAAGAGTTTGGTTTTTTACTGAGAAGAAAAAGAAGGAAAGGAAAGGAAAGAAAGGAAGGGAAAGGAAAGGAAAGGAAAGGAAAGGAAAGGAAAGGAAAGGAAAGGAAAGGAAGGAAAGGAAAGGAAAGGAGAGGAAAGGAAAGGAAAGG
The DNA here is from genome assembly GCF_002007445.2 of Ailuropoda melanoleuca. Taxonomy (NCBI): domain Eukaryota; kingdom Metazoa; phylum Chordata; class Mammalia; order Carnivora; family Ursidae; genus Ailuropoda; species Ailuropoda melanoleuca. The sequence goes on along the minus strand of NC_048219.1, from coordinate 125,554,244 downwards.
AAAGGAAAGGAAAGGAAAGGAAAGGAAAGGAGAAAGGAAAGGAAAAAAGGAAGAAAGAAAGAAAGAAAGAGAAAGAAAGAAAGAAAGAGAAAAAAAGAAAGAAGAAAGGAAAAGAGAAAAAAGGAAGGAAGGAAAGAGGGAGGGAAAGAGAGAGAAAGAGAAAGAAAGAAAAGAAGAAAGAAAAAAGGAGGAAAGGAAAGGAAAGGAAAGGAAAGGAAAGGAAAGGAAAGGAAAGGAGAAAGGAAAGGAAAAAAGGAAGAAAGAAAGAAAGAAAGAGAAAGAAAGAAAGAAAGAGAAAAAAAGAAAGAAGAAAGGAAAAGAGAAAAAAGGAAGGAAGGAAAGAGGGAGGGAAAGAGAGAGAAAGAGAAAGAAAGAAAAGAAGAAAGAAAAAAGTCTGTTTTTTTATTGTTTGCTTCTTTCTCTTTTTTTTTGTTTATTCACTTGTTTTATTTTTTTTAAGATTTTTATTTATTTATTTGATAGAGATAGAGATAGCCAGTGAGAGAGGGAACACAAGCAGGGGGAGTGAGAGGAAGAAGCAGGCTCATAGCAGAGGAGCCTGATGTGGGGCTCGATCCCATAACACCGGGATCACACCCTGAGTCGAAGGCAGACGCTTAACCACTGTGCCACCCAGGCGCCCCTGTTTTATTTTTTTAAATTTCACATAGGAATGAAATTGTACATTTGTCTTTCTCCTACTGATTTATTTCACTTGGCATTATACTGTCTAAGCCCATCTGTGTTGCTAGAAATGGTAAGATTTTATTTTATTTTTTATGGTTAAGCAATATTCCATTATATACATGTATATATGTATACCACCTCTTCTTTATCAATTCATCTATTAATGGAAATTTAGGTTGCTTCCATATCTTGATTTAGTAACATTTAACAATTTCTAAGGAAGTTACAGATATTATGATGAGAAAAATTAAAGTCATTTATGAGGAATGTGTGATTCTGCTCTAGATTTGTTGAATGATTAACACAACGGTACACATGGTACGCCACCATTACTGCTCCATAGAATATTTAAAAGGTAAGGAACATGTTTGCAGCACTACTCTCATTCTCCGAACACAGAAGAACCTCGTCTGGAAGAGACTATAGTGAGTATACTCACAGCCTTTTGTTAAATATGCTTTGACAACACCATCAGTGTTCAGGTATGTCAACAAACTTTGCCTTAAGGAATTCTTTTGCATATAATTAATTAACAGGAGTAAGATATTTAAACATGAACGTGATCAAACATATTTCTGGGGTTGTCAATTCCTTATTAAGATTTAAAAAAATTTTCTCTCTACATTTTGATAATAATTTAAACACCATACACACACACATACACAACCCCACATTCTATACTATCTTGATAATCACATTTTAAACAGGCATTGCCAATTGATTTTAATGCCTACATCTCAGTTTAGGATAGATTTAAGAGCAGACAACACATTTTTATTTGTCCCTAACTGTTAAGGAAAGGACTCAGACTTAACTCCTAAGTTTTACATTTGTGCAAGTGAAATTCAAATGTTTTCCATAATGCTTTATAAAATATATATAGGTTTTTCAGTTTGATTTAAAAAAACACTGTTTAGAAGTTCTTAGATATGGCATCAAAAGCACAGGCAACAGAAGAAAAAATAGATAAATAGGACTTTGTCAGAATAAAAGAACCTTTGTGTGTTGAAGGACACTAGCAACAGAGTGGAAAGGCAACTCCAGGAAAGCAAGACAATATTTACATATCATACATGAGTGATTAATATTCAGAATATGGTAAAAACTTCTTCAGCTTAACAGCAACAAAAAACAACCTTATTTAAAAACCAGCAAAGGGCTTGAATGGACATTTCCTCAAAGAAGATACACAAATGGTTAACAAGTGATGAAAAGATGCTCAATGTCACAAATCATTGGTGAAATGCAAACCAAAACCGCAATGAGATAACAGTTCCTGCCCATGAGTATGACTGGTATAAAAAAACAAATAGCCCCACTCCCTCAAAACAAACAAAACAAAACCCCAAGAAAATAACAACTGTTGACAAAGATGTACAGAAATTGGAACCCTTGTACCTTTGTGCTTTGCTGGTGGGAATGACAAATGGTGCAGTTACTGTGAAAAATGGTATGCTCATTCTTCAAAAAATTGAACATAGAATTTCCAAGTAATATAGTAATTCTACTTCTGGTTATATACCTAAAATAATTGAAAGCAGGGATTGAGCTGATATTTACATACTAATCTTCACAGAGCCCTTTTTCACAGTAGCCAAAATGTTGAAGCAGCCCAAGAGTCTGTTGGTAGATGAATGGACAAACAAAATGTAATACATACATACAGTGGAAAATTATTCAGCTTAGAAATTTCTGGGGGAAAGAAATTCTGATACATGCTAGAACATGAATGAGACTTGAAGATATTATACTAAGTGAAGTAAGCCAGTGAAAAAGGACAAATATCATATGATTCTACTTTATAAGATGCCTAGAACAGCTAAATTCACAGAGATGATTCAAGGAAAATGGTGTAGGCCAAGGGCTGGGGAAAATGGTGAGTCATTGTTTAATGCGTATCAGTAGGGAAGATAGAAAAAATCTTGAAGATGGATAGTGGTGAGGTTGCACAGCAAGGTAAATGTACTTAATGTCACTAAATTATACACTTAAGAATTGTTAAAATAGTAAACTGTATGTTATATATAATGTATCATAATTTTTAAAATTAAAATTAGAAATTGAAAATAAAAGCTGTTTAGAGGCTGTCTAAACATTATAAGCATCAAGTCAAGGGAACTTCTTTAAGACAATTATTTCTTAAAACATGACATTTTAATTTGGGCAGGGTTGCTATTGGTCATGATAATCATTAATATTGTTGTTAGCACAAAATATAAAAGGTGTTGTAGGACATACAAAACAGATTTGAAATTGGCCCTCTCAGAGGCTATTCTTGTTTTAACATGTTATGCATTTCTTGGCATAGAAGTCATTAAAATTGAGGAAGAGAGATTTCAAATGCACAGTCCAAATAATTAATTTTAGATAGAAAGGCATAGCAAATGCATAATCTAATATAGACATTTGTAACTCTCAGAACTTCAAATTTCTGGAATGATTCTCTTATGTCTTTTCTCTCAGCTGGGACTCAGCCCGAGGCTTTCAGGGACATTAAATCTTTTCTTTTCTGAACACTTCTCAGTTTTATAATCTGAAAAAAAAAATCTGTTCTGTTGATACCATGTCTTCCAAAAGGTTTCTAACTTATATCTGGATGAAACAAAGTTAGAACATAATTGTCAGCTATCTTTTCTTTCTAGTATATTATGATAACATATCCTGAAACAAATTACTGAACTTAACATTGCTCATCTGAAAAAAACAGTGAACTGTATTTTTGTGAAATCAACTTACTGAGGTATATGTTGCGTAATATAAATTGAACCATTTTGAGTGAACAGTTCAGTAGTTTTATCAAATATATGTACCTTTTGACCACTAACATAATTAATACATAGAATATTTCTATCATCCCAAAATGTTCGCCCATAACCCTGTCCAATCAATCCTAACTTTTACCTGTGATCAGGAAACCACTTATCGGAGCAGTAGAGCTGTAGATTGGGGTTTTTCTAACGTTTCATACATGAAATTGTACAACATGTGTTCTTTTGCATCTGAGCCTCTAAAAGTGGAGAACTTTCTGGAGGAAGAAGAGATGTGATAGAAGGGGAAGTCAGAGAGATTTGAAGCACCAGAAGGACACGGCTTGCTGCTGCTGCTTTGAGGTTAGAGGGGCTATGTCAGCAATGCAGGTGGCATTAAAGAGCTGAGAGAGGCTCCTAAATGTCACACAGCAAAGAAATGAAAACTTCAGCCCTATGGCCATAAGAGATGGAATTGTACCAATGCCATGAATTAGCTTAGAAACAGAGTCTCCCTTAGATTAGAAGATAGCACCTGATTTTAACCTTATCAGACCAAGAGCAGAGGTATCAGTAAAGCTCGTCTGGGCTTTTGACTGTACGAGTGTAAGACCATGGGAGTGGGTTTGAGCACCTAGGTTTGTGATGATTTTTTATAGAGCAACAGAAAACAAATGCAATATATAAAGCAGGAGGAAGAGGAATAATGATAATTGCAGGAATAATTATAATAGAAAAGGATAAAAAAATAAGAAATGACAAAAATTAGGAAAATGAGGCTCTTGGAAAACACTCAGGAAAGAGAAACACATTGCAGAGAGAAAAACAAGAAACCTAAATTATTTTAGAAATATAAGAACAACGAGACTAAAGACTCACACTATTGATATGTGGATTTAGTCCATATTATTATATTTAAGATATGGTAATTTAAGATATGGTAAAGTCTCTAAATAGACTTACATATATGCAATGACTTGATTTATTTATTTATTTTAAAGATTTTATTTATTTATCTGAGAGAGAGAAAAAGCCAGAGAGTAGGAGTGGAGGGGAGGGGCAGATGAAGAAACAGACTCCCCACTGAGCAGGGAGCCCAATGCCTGGCCTCCATCCCAGGACCCTGGGATCATGACCTGAGCTGAAGTCAGACACATAACTGACTGAGCCACTCAGGCACCCCTACAGTGACTTGATTTATAACCACAAAACCGACTACAATTCAGTGAAAAAAAATAGCCTTCAACCAAAAAATGGTACTTAGTTAAATATTCGTATAAAAAAACAGACAAAACTTTGAGCATTACCTCAAACCATGCATGAAAATTATTTTGAGATGGATCTTAGGCCTAAATGTTAAAGATAAAACAAATGGCTGCTAGAGAAAAATCTAGGGTAACAAATTCATAACCTTGGGATAGTAATAGATTTTTTAATTAAGATTCAGAAAGCACTGACCATAAAAGAAAAATAAAAAAATAACCTCTGTTCATCAAATGACAATAATAACACAGTGAAAAGAAAGTTATAGCCATGCAATAAGTGTATCTGAATAAAATATAACCATAAATTATCCAGCAGGCCTATGAAAATATGTGTGACATCGTTAGTCATCAGGGAAATAACAATTAAAACCAGGAAACAAATACACCCCATAACAATGGCTATAATTAAAATGACTAGTGATATCAAGTATATACCAAGGATGTAAACATCTAGAACTCATACAGTTCTGACAGGATTTCAAATTGATCAACTGATTAGAAAATTGGGTATATCTATATGTAAAAATTTATCAAGTCACACATTTATGATTAGTGTGTATGTCATTCTTCAAAAGAAAGTTAAAAAGTAATGTAGAAATAAGAAAGACATAAGAGAAGACAGTAGTTATAGGAAAGTACTATAAACTACACTATGAAAATAAGTTTCAAAAAAAATAGTTCTTTAATTAATCCAAAGAATTATACATTTTTAAGATTGAATTAAGAGGATATTTTTGTGAATTCAGTTAACTAGTGAAAGAAATCAGACTTAATAAGCGAAAAAAAACCCCTGTGATTATTCGTAAATAATATATATTTAAACACAGAAAATCCAAAAACAATTAACAAAAAAACTTGAAAATTTATGAGCTGTTTTAACAATATTGTCAGCCCTAAAATCTACATGCAAAAACTGATATAATTTCATATACCAGGAAACTAGTTAGATAATATAACTTTTAAAACCCTATTCTAAAATAAAATGAATTTTAAAAATAAAATTCTATTCTAAACATCCTAATTTTTATAATGAATCTAGAGATAAGGATATGAAATATTGTCCAACATCTTAAAAGAAGAAAACGTTAAAGGGCATGAAAGAAGACTCAAAAAGAATGAGAAATACCACATTAAAAGAAAAAATTCAACATTTTGGAGATAATAATTCTCCCCAGATTGACTAATAAATTTTAGCACACCTCCAAAAAGAATATCAACATGGTTTTTCATGGAACTTACTAAGATCCGTAAAGGCATATAAAGGAAAACAAGAGTAGCCATGATAGTTTGAAAAGTAACAAGTAACAGGAAATTGTCCCTCAGATTTCCAAATAATTAAAACTAGGTGGTTTCAAAGTAATGTTAGCAAAATATATTTAAGATATATAAATAGAGGGACTAGTAAAAGACGCAAAAAATCATGAGAATGTAGCATAAACAGACCTCTGAATACAGTGGAAGGTGGTTTTTGCAGCAGTGTTATGCATCAGCAAGGAAAAGATGCACTCTTTCTACAAATTTTGCAAGGACCACTAGCTCTCCATATGGAGAATGATAAATTAGATGCCTACCTCATACACACTCAAAAATAAATTCCAGATGAATTAAATACCTATATTCAAAAAGCAAAACATTACGACATTTATAAGAAAATATGTGAAAGCATCTTTATGACATCAATGAAGAGAGAGAGAAAAAACAAGAAGACAGACAACATTATCCCTGTGAAGTTGAAAGGTAATCCATAGTCTGAGAAAAGTATTCGCAATGCACATAACCACTTCAATTTTGGTGGTCATTCTTCTGGAAACACAACACGTGCACCAGAAGAATTGCAAAGAATGTTAGGTGAAGTATTTTTTAGAAGAGCGAACAAAAGTGAAATTTGGAAGTATACACATGTATACATAAGTGATACAGATATATGTATGTATAGATTTTATATGTTGCCAATTTATTTATTTAATTATTGGCTTTTTTTCTGACAATTTTATTTATTTATTTTTTAAAAGATTTTATTTATTCATTTGAGAGAGAGAGCGCGCGCACAAGCGGGGGGGGGGCGCAGCAGGCAGAGGGAGAGGGAGAAACAGACTCCCCACTGAGCTGGGAGCCTGATTCTGGGCTCTATCCCAGGACCTGGAGATCTTGACCTGAGCCAAAGGCAGACGCTTAACCATCGGAGCCACCCAGGCTCCCTGATGCCAATTTTAAATACAGTTTCAAGACACTGCATTTTCCCTTACAATACAGTGTTCATAAAGTGCAGTGTTATTTCTTTTCCCTGTGCACACATTCCACATTCAAGTATCAAGAACGCCCAGATATTTACTATAGCATCTCAACTTCAAAACTGCCATGGGATTTGCTACAAATTTGGGTCCTTCAATCTTTTTTTCTTTTTTCTTTTTTTTTTTTTGTGTGTGTGTGTAGAATAATGTAGTCTATGGTAAGATTGACTTAATCAACCTTTTTAAAGGTGGACCCAGAGGAGGCACCACCAGATGTAGGAGCCTCCACCACCAGGGAAGCCCTCAGGCATCCTTCCTGTCATGCCACTTACACTTGGGCTTCGTAATGGTGTGGTTGCAGACTTCCCAGCTCTTGCTGTTGATGTTCCTTCTCTGAATTCTGATTCTGATCAAGCCAGTTGACGATTTCATTATATTTGTCAAGAATCTTCTCTTTGTCCTCATTATTGATCCTGCCTTCAACAGTTGCTTTCATATTGAATGCATAGTGTTCAAGCAAATTCTTGGAAACACCTTGTCTCACTACTTTCCATCTTCAGCTTTGTACTTCTCAGCTTCCTGGACCATATACTTGATTTGATTCTTCCATATATATGTGTGTGTATATATATATATATGCTTGTATGTGTGTGTGTGTGTGTGTGTGTATATATATATATATATATATATATGCTTGTGTGTGTGTATGTATTCTCTTTGTTGAAGTACATATTGGATAAACACACATATACATATATTTGCATATACACATATATTCATTTATGTATATTTGTTGAAAAACCATAATGGAATACATATAAATTAACTAATCTGGTTTTGATAACACTCATGATCTACAAAGATACTTACTGAATACATAATAAAAGAGCAACAGAAATGAGGAGAGAAAAAGAATAGATTTTAAAAGCAAGCATAATGGGAGTGCCTGGTGGCTCAGCTGGTTAAGTGTCTGCCTTCTGCTCAGGTCACAATCCCAGGGTCTTGGGATGGAGCCCTGCATTGAGCTCCTTGTTCAGCGGGAAGTCTGCTTCCCCCTTTCTATCTATGTGCTGCTCCACTTGCTCTCTCTCTCACTCTCTGTCAAATAAATAAATAAAATCATAAGTAAATGAATAAAAAAATAAAAGCACACATAATGTTCTACTTTCATGAAAACTTTGAAGCAAAATTGTGTATTAACTTTGACAAATCTTAGTGAGGCATACATGGATTCACTTATATTTTATTCTGTATTTTATTATCATTGTTATTATTAATTTCCCAAGTATCAAAATAAAATTACTTTGAAAGGCATGCTGCATTTCACAAATAATGTCCCTTTACTTACAAATGTTATAGTTGTAGATGTCATGGCATGAAATGTAAATCCGATAGGACAAAAGGAATAGGCACAAGGGAAGACAACGTAAACGAAAAAGAATTCATAACCTCAAATAGGCCTCAAAAATCACAGATTTTGGGAAGAGCAAGAGAGTGTAGTGTAAGAAAAAGAAATAAGTCAGCAACGTGGATATTACTAGGGTATGTTGAAGGGTGAGTGAGGAGCCTGATCTAAATGGAGCAGACTTTACATTCTGGGCTGAAGTGATAGATAATGAGGGATTTAGAAAATAGTATTAGATTATGATGACCTTTGAAATGAGTCAGAGACATTAGTAGTTGATGTATATATTTCTTACACGAACAAATTTAATCTTTATAATTTGACTTTTTTTGGTTGGTTCCACAATGGGTATGTCAAGTTATCTCCTAGGGAGGATTAATCCTGGTATTAATTTGTTGGCTTCCAGCAGCTTCATCACCAGTTACAGAATGGTGCAGAGGGACAATTATGCTTCCACTCTCTACTGGTATAAATCTTGCCTAACTTTCTACTCCCCAAACCTCATGCCATAAGAAATACAGTCTGTATCTCAATGGAAGGTTTAATAATTTCTTGACGAAAGGAGCTATAAATTATTCCAAACAGTAGCATATGATTGACTTGGAAAAGTGAAGCCACAGTGTGCTTGATTTCTGGCTTTGTCCTTTTTCTTGGGTTTTTCTGAATTTATATCTGATTTGGACACTCCCTAAGCCTTCAGAGTTCTCCCACAATCTTCCCTGATTCTCTCATTACCCATCCTCTTTTTGGTTTACATTAGAAATAAATATTTTCTTCTTTTCATGTAACTTTGACTCTATACCTTCCAAAATAAGTTATATGTTTTCTCTGAAACCAGACCATCTGGGTTGGAATATGAGTTCTGTTACAATCCGTATAACCTCAGGCAAGTTATTACTTTCTTAGATTCTCCATTTCCTCAGTATAATAAATATGTATCTCATAGGGTTTTTCCAAATATTAAGTAAATTAATATCTATTAAGCACTTATAATAGTGCCTGCCACATGGTAAGTATCAGAACCATTCATTGTTTGATGTTTCACTATCTGATAGTGACATTTTTCCTGTAATTGTAAGGAGCACCAGTAGTCTCTATCCTTCTAGAGGAGCAGATTGCACTCCTTTTGCTGAAAGCAGGCATTGGACCAGGCCTGACGGATTAGAGCAACACATTCCCCTAGCCATATGATTAAGGGGGGGATGGGCATGTAGTCCAACTAAAGGCAATGAGAGGGAAGGAAATGGGGGTGGGGGACAGGGAGAGGTGCTAGAAATGAGGCAGATATTCTTCTCTTTTTACTTATATAAATTGTGACAATGCCAAATGAAATTTACTGGTAGTTATTTAATACGCTATTAATAGTTATTTAATCAGACTAAGACCACGGCTGATTATATGTTTTACATTTTTCTAGTTTTTTTTTTCAAATCCCCTCAATATGTATTTATTACCTCCAATTATTGGTAGGAAATATATATATGAATTTGTGTTTTTTCAGGCTTTTAAAATCAACTTGTTTTAATTTACACATCACAGAATTTGCCTGTTGTAAATATACAATTATTTTTAGCAAATTTATAGAGTTGAGCAACCACCACCACGATCCAATTTTTAAACATTTCCATCATCCCAAAAAGCTCCCTGATACCCGTTTTCAGCCATTCCCATTCCTACTTTCAGCCCCAGGCAACACCTGATTTATTTTTTGTCTCTAGAGATTTATCTTTTCTTAACATTTCTTATAAATGAAACGATACAATATGTAGCTGCCTGCTTTTGGCTTCTTTCATTTAACATAATATTTTAAGGCTCATCTATATTGTAGTATGTATCAGGATCTGTTCCTTTTTATTTTTTTTTATTTTTTTTTTAAGATTTTATTTATTTATTTGACAGAGATAGAGACAGCCAGCGAGAGAGGGAACACAAGCAGGGGGAGTGGGAGAGGAAGAAGCAGGCTCATAGCAGAGGAGCCTGATGTGGGGCTCGATCCCATAAAACTGGGATCACGCCCTGAGCCAAAGGCAGACGCTTAACCGCTGTGCCACCCAGGTGCCCCTGTTCCTTTTTATTATTAAATAATATCCCATTGTGTGGATGGATATTCCATATTTTATTTATCCATTCTGCAGTGTATGGTCTTCTGGGTTGTTTCCACTTTTTTGGTTATTCTAAATCATGCTGCTATAAACATTCATGTGCCAATTTTTGTACGGATACAGGTTTCCAATTCTCCAATTGCTGGGTCATATGGCAATTCTATGTTTAACTTTTTGATTATTTCCAAAGTAGTTGCACCATCTTTGTATTCACACCAGCAATGCATAAGAGTTCCAATTTCTACACATGCTGACAAAACTTGACATTGTTAGTCTTGTTTTTATTATAGCTATTTTAGTGGGCATGTAATAGTATCTCATTGTGGTTTTATGCTGCACCTTCCTAATGATGAGCATCTCTTCATGAGCTTATTAGCCATTTCTATATCTTCTTTGTGAAATGTTTCTTCATATCTTTTGCCCATTTTTAATTGAGTAGTTTGTCTTACAATTAGTGCATTTTAAGGGTTCTTTATACAGTCTGGACACAAATACTTTACCAGATATATTATTTGCAAATATGCTCTTCCAATATCTGGCTTGTCTTTTAATATTTATTTATTTATTTATTATTATTTTTTTTAATGATTCTTTCATTATATTATGTTAGTCACCATACAGTACATCCCCGGATTCTGATGCAAAGTTCGATGCTTCATTAGTTGCGTATAACACCCAGTGCACCATGCAATACGTGCCTTCCTTACTACCCATCACCAGTCTATCCCATTCCCCCATCCCCCTCCCCTCTGAAGTCTTCAGTTTGTTTCTCATAGTCCATAGTCTCTCATGTTTCATTCCTCCTTCTGATTACCCCCCCTTTCTTTATACCTTTCTTCCCCTACCGATCATCCTAGTTCTTATGTTCCATAGATGAGAGAAATAATATGATATTTGTCTTTCTCTGCTTGACCTATTTCACTTAGCATTATCTCCTCCAGTGCCATCCATGTTGCAGCAAATGTTGAGAATTCGTTCTTTCTGATACCTGAGTAATATTCCATTGTATATATGGACCACAGCTTCTTAATCCAGTCATCTGTTGAAGGGCATCTCGGCTCCTTCCACGATTTAGCTATTGTGGACAATGCTGCTATGAACATTGGGGTGCATATGGCCCTTCTCTTCACTACGTCTGTATCTTTGGGGTAAACACCCAGTAGTGCAATGGCTGGGTCATAGGGTAGTTCAATTTTTAACTTTTTAAGGGACCTCCACACTGTTTTCCAGAGTGGCTGTACCAACTTGCATTCCCACCAACAATGTAGGAGGGATCCCCTTTCTCCACATCCTCTCCAACAATTGTTGTTTCTTGCCTTGTCTATCTTTGCCATTCTAACTGGCGTAAGGTGGTATCTCAGTGTGGTTTTGATTTGAATTTCCCTGATGGCTAATGATTTTGAACATTTTTTCATGTGTCTGTTAGCCATTTGTATGTCTTCATTGGAAAAGTGTCTGTTCATATCTTCTGCCCATTTTATGATTTGTTTATTTGTTTCTCGTGTATTGAGTTTGAGAAGTTCTTTGTAGATCTTGGATACCAGTCCTTTATCTGTAGTGCCCTTTGCAAATATATTCTCCCACTCCGTGCGCTGCCTCTTAGTTTTTTTGACTGTTTCCTTGGCTGTGCAGAAGCTCTTTATCCTGATAAAGTCCCATAAGTTCATTTTATCTTTTGTTTCTCTTGCCTTTGGAGATGTGTCATGAAAAAGGTTGCTCTGGCCGATGTCATAGAAGTTGTTGCCTATGTTCTCCTCTAGAATTTTGATGGATTCCTGTCTCACATTGAGGTCTTTCATCCATTTGGAGTTTATTTTTGTGTATGGTGTGAGAGAGTGGTCAAGTTTCATTCTTTTGCATGTAGCTGTCCAATTTTCCCAGCACCATTTATTGAAGAGACTGTCTTTTTTCCACCGGATGTTTTTTCCTGCTTTATCAAAGATTAGTTGCCCAAAGAGCCGAGGGTCCATTTCTGGGTTCTCTATTCTGTTCCATTGGTCGATGTGTCTGTTTTTGTGCCAGTACCATGCTGTCTTTGTGATCACAGCTTTGTAGTACAGCTCGAAATCCGGCATTGTGATGCCCCCAGCTTTGTTTTTCCTTTTCAACAGTTCCTTGGAGATTCGAGGCCTTTTCTGGTTCCGTACAAATTTAAAGACTATTTGTTTCAGTTCTTTGTATGTTTTTTGTCACTTGACATAAATATTCTAAATTATGCACTTGCTCTAATAAGCTAAGAGAAGATAGTTGCTTTCCTATACTTCGTTTAATCACAAAATCCCTTCTCCTTAACACTTGGAGGAAGTGTTTAGGAGGAAATTGAGTGACTAGCTCTAATCCTTCATATTTTATTCACCTAAAGAAATACTAATGAAAATAAATGTTCCAGGAATATACATGTTCTCACGCAATCCTTGCTAATGAAAACACCAAACAGGGCTCAAAAAGGTAAAAACCAAAGAGCAGTCTAACTGCCTCAGAGAATAAGTCCAATCCTGAACAAGAAGTGAGTCATTTTCTCACCATTCAGTAATAGTTGATATATTCATTATTTTTTGTTTAAAACTATAAGTAAATACAGTTTGATATTTTACTTCAATATCTCACCATAGTTAATGAGACAAAAAGCAGAAATTTCATAGGAGACATTTTGCTACCGTAGTCATGAATAACAAAGCACTGAAGCTACTTAATCATTACATTTCATATTAGAAAACCAAATAAAAAAAAAGGAGAATTTTTTTTCAATTTAGAAAACCAGAAGGAGGGAAATGTCTATGGTAAATCTATTCAAATTATGGAGAATCAGTAGAATCTGAAGTGTCTGATTTAGTAAATTGATACATGCAGGAAAGAGAGTCAACAGTAATATGATCTTAAATATATATCTGGCTATTCCTCAGTGAACAGATTGCTTCCCTTAATGTTTAAAGGTTAGAAACATTTCTAACTCTTAATACCCCTTAAGTGTTTAATTTTGATAAAATGCATTACAGATATTTAAAAAATTGAAAGGTCTTTGGATTACACACTGGGATATTTTCTTGGCTTTACCATCACCTCAGCACTTTCTAGATGTGCTTACAGAAAGAAATATTTTGCTTTTGATTTAAATTTTAGTATTTATAGTGGAGGTAATACTGACCACTCAGAGAAGAGTCCTATTTTACTTTCCCCTTATAATAAAAACAGGTCATTCTTATTTATTTACTCAACATGATCTGAATTTTAATGTATAGTAAGCCTGTTCCTTGAAGATTAATAAAAACAGAAAAATAACTTTAAGTTAAATTTGCTTTCAGAACAAATGCTTATCCATTTCTTAAATAAGCATGTTGCTCTTTATTTAAATTTTAGAATAAGACATTTTAGAATGTTCTCCACTTCTTGTATCACACAAATGAAAAGGGAATCTAAAATTAGAAAGAGTTATACAATTAATTTTAAGAATCCTAATAATGAAATGCAAATACTGATTTAGAAATCTAAATATCAAAAATATATATAGCACTACCACCCCCAAAGAATTTATTATGCTGCTGATTGTTCGTGACATTATTTTAAGCTTTGACAATAAAGTGTCTTCAGTTACGATGATATCTGTTATATTGTGTGTTTCTAAGGGATAGAAAATACACTATTTACTTTTCGAATTCCTCTGCTGTATGAAGTACCATTGGTGATTGGCTGATAATAATAAATAAGCAACAAGAAAGGTTATATCATGGGGGTGCCTGGGTGGCGTAGTCGTTAAGCGTCTGCCTTCGGCTCAGGGCGTGATCCCGGCATTCTGGGATCGAGCCCCACATCGGGCTCTTCCACTATGAGCCTGCTTCTTCCTTTCCTACTCCCCCTCTTGTGTTCCTTCTCTCACTGGCTGTCTCTATCTCTGTCAAATAAATAAATAAAATCTTTAAAAAAAAAGGTTATATCAAATTCAGTGTTTGGAACACCTTTCCCAATTTTGTAAGAACTATGATTATTTTAATTTAATGCATTTTAGTCATATTTCTTGGAATATAATTAACATTTGAAAAAAATCAGCTTTTTAAAAGCACATAGATCAACAAGTTTTGAGAAATGAATCCAGTGGTGAAATCATATTATAGTCAAAATATATTTCACCTCAAAATATCCAAGCACTTTGTAGTCAATCCCCTCCCTCCACCCCAAGGCCCTGGAAATCACTAATCTAATTTCTTTCCCTATGGTTTTGTCTTTTCCATAATGTCTTATAAATGCCATCATAAAATACACAACCTTATCCATCTGGTTTCTTTCACCTAACCTAATGCTTTAGTGAGTCATCTATAATGTTACACATACCAGTAGTTCATTCCTTTTGATTACTGAGAAACACCCCACTGTATAGGTACACCACTATTGTTAATCCATTTGCATATTGATGGTCATTTGGATTGTTGTCACTTCGGGGCAATTATGTATAAAACTGCCATAACTATTTGTGTACAGGTCTTTATGTAGACATACGCTTTCATGTTTCTTGGGCAAATAAATAGAAGTGGAATTTGGGGGTCATATATTCCGGATATAGTTAACTTTATAAGATAACTGCCAGAATGTTTTCCAAAGTGTTGTACCCTACTGCCTTCCCAAAACAGTGTAGGAGAGTTCCACTTGCTCTGCATCCTGACCAGGATTTGGAATTGCCAGTATTTCTACATTTAAGCATTATAGCAAGTATGTAGAAGTAGCTCATTATGAGTATAATTTGCGTGTCCTTCAAGACTAATGATGCTGAGCATCTATTCATGAGTTCATTGCCATGTATGTGTGCTGTTTTGTTCACGTCTTTAGCCATGTGATTCACCGGGTGTCTTTGTTTTTATTGTTGAATTGTAGTATTCTTCATACAATTTAGATACAGGTCTTTTATCAAGTATGTGTTTTCAAGCATTTTCTGCCCATCTGTGGCTTATATTTTTATTCTTCTTATAGTGTCTTCCGAAGAGCAGACATTTTTAATTTTGGTGTTGAAATTATTTTTTTTCTTTATGGTTCATTTTCTTTTTGTTCAAGAAATCTTTACCTAACTCAAGATACAAAAATGTTTTCTTATGTTTCAACTGAAATTGTTATAGCTTTATGTTTTACATTTAGTTCTGTTTCTTCAAGCTAATTTTTTATCTAGCATGAAATAAGGGTAAAGGTTAATTTCATTCTTACATATGAAAGTTACTTGGGCACCCTTTCAAAAGACTACTCCTTTTCCCTTCAAATTATTTTTACCTCATTGTTAAGAATCAATAATTTTCTATATGTGACTGTATTTCTGTACTCTGTATTTTGTTTCATTGATGTTTATGTCTTTCTTTTTCCAAAAAGACACTGCCTTGAAGTTTCTCAGCTATTGTTTTTCTGAAAATGTCTTCATTTATAGGTAAGTCTTAAAATGCAATAGGGTGTGTCTTCCAATTTATGCTTTCTTTTAAAAAATTGTTTTGGCTACCCTGGTGCTTTTCTATATATATTTTATAATTGAGTGGCCAATTTAAAACAAAATGTGGAATTTTGACTGAGGTTGCATTGGTTCTTAAATCATTTTGGAAAGAATTTGATAGCTGAGCATATTTTTCTCTTCCAATTCCCAAACATTATGCATGTTTCTCTTCACTTAGGTCTTCCTTATCTCCACAATATTTTACAGTTTTTGGTATAGAAATCCTTAAATCTTTCATCTTTTTGACGATATTATAAAAGTTAGTGCTAAATTTCAATTCCCAATGTCTCATTGTAACATTCGAATAAAAGTCTTCTTTCTGTGCACGTGTGATATCTCTGAGTAGGTGGGAGATGGAGGTTAATGTACAATGGGAAGGACTTTTAATTAAAATCATGAAGTATTTATTTATAAAACTGAATAAAAGGAATAGCCCATAGTGATGCTATGATCTGTCATAAATTTAACAATGAACTCAATATGGAAAATATTATTTTACATGCTGGTCTTAGCTATTCTTCTGCAACAAGAGGTAAAAAATGGTCAGCAGTGGTACATTCTGATACACACACACACACACACACACATGATCTACATTACCTCTCATTCAAGTATTAGTAGGTTACCACCAAGTAATTCATATAGTTTTAATGTGTGAATAATATCACATTTGTATTCTGGCATTTTAATGGATAATATGTTTTTGAAGAAATAACTTCCATATTTAGAAATTGATAATGAAACACCCTAGAAACTAAAAATGGTGTAGAAATTATGCAACAACCTCTCAGTACTTTGAAACAAAATTCTCATCAATCTAGGTGTGAAATAAAGTTAATGTGAACAAATCATCGCTCAACAAAAATAATGCATCATAAAATAGGAATTGAGTTATGTAGAAATATCCTGTCATATATTAACAACAACAATTGGATATAGTTAACTTTATAAGATAAGATAACTTTATAAGATATCTTTACAGATTTGGTCTTTCACCACACAAATTTTTGGTCTATGTAAATACATATATTTAACTGATTTATATTTTCTAAGCCTGGGGGTATTATAATATTCATCTCTAGCCTATATTATCCTTCTGCCATTTTTATGATTCCAGATTATTTTAACCAAATAGCGATCTAAATAACTAAATATGATCCAATAATTAAAAACATCTAAATTATTCTCAAAACTAAAATATGGTTATATTTGTGCTCATATTTTGTTTTGAGTGAGGAAATGAGAATCTAAATTCTAAGTCTACTTAGTAGACTCAAGTATTTATTCTAACTGTCTTGTATTAGCTAAACATCATGATAAACAAGTATTTGGTGATGGGGAGTGTGATAGATTTCTCTATACTTCTGCAGATATCAGGAAATCTCCATAATAAAAGCTAAAGAACAATACTTAATCATGAAAGGTGATGGTAATGTTTTAAAACTCACCAATTGTTTGAAATATATAATAAAATAACTTTACAGGACTTCAGCTTCAAGGAAGATGGACTGGATTTTGCTTATTATTTCCACTAAGTATAACTAAAAATATGGACATTATATATGAAATAGCTGTAAGGAGACTCTCAAAGGTAGATGGAAGAAGGTAGATGGGAGAAGGACCTTGGGATCTAAAGAATGACACAGTGGTGAGTTTACTGAGTTTACTTTTTACCTCATGTGTATCATACATGGAAATGAAAACCTGGCAACAAGAAACACCAAACAATAAGGGAAAATCAAAGACCCAAAAAGCTTGCTTTCTCCAGCCAAAGGACCAGAAAAAGAGCATCTTTGTAGAACAGAAAGTTTTGGACAATACCGAATAACAGCTTTACTTCAAACAAATGACAAAGAAAAACTGTGGCCCATCCCCATGCATGACAACAGAAGCTGAATGAGGAACCTAGACTTCTACCCCAAGAAGCCTGTTGGGAACCCAATCCTCCAACTGGTCTGGGGGAGGATGATGTCAGAGGAGGATGTGTAGACAGCTGGGACTTTCGTCCACACTGGGTAGAAATGATGACCTTCAGTGTCAGTGGAAACCAGTTGGGGAACCTGAGCTTCAAGCCCTAGCAGGCAGTAATGAGGCACCACACTTCTGACACTGGTGTTAGAGGAATCCTAGAGAAAGTCAGGGCTTTCTCTTCAACATAATGGTAATGAGGCCACTTCCCACAGGTTTATAGTGAGGGTACATGGGAAGTAGTAATGAGGCACTTCTCTACTTCTCAGCCAGTGGAGACCTACTGGGGAGCCAGAACTATTACTTCTACCTGGTATCAACTGAAATCAATTTGGGATCTGGACTTCTATTCCTAGTAGGCAGTAATAACAAGGCAGTCCCCATTTCACTGCCAGAGCAATGTCAGAGAAAGCCAGCTAAAATGCGAGTTTTAAATAAGACCCAGAGTCTCATAATATAATACCCAAAGTGTCCAAGTTTCAGTTGAAAACCAATCAGGCTTCCAAGAACCAGGAAGATCCCAAACTAAATGATAAAAGGTACTCAGTGCTAATACCTAAATGACAGAGATGTTAGGATTATCTGACAAAGATTTTAAGACAGCCATCATAAAAATGCTCAGTGAGAAATTATGGATTTTTCTGAACAAAATAAAAAGTAGACACTTNACAAATTAAAAAGTAGACAGTAAATAAATAAAAAGTCTCAGAAAAGAAGTAGAAGATATCAATAAAAAGACAAATAGATATTTTAGAACTGAAAAAATACAATACAATAAAAACACAGAAAAAGTACTAAAAGAAATAATGGCTGAAAATGTTCAAAATTTGACAAGAGATGATTCTACAGATTAAGGAAGCTTAGTGAATCCCCAAAAGGTAAAATTTTATCCACCTGATTTCAAGACTTATATAGCTTTAGTAAACAAAATTATAGCATTTTTAATAAGCTGCGTTAGGGCAAGTGAAGATCCATATGCCAAAATAATAATAATAATAATAATAATAATCTCAACCCACA
Source organism: Ailuropoda melanoleuca (assembly GCF_002007445.2). Lineage (NCBI taxonomy): Eukaryota > Metazoa > Chordata > Mammalia > Carnivora > Ursidae > Ailuropoda > Ailuropoda melanoleuca. The sequence continues at coordinate 125,535,358 of NC_048219.1, read as the reverse complement.
CCTCATTCCTTATACATACCTTTTACCAACTGACTCAAAATGGATCACAGACATACATATTAAACAGAGAACTATAAAAGTTCTAGATAAAAACATAGCACAAAATCTCCATAACCTTAATGCAAAGCAAAGTGTTTTTAGACCTGACACCAAAATAGGATCCATAAAAGAAATATCAATAAATTGGACATTATCAAAACTTTGAACTTTTATTCTGCAAAGGTCCCTGTAAAGAGGATGAAAAGACAGCATACAAACTGAGAGAAAATATTTGCAAACATTGTATTCAACAAAGGATTACTATCTAGTATTTATAAAGAATTCTCAAGACTCAGCAGTCAAAAAAAATTATAAGGGAGACTCTTAACAATAGAGAGCAAACTGAGGGTTACCGGAGGGGTGGGGGGAGGGAGAATGGGCTAACCGGGTGATAAGCATTAAGGAGGGCACTTGTGATGAGCACGGTGTTACATGTAAGTGATGAATCACTAAATTCTGTTCCTGAAAATAATTTTACCCTATATGTTAACTAACTATAATTTCAATAAAAACTTGAAACATTAAAAAAAAACATAATTAAATATGAAAGTGGACAGAGACTTGAACAGACATTTCACTGAGGAGGAGGTACAGAAGGCACATAGCACATGTGAAGATGTTTGACATCATTTAGCCATTAGGAAAATGCAAGTTAAACCTTCAATGAGATACGCAACACCTATCACGATCACTACAACAAAAAATAGCAACCAAAAAAAAAAATCTTGGCAAGGAGAAATAGGAACAAAAACAAATGCTGGGAGGGAATCCTAGTTAACTTATACATTGCTGGTGTGAACATAAAATAATATGACTCTGGAACATAGTTTAACATTTTCTTAAAAAACTAAACATAAAACTACCATAAGACCTAAAAATTGTGCTCCTGGACAATTACTCCAGAGAAATAAAAGCTTACATCCACACAAAAATCTACACACAAATGTTCATAGCAATTTTATCCATAATAACTCAAAATCAGAAACAACTCAGAAGTGTTTCAAGGAGGGAATAGTTAAGCTGTGTTAATATTCATACCTGGAATACCACTTATCAATAAAAGGAACAAACTTTTTTTTTTTTAAAGATTTATGTATTTATTCGACAGAGATAGAGACAGCCAGCGAGAGAGGGAACACAAGCAGGGGGAGTGGGAGAGGAAGAAGCAGGCTCATAGTCCAAGAGCCTGATGTGGGGCTCGATCTCATAACGCCGAGATCACGCCCTGAGCCGAAGGCAGACGCTCAACCGCTGTGCCACCCAGGCGCCCCAAGGAACAAACTTTTGATGCAAGCAACAAACAATTAAGTGAATTTCCAGAGAATTCTAGATGAAAAACCCAATCCCCAAAAGTTACATTCTATATATTTTCATTTATGTAACATTTTTGTAATGACAAAATCATTGAAATGGAGGACAGGTTAGAAGTTAAAAGGGGTCAGGGAGACATGGTGGGCAAAATGGATGTGGATGAGGCCCTAAGAGTTCAACGTGAGGGTTCCCTGTGGGGATGGAAATGTTCTGCATCTCAATAGAGATGTATGAAATCTAACTTACACACTTGGAAATATACTGGTAACATTTGTTTATTGAAAAAATACATATATATTTCAAGTATAAATTAAACAACTATAAATTTTATTAGACTGCATAGATATTTGCCTCATGGATCTTTATGATATTATTGTAAGGCCTAGAAGATGTTTATAGTGCTATTTTGTATATGACATTATTAATATTAATAGTATCATTTATGTTAATGATAACCATTCAATTTTTAATAAACATTATTTTCCCAACTACTATTACAAATATCAATATTTATTTGATGACTGTGTCTCTCCATATTTATTCATGCTTTCTTCTGTATTTTTCATTAGATGTATCCCCACAAAGAAAATTTCTCAGGGGATAAGTATGCTTTAATTTTGGAAGTATAATGCAAAACTACCCTCCAGAAAGGCTGTGTCATAAAACCTTTTCATCAAGACTGTATGAATGTTCCCACTTATCCAATATTAATTGACCTCAAGGAATGGATACCAGCCAGGAAACTCTCACTTTGACAATCTCAGACCAAAATTACTAGCTATTATTGTGAAAGAGGCAAGGGGGTATTCAAGTAGTGAAAACTTTTATTTAAGGTTGAATAGCACAGAGTGAAGCCGAGAGATGGAAAGAGAGAATTTATGCTGTTTAAAACCTAAGAAGGAATTCAAGTCAAAACGGGGTAAAATCAATATTGTTTATCATAGAGTTACCTTTCTGAAGGCAACAAATGATTGCGTTGCTTCAGATAAATTATTATAACAAAAACAATATGTGTATTACCGTTTCAAATTAGCAATGTATTGTACATTTTCTGCCCATAGTTTCAGGAACATATTCTGATGAATTTAATTTTAGTGCCAAATCATTCAGATGCCTGTTAACACTGGCTAATATCCCTCTCCGTTCCTCCTAGAGCTGTCTACACATAGCCGTAGGTTTTATGTCCTGCTTTGATCTGCAGTAGAGGAGGCATTTTCTTAGGGTCAAGAGATTTTTTTTAAAAATTTTTATTTATTCGAGAGAGTGTGTGTGCAGGAGTGGAGGGGAGGGGCAGAGGGAGAGGGAGAAGCAGACTCCCTGCTTAGCAGAGAGTCCCATGTGGGGTATCGATCCCAGGACTCTGGGATCCATGACCTGAGCGGAAGGCAGACTCTTAACCAACTGAACCACCCAGGTGTCCCATAGATATAGTTGTTTTAATGAATTCGTTGTATAGAAATGATTTAGATAATCCTAGAAAATGAATTTAAAACATATAAGTTGCTTTTATATCATTATGCTTAGAAAAATAGATTTATGGAATAGAGATTTTGTGTGGCTTATGAAGTTATAAGCATAGTCAGCCAGCCCTGCGATGTAATCCTGACTCCACCCATCCTTCCCAGCATATGACTTTAACAAACTATTACCTCTTTAATCTTTCTTTTTCTTTATCTGTAAAAGGCAAAAGAAAACCTTCCTAAAAGGGTTTTTGTGATAACTAGAGATAACGTCATATACAGTGCCTGATACAGAAAACGCTAATCAGTAACTATTATTTACGGTGACTATCATAAAGCTGGTGCCTTACAGGGGATTTCACCTAACACAGTGAATTATACTTATGTTCTGCATATCTATACTGGCCAACTAAACTGGGAGTTCTCTGTGCAGTGATTATGTCTTATCTCTGTGCCCTATCATCTAACACGTGGTTGTTGCTACATAAATGTTTGCTGGGATCAACTGAAAAATTCCTCAAGTTCCTGAAACCATCTCGTGCCAGATACAGGGATTACTACAATCAATTTGAGGATATGAATAGAATGTTTATGCGAATAATTAAAGTAGACCACACGGATTTTATGCAATTTAGATCACTACTGAGTATACTTTTAAAGCTAATCAGTGCATCTAAAAAATCTATATTCCTTATCACCATTCTTAATATGTAGTTACTGATATCTTGAAACTTTATAAGCCAGGGTTTGATAAATGTTTCTGAAATTAATTCTGTATGTGTAGGCAAATTTATTCAAAAATTTCAATAATTTCCTGAAATACTTTGTCATGTATCAGGAAGAAGGTAAACTTCACATTAAAAAATCATAAAAAGAGAATATTTAAAACTTTATATATCCCAAGAAAATGGAGACAAATGGTTAAATATTGAGACTCGTGGGAGAGAGGTCAACCTTGATCTCCTTGTGTTTCTCTTTGGTGATGACCTAGTACAAACACAAATACTGTTGATTAATGAACTTCTGATGCAAACTATCTACCTCTTACTAACATATCTGCATTCTATGAGTCTCATGGCTTAACTATTATTAATATTATATCATATTATATATAGTATATATTACAACATGAACATATACTTATTGTATTAATATAATGCAATATTAAAATGTTTTATATGTTTATCAAGTACATGTTATTTCTTATTACTTTTATAAATCACCTACTATTCACTTGCCTGAATACTCAGTATGGACCCACAATCAAAGTATGGACATTTTTAGATCTTTTTGACCTTCATTTTCTTTCTTATGAGTTTTAATTTACTCATCAATTCTGCTATCATTTCATTCCTAACTTTTCACAGTGTGTGTGTGTGTGTGTGTGTGTGTGTGTCTATTTGTGCTGTTACTTGTCTATCTGCACCCCCGGCCCAACCTCCAGCAGAGCCAGCTGATTTTCCTGAAGCAGGGTTCTGACACTCTGCCTTCCAAACCCAAATGGACACATATGATTTCGACTTCTAATATCCTGCCATCACGGTATGTTTCAGTGCGATGATTACCGTGATATGCCATACTAATGTGTTCTGATAGAGAAAAGGCATATAAGCGATCCTCCCCATGTAGGTCATTTCTGTACATTTTTGAAGTGACCTTTCAGAGGAAAGTCCATCCACTGTGCTGAATGTTTCAGGCTAGAAGGGAAGTGAAGTTACCTTTATGTCCAGTCCACCATCCGGTAAACACCAGATAGCTAGAAACACACAAGTGCTTTCTTCATGCGTCCACACGCACAGCATGTAGGCAATCACAAGGTTGAGACAACTTTCCTGTTTACACGTTCCCTAACCACTCCCTTGACCCCACTAGTTTCCTTCTACCCGAGGAACCCATCATCCCTTGCCTGAACACCCAACAGCTGCTTTGCGGGATCCTAGTACCGGAGTCCTTCTAGTCATTACTCGTCAGGGAGACTCATCCTGCAATCACGTCATGCCATGACCTTGTTCAAAATTTCTCACTGGCTCTCATCAACTCAAAGATAAATGCTCATCTTTCCATACAACATGCAGGGCCTTTGTTGTTTGGCCCACTTTCCCTCCACCACCATCCCTGAACCCTACAATGTTGAGTTATTTGCAGTCTCCAAATCACAATGCACAATCAGAACACCATCTCTGCTTTTGTTGTCCTTTTCTCTGAACTGTCAAGCTTAGTACGAGAAAAACCTTAGTCCTCTTTCAAGTCTTAGATTCATGTTATCTGTTTGGTGATACTCTATGTGGTTTTTACAAATTAATCTAAAATCATCAGCTATTTTCGCACCATATCTTGTACGTGATACTCATTAGTGTTTTTACAATTTTAATTTGCATGATTTTCTTCCTACTAACCTACATACTTTTTGAAGATGGAGACTAATTATTGTCACCACTGTATCCCCAGGCAGTGCCACAGTCATGGCACATACTAGGAAACCAATAAATACTTGTTGAGTATGAGTGCAAACAGTCCCTGGGCTACCACTCACAACCTAATTGGGTACGTTAATGACTAGCCCACTCCTTAATCAGCCCATGTGCTTGTTTTTAATATTCATGGATCTGAGGGGGAAAGGTCCATGTAGATCACCCGGTTTTCCTGTAAATAGCTCCCACCCAGCTCCTACTCTGTTAGTATGAAGTACCTACAGAGAATTAGAGTGGAAAGGGGAAACATGGTCACTGATAGTGCTTAAATCATATTCTATGCTAGAGAAACATTAATATTATCTACTGCTTATCATTTAACATCCTCTAATACATAATATTTCTAATACTTAATATTATCTAATGCTCTGTAGCCTTGGAAATATTCTAAAAATTGCTCATGGATTAACTCAATTAATGTATAGGTGCTATCATTATTTTGATTTTATAGATGAGGGGATTGAGATAGACATGTTTTGTAGCTTACCCAAGATCTTATGGAAAGCAGGTGAAGGAGCAGGCAGTGTAGTTCTAGAGGCCTATGTTCTCAACCATTACACTGTATAACCTTATCATTGACTCTAGTGCCAAAAAATTTTGACTCAGTCTGTTTCTTTTTTTTTTAAAGATTTTATTTATTTATTTGAGAGAGAGAGAGAGACAGCCAGCGAGAGAGGGAACACAAGCAGGGGGAGTGGGAGAGGAAGAAGCAGACTCCCAGTGGAAGAGCCCGATGTGGGGCTCAATCCCGGAACTCCAGGATCACGCCCTGAGCCTAAGGCAGACACTCAATGACTGAGCCACCCAGGTACCCCTGACTCAGTCTGTTTCTAGCCTTGTCTGATGAGTCCACCAGGAGTTATTTGCAAAAGGGATTTTTCACCTGAAAAAAAAATTGGGAAAAGGTTTCTGTGCAGGTGTCTGGGAGAATTGGAAAGGACTGTGGAAGATAGCATGATACCCGTCTTGGATAATTGTTCTCCAGCAGGGACAATAAACGTGTGCCTGAGACTTAAGGAGAGAGGAATTCTAAACCAAAAATAAAAAGCTATTTGTACATGAAGCACAAGGCACAAATAGCTCTCAGAACTCCAGATGACAACTTTGGGGAGCTTAGCAGTTATCTCACTTCTGCATAGAGCACAGCATGGATTTGGCCTCTCAGCACTTAGAGCGGTGCTTCTAAAACTTTAATGAACATAGAAAACCCCTGTGGGGTTGTTAACATGCATTCTGATTCAGCAGGTCTAGGGTGGGCCTGAGTTTCTTCATTTCTAACAAGCTCCAGGCAATGTTAATGCAGCTGGATGAGAGGTTGCACTTTGAGAATGAGAAGGCTCCAAGGAAAAATTGAAGGACCTTGCTTTTAAGGTCTGTGATGTGAAAACTTTGGTCAATAGCACAGACATGTGGACCTCCAGCTGCGGTAGTGATGAAGGGCTCTTCGGTAGTTTTGCGGGCTGCCAAAAAGGGAGCCGTAAAAACAACAGCAACAACAACAAAATGGGGGAAGACCACAAAAGAACCTGTGAAGAAACCTGCAAACACAGAATTATCTGATGGAAGCTTGGAGATGATCTAGATTTCCTGTGTCATTTAGCAGCGGTGAGAAGTCCTCCTTCAAACATAAGCGAAATTCTGATAGCTTATATTTTCATGGCAACTTTGAATTACCAATTCTGACCTCTGCTGAACTAATTCTTACTTCAACCCCTCCTTCCATAGGCATTTGTTTTCTGCTTTACAATTCTGACCCAGATGGGCAGTTGAAGTGCTTTTTCTCATTTTCCTCCCAACATATTGCATTCAGAATTTTTATTTATTTTTTTAAAGATTTTATTTATTTATTTGTCAGAGATACAGAGAGAGAGAGAGCGCCCAAGCAGGGGAAGCGGCAGGCAGAGGGAGAAGCAGGCTCCCTGCCAAGCAAGTAGCCCTATGTGGGACTGGATCCCAGGCATGACCTGAGCCCAAGGCAGACACTTAAACAACTGAGCCACCCAGGCGCCCTATTCAAAGTTTTTAATGCACAGCAACTTTCAGTGACACTTTTGGGGCAGTGAAGGATTTTTATATACCTGAAAAGTGTGCATCTACTATTTTTTGTAAAAGTTCTTTGGCCTCCTCACCTCTGGGCATTTTTCTCTTGCCAACTTTCCCCATAAAACCTAGCCTCACGTGTCCTATTCCATGACTACTTCCCTTCTCACTCCATTTCTCCCGCCTTGTAGCAAATTCTAAATTCCTTATTAGTGTTCTATGAATAACAGTACGGCTGTTCCAGCTGACCCTTGAACAACTTGAGTTTGAACTGTGGATTTTTGTTGATAAATACAGTACAGCACTGTAAATGTATCTTCTCTTCCTTATGATTCCTTTTTTTAAAAGGTTTTTATTTATTTTTTTAAAATAGAGGGTGAGAGAGAGAGAGAGAGCTTGAGAGAGATAGTGTGCACGCGCATGCCAGCATGAGCAGGGGGGAGGTGCAGAGGGAGAGGGAGAAGCAGGCCCAGCCCTGAACAGGGAGCAGATGCAGGGCTTGATCCCAGGACACTGGGGTCATGACCTGAGCTGAAAGTATACACTTAACCGACTGAGCCACCCAGGTGCCTTTCCTGAATGATTCTCTTAATAATATTTTCTTTCCTCTGGCTTACTTTGTTGTAAGAATACAGTATATAATACATATAATATACAAAATATATGTTAATAGACTATTTACATTATTGATAAGGCTTCCCGTCCACACTAAGCTAATAGCAGTCAAGTTTTTAGAGAGTCAGAAGTTATATGTTGATATTGATTGTGTGGGGATCAACACCCCTAACCCCCACATTGTTCAAGGGTCAGCTGTTCTTTGTTTTACATAGACCAAGCCATCCAAAACCCAGACATCCCCTCCCAGGGCTGCCTTTCAAAGAAGACTCCCCAAACTAAAAATAAAAGGTAATTTAAAAAATTCCTTCTTTACAGAGTCCCTGGTGGTAGAAATTAAAATAACTTTTTCACCCTACCACCTATGAATGTGTATTCTTCATTGATTGTCAAATGTATGGGTAGTACAATCCATGTGTGTCATTAAGGTTTGCAAAGAATTCCACTGGCGGGGTGCCTGGGTGGCTCAGTCATTAAGCGTCTGCCTTTGGCTCAGGTCATGATCTCAGGATCCTGGGATTGAGCACCACATCGGGCTCCATGCTCTGCGCTGGGAGCCTGCTTCTTCCTCTCCCATACCTCCTGCTTGTGTTCCCTCTCTCGCTGCCTGTGTCTCTCTGTCGAATAAATAAAATCTTTAAAAAAAAAAGAATTCCACTGGCTTTCACTAATTATTTCTATAGAAGTTGCCTCTCACCAAGTTTTTTAAAGCACAGTTTAATTAATTTGTGTTTTTAATTGATTTATCTTAGTCATTTAAATAAAAAATACAACTATTTTATTTTTACATATATACTTATGTATATTTAAATTTACATGAACGGATAAATGTAACCCTATACCAAAATGTTTTTAGTTCGGGACAGTATTTTTCTTCATATTCTTTTTTGTTTGGTTCCTTCTTATTCCTCTTCTCCTTCTCCACTCTATATTTGAGCCCTATTCCTGCCATATTTGTTAAAAACTAAGTAAATGTCTTCCTGTATTATTCATTGTACTTATAGAAACATACCTAGAGCCATATGCGTATCACACTCATGTGCACACACATACACGCTCAGGTCATATATGCAGGAGAAGGGAGACTGCTCATTTCCTCAAAAATACATCCAGGGAGTGCCTCTATATAAACTTATATAGCTATAATTGAATCTTTTTAAAAACTATGTTTGACTTATTAACATTTACAAATGAGTAGAAAAGTATCTATCAAATTACCCTTTTTCAAAAGCAGTGAATTTATCCCCAAATAATCAGCAAGAGCAATTAATAAAACCATATCTTTTATAAACTTTAAATTATTTTATAAAAGCAAACATCCAAATCACTAAGATAACTACAGAATTATGCCATCAGGGATCTCACCATACTTTGTGGGTAAGAACCAAAAATGAAAGTTGTTGGTTATTGTTAAATTCACTAGGAGAAGGCAATTATGGTTTCTTTTGGACAGAGGCATTGATTTAAAGACCAATTGTTTACAATACATTATGAAGCCTGCATTTGGAAGCCTCATTATGCTTTTTTATTGACATAAGGAAGTTAAGCAATATTTTTTTCTTTTACCAAGCAAAGCTTATTAAGTCCTTTTTCCTACATTTATAACTTCATTACAAACTCATAACGAACCACAGGCATCATGCGCAGAATGCAGTACAGTGTCATACAAAGGCTTCTCTACACACTAGTTCGTATTAATAGCTCAGCAGGCACGATGCCAATTAACCTGCATGACCTAAATGGAAAAGGAATATAGGTTGCATTTAAATGTTAGAACAATGCAGAAACCTGTGCTAAAATGTCAGGCCAGAGGGTGATTATAGGAGGGGAAAAAAAGAAGATATAAAAAAAGAAAACGCCATAACGGCCAGAGTCAAACAACAATTAACATACCGGTTTGTACCAGACTGTTTAAATAATGGCCATCTCCTGAGCAGTAAATAATGTGCCAGCTTTCCCTTTTCAGCAGCAGGCCATTATTAGGAGAGCAATTCAGATAGTCACCCTGGTCAGTAAGAGACTACCTGTTTTCATATCTGAATGCCTATTTCTGGAAACTTTATATCAGATTGCTGGATTTGTGCACAGAGCATTTCAGGATGTGCTGTGTGTTGGCACGCTGGAGAGGAAACTGCATTGCTATAGAGGCCTTTTTATCTAGAATCTCTTGTTCTGGGTCCCGGCTTGGCCCTTCGTCTTTCTTTTCACAGTAGGCAAAAGTGCTAGCAATGCTATCTTTGCCTCACAGAACCGGTAGAACACACCATTTATTTGTTATTTATTTCTTGTGTTTCTTCCCAATAGATGCTCTGTGGTGCTGAGCCCCTGATCTGTGGTAACATCTTTTACTTCACAAACGACCAGACTCCAGCAATAATAGTCCGGCAAAAATAAGAAAGACGAGGGAAGGAGAAATGTAGGAGACTTGGTGTGGTGGAAGTGAGGTATTAGTGAGAGGAAATGGAAAGGTAAGAAATGGGGTGATGTCAAGTGCAAGAAATGGAAGATTAAAAAATAACAAAACAATTAAAAATGTAAGGGCTTCTGCCGATGCAAAATTCTTCAGACTTTCGTGGCTGTTGATTTGTCTTCTTGACCCAATTAATCTGAGCGATCAGCTGAAATCTGTACTCCTGTCCCCAAATGCTTGTATCACAAATGCCGAAGTCTGTAAGTAAGATTAGTAAGGATTCTGTTTGTAGTTTCCATCACCCACACGTTGTTGGTTGCCACACACACACACAAACACACATACACACACAAGGAGAATTTTTCATAAAGTTATATTACTATTTTAAAATATGTACTATGTGTGATAATTATGACCTTAGACAATTTTGCAGAAAAAATGCATCCAATGAAAATTGGACAAATTTACAAGATAAACAGGGGGCAAATAAAGCTATTAAATCATACCAAATTTACATCTGATCTTTGTTACCTATCCCAAGAACTACGGTGAAAAGCTTTAATCACTATTGTTTTATTTTCAGTTCTGTTTATGTTATTTAATATAGTTCTATACTATATTTCCATTTAGGACAGAGTATGCATTCTTTCCATTTTATCGATAGTGTGGTATTTGTTATAATTTATCCTCATTTTGTTGGTTGCTTGGAAGAGGTTTCTTGTTTTTGTTTTGTGGTTTTTTTTTTAACTCTCATATAATATACTGCATTGAGTTCTTTGCTAAAAAAAAAAAAATTTCTTTCTTCAAATGTATTTCCAGGGTGTGGACTCAAACATGAAATTGCACAGTCCAAGTTTATATTTGAATTTAAAACTTATTATTTCATTGTTTTAGTTAATAAGAATTTATTTGAATCTTAACATTATTGTAATTCCCATTCCTTTTAATGGTAGAAAGATTGTGTTCTTATGATGACTTAATATCTGTTTGCTTTGTGCTAAATTATTTATTCACGTTGAGGACTTGCTACCTTTAAATCTACAATAATCTAGACAGTCTGGTTATATCATAAGGATAGACAAGTAGATCGACAGAACAGATTTGATAACCCCAAAATAAACCTTAAATTTGTGGTACATTGATTTTTTCGCAAAGGTGTCAAAGCAATTTGGTAGGGAAAGATGGACTTTTCAACAGAATGTTCTGAGATAATCAGATATACACATGCAGATCTTTATCCTTATCTCACACCAAACACACAAATCAGCTTAAAATAAATGACAGACTTAAATGTAAGAGCTAAAACTATAAACTTAAAACATATGAGAACATTTTCATGGCTTTGAATTAGTGAAAGATTTCAAAGATGTGACACTAAAGATGTGATCCATAAAAGACACAAATGATAAACTGAATTTCATAAAAATTGAAAACATTTGTTTTTAAGGACACCATTAAGAAAATGAAATGCAAGGTATATACTGAGGGAAAATATTTACAATTCAGATGTGATAAAAATATTTATATTTTAAATATATAAAAATAATCTTAGCCCAATAAAATGATAAAAATCTTGGAATTGATAACTCATCAAAGGACACTAAAGACATAGAAAGATGTTCAATGTCTTTAATTATGAGGAAATGTACATTAAACCACAATTAGATATCACTTTACAATGAAATGGACAGTAGTAACTATGGTAAGAATAAGGAGAAAGGGGAGCTCTCCTACTTTGCTGGTGGGAAAATGGCGAAACCAGTTTGAAAAACTGGTAATTCTCAAAATGTTAACCATAACTTTACATACAAACATTTTGCATACAAAATTCACTTTTGAGATTCTGCCCAAAAGAAGTAAAACCACAGGACCACAAAAAACTTGTGTGAGAATGTTTATAGCAGCATTATTCATAATAGTCAAAAGCTGGAAACACCCCAACACCATGTGCTATAACCACCCAACAAAATACTAAACAGCAATAGAAAGGAAGAAAGCACCAATACATTGTGCTACAACATGGAAGACCCACAACAGTATTATGGTAAGTGAATTAGTTCGGACATGAAAGACCACATATTTTATGATTTTATATATAGGAAATGTTCAGAAAATAAAAAGGCAAATATAGACACTGAAAGGAGATTAGTGATTGCCTATATCCAGGGGTAGGAAAAGGAGGGATTGCAAAGGAGGGAACTTTTGGGGGTAATGGAAATGTTCTAAATTTTCTAAAATTGAATTAGTTGACTGTTGCACATTTTGTGAATTTACTTAAAATCATTGAATTGAATGTTTAAAATGAATAAATTTTATGTATGTAAATTCTACCTTAGCAAATGGTTAAAAACCAAATCCCTTGGGTAACTGAGAGCATCAACATTGAATTCAGTACTGAAACACAGTGTTTTGTGTGTCATGAGCTTGTGATAGTTGTGTAGTCATGACTGTGAGTGACTTAAATGAATTATGCATGATTTCTCTGTACATTTTAGAGGTTTATGCCTGAGCTCTCCAAAAAAATCCATACCTATCAAACCTATGTTTACTATCTTGAGACTTTTTCCTTTCAAGAAATATATTTTGGTTGCCTGGTAAGTGGGATGCAGAGACAGGAGGGAAAGTTGAAAACTGTGAGATAGGGCAGAGCCAATTCACTGACAACTATGTTAGCATAGGAAAGAATTTAAATGAATATATTAATTTGTCTATAAAGAATTCTAATTTCCAGAGCTACTCTTTCATTGGACACCAGTTTTATGTATCCTTTTCTCTATATCACTAAAGTAATAATTTAAAAAGGTGTAGAAAAGGAAATTATAATCCCTGAAAGTTACCAAGAAAGATCTGCTTGTATATTTGGAAATAACACACAAAATCGATTTGTATTTCTGTAACACATTTGATAGAGCTTCTTAAAATACCCTGTAGTACATTTAGAGTAATGCATTTTCTCAATAGATTTATTATTACATATTTGGTGATTTAGATTTTGGCCTAGAAAATGAGATAAAGATCTAATGAAATACACTGGAAATAAATAAATAGGTTGAATTATCAAAAAAATATAGAGAATTGTCCATTCAGGGTAGTATTGTTTTTAATCCCCTTTCTTTTATTTTCTGGGTTTTTTTGGGGGGATGGGAGGGTTTGGATGTCTATTCTTCCAGGTAATATCTTTCCAATTTAGTATATTACATATACATGGTAGCTATCTTTTAAACCCCTCAGAGACAGGAATCATATTTTATTCATTTTTGAATTATCAAAGTCCTAAAATATTTGAGGCCTGGTGGAGTTGTTTGTTGAGAAGGAAGGTTTTCACTATCAGTACATTCCCAGGCAGTGGTATAAATACACTTCTTAGCTCATTTGGCCACTGGGAGAGCCTACCTTTTGTTTAAGAGGCTTTGAAAAGGAAATGAATCTCTTATACATAGTGTTCTTATGCCCAGATATTTGTACATCCTCTCAGAACTTAAAAGGGATTCTTTTAAGTTTGTGATATATATATATATACATATATATATGGTATCATATATATACATATACGTATCATATATATACATATATATCATATATACATATATGTATCGTATATATACATATATATGTATCCATATATATGTGTGTGATATATGTGTCATACATACTCTAGATGTATGTATATGTGTCTGTGTGATATATGTGTCATACATACTCTAGATGTATGTATATGTGTCTGTGTGTATATGTGTCTGTGTGTATATGTGTATGTGTCTGTATGTATATGTGTCTGTGTGTATATGTGTCTGTATGTATATGTGTCTGTGTGTATATGATGCATCTGATGTGCTTTTAGGCACACCAAGAGGTCTATCCATGTATATTTGTGTTTTCTTTGTTATTGTCATTGCTTTGGATTAAGAATTTGGTGTGGACAAAAATATTCCACTACTAATAATGAACTACGTTAAGTAAAGCTTTTGGTCTTTGGTGACTAATCACTCTTTACCCCTAGGTAATATATTTATTTATCAGGGGTCATGATAGTCAAAGATACAGAAAAGAAGTGACCATAATTTGATAGGCCCCACCTTCTTTTTGAAGTGTCTGGAGTTGAAATACATTTATGAAAACAATGTAAGTTGCAACAAAGATTGTCTGTAAAGGTTGTAGCTTGGTTCAATGAAAAGGTCGATAAAAAACAAACCTAGGATTTTTGCCTGCCTCTGCCAATCATTGCTTCTAAGGAAAGACAGAAAATTTCTTTCATTAAAATAGTGGCAAAGTTGAAAATGTTGTTTTAAATGTGGTATTAAGGTTATTCTACCCTCATAAAATAATTTGGTGAGTGTGCCTTATTATCTGCTCTCTGGAGTTGTTTAACATTTCAATAATGTATCTCATGACTAATGGAATTTACTAGAGAAACCATCTATCCATGGAGGTTTCTGTCATAAGATTTTTATTCGCTGATTCATTTTCTATAATGATTGTAGAACTGTTTACCATTTCTGTGCATTCCTTTGTCTGTTTGGTAATTGAAATATTTGCTAGGAAACATTTCCATTTATCCTGAATTTTCAATGGTGTCAAAATAGAATGGTTCAAATATCCTTTTTAAAAATCATTTTATTGACTATAGCATCTGTAGTGATAATTTTTTATTCTTGGTATTTGGGTGTCTTCTTTTCCTTATTTATTTATTTATTTTTAGAGATAGAGAGTGTGCATGCACATGTGTGTGAGTTGTTGGGGAGGGGCAGAGAGGGAGAAGGAAAGAGAGAACCTCAAACAGGCTCCACATCCAGCATGGAGCCCTACAAGGGGCTACATCCCACAACCCTGAGCCAAAATCAAGAATCAGAGACTTAATCCACTGAACCACTGAGGGACCCACTTTTCCTTCTTGATTAATCTTGTCAGAAGATTGTCAAACATTTACATCTGTTAATCATCACTATTTTTTATTTCCTTTATGATTCATTAATTCTTGCTATTATCTCTATTATTTTATTCATCTTACGTTTTGCATGTATTTTGCTCTTCTTTAACTTCTTAAGAGATATTTTTAGCTGATTAATTTTAATTATTTTTTTCTTTTCTAACATTTGCATATATTTAAGATACAAAATTCCTTTGCTTTAACTGCATCTACACATCTTTATAAGTAGTATTTCTGTTACCATGTCATTCAAAGATTATCTAATCCGCATTATAATTTCTTTGAACCATGGAAAATTTAAAGTGCTTTCTTACTTTTTAAATACATGGATTTTTCTAGTTATCTTTGTTTTATTGATTAATAGCTAAATTGTGCTATGATCAGATGGTAACTTTTTTTTGTTTAGTAATTTGACATTTGTTGACACTTGCTTCATGACTCACTATGACCTGTTTTTGTGAATGATCCAGGTGTGCTTTTTTCTTCAGTGCAATGTTCTAAAGTTATTAAATTTGCTATAAATTTTATTTTTTCCAATATCCTTGCTAATTTTTGTCAGATTTTTCAATCTGTTGCTGAAAAGAAGTGTGTTCAAATATCCCCTTGTGAATTTGTTGTTATTTTCTTTTAGTTTACTAATTTTTTGGTGGGGGTGTGTGGCGGAGGGGCAGAGAAATAGGGAGAGAGACAATCTCAAGCAGACTCCACCATGCCCAGCACAAAGCACCCCCCGCCCAGGGCTCAATCTCACAAGCGTGAGAGATCATGACCTGAGCTGAAACCAAGAGTCAGATGCTTTACTGACTGAGCCACCCAGGCACCCTCCTAATTTTTCAGCATATATTTTGTGTTTATGTTTTTAGAGAGTTTTGCCTGAAAAATATTACATCTTCTCATAATGTATGCCTTTCATCATCTTTGGTAAGTGTTTTGACTTAAAGTCTGTTTTGCCTGCTATTAACATACCTACTCCAAGTTTATTTTGGACAGTATTTTCATTGTCTGTCCATTTGTGTCCTTTATTTAGGTCTCAGAAAAAAGATCGAGTTAAATTTTGTTTACTACTCAATCATACAATAGAATTGGTTGGTAAATTCCATTTTTATTAGAGCTTGCAGCTTTAACCACAGTGGAATTAGGAGACCTGCCAAGCAATTTCTGAGCTATAGAAGTATTAATTATGTCAAAATGTGCTTAAAATGCCCGTTGTTACAAAATTTAATACATCGTAATTACAAAATGCAACACATTTTTAAGGCCTGTTTCAGAATTTAATTGATCAATTTTACAAACTTGCTCCCCTTTAGCTGAGATTGTCCCTTGCATTTTTATTTGCACCACATAAAATCTTGATAGGCAAGAATAATAGATTTTTATTTAAACAACTGAAGGGGGAAAATGACAATGTGTAGAAATACTTTTGAAATTGTCTCATTTTTTCACTTTCTAACAAATCATATATCTTTTTTCTGTACTATTCTTGCTCTAGTTCTGTATCTAAACCACATTTCTAGAAATTCCCTGTCTTTCCTTTCATTTACTTGGTTTATGATTCCATCCAATTTACAGGCAATTTTTTTGCTAAACCCCATTCCAATATACTTTACTGCAATATACATAGTAATAAATGCTTCCAAAATATAGTCAGATATCTAGTCATTAGTGCAAAGGTGGATTATCCAGTTTTTAAAAAATATATTAGCAATATTGTGAAGAAACAGAGAACCTGAATGGCCCTCATAAGATTAGGAAGTTCTTATGTTTAGCTTGAATATAACACGGTTCAAGTGGCATCCGAATTCAGACTTTTGTAGACTCTAACGTTATTAGCCAGTCTGTGACTTTTTTTTTTAAGATTTTATTTATTTATTTGACAGAGATAGAGACAGCCAGCGAGAGACAGAACACAAGCAGGGGGAGAGGGAGAGGAAGAAGCAGGCTCATAGTGGAGGAGCCTGACGTGGGGCTTGATCCCATAACGCCGGGATCATGCCCTGAGCCGAAGGCAGACGCTTAACCGCTGTGCCACCCAGGCGCCCCCAGTCTGTGACTTTTTACTAGCTAAAGTCACCATTGAAATCATTAAAATTACATCATTTTAAAACATTTATCTAGTATATACTAAATAAGATATATTATTTGGTTAAACTTTAAAAAATGGTAAACTACTGAAAAATAAATAATATATGTATTCCCATATACATTAAAGTAAAAAAAAAGATGTCTTTATTTTGATTAGTTCATATTTTTAAAGTAATGTAAGAAGAATCATTATTTTGGGTATATGATCACATATTTTAATCCATTTCTCAGTCATATCTGCCTCCAATATTGTGCCATTGGTTTCCCTCTCAAATGTTTCTAGTATGGCCTTATTATTTTTAATTTGTTTTAAATTTTATGCATTCTTATTCAAAATAGGGAAATAACTTTAATATTTTGACACATTCAAATATTTTTAATGAAAAAAAAAACCCACCTCTCTATAGGTTTGAGATAACTGGTAACTGCTGAACAGAATCCGCTGAATGAAGCCCGTCCTCAATGCAGTTTGTAGCTGCATTATGTACAAAGAAACAGAACAACTTAAATCTCGTAAACACTATGAAGACTTTCAACCACTTAACCATATTGCTAATGTATTTAGAAAAAAGAATTAACTCCCTTAAAGAACCATATTAAGCCCATGAAATGTCTAAAAACAACGTGTACCTGTGATTCAAATGTCGTTCAGTACCAAGAACCAAATATACACACCTCAAGCGAATTAGTGACAGTGACAATCCATATTCAGGTTTGCATCAGGGCTCTGTCCCCCTCAGTGGTGCATGCTGGGATGTGCACCCATCCATGTCCCTTCAGGGAAAGACTTGTTAACCCTTGCTACGGGGACGCTGTGAGCACATGCCTTCAGTCGTCAGCCTAAACAAAGGTTGCCTCTGTTCCAAAGTATCAAGGACATTTTCTTTGGCAGTGTTTGATCAGTGAAGGTACCTATAGGCCTCATGTCTCAGGGGACGGGTAGTCCCAGAGCTCCCGGTGCAGTCAGCAGAGCTGTCATGGGACTGGTACCACAGCTCGACTTTTCCTTCTGCCGCTTCCACAGGTCTTGATGCCCAAGACTATCCTTCATCGGCATCTTACGCTAAATGCTTCTCAAAGAATCTCATCTGTCACATCAGAGAATAAATGTGTTTGTGCAAAATAGAAAAAGCTCGAATTGAAGCTCCACAGAAGAACTCTAAGAAAAGTAGGGGAATTTACCACCACACCATCACACTTGTTGCCCCAAGAGAATGTAGAGACTGGGAGAGAAGAAAAAGACAACTCAACACGAGAAAAGGCAAAGGTTATAAAATGGACATTCACAGGATTTTAAAATATGACCATGTGCTCAATCCCTCTCATAATGAAAGAAATGCAGCCTCAGCCTGCACTGCACTTAGGGCTCATCCACAGTTTGAAAAATGTAAAATAAAATGGATGAGCAATTGTACAGGTGAGGATGGATGGGAAATAGGCCAGCTGATCCCACAGAAGGTGACATTGTGAGTGGGTGCCAACTGTATGCAGCTCGAAAGGGTACCATGTACAAAAATATAAAATTTATACACTATTCTTGACCCAGCAAACCCAGGGTCAGGCTTCTATCACAGGTGTATCCCAAGACATACTAGATGAAAAAAAAGGAAAGTTTTGGATGACCGAATGTATGTCTGTAGTATGTTACTGTGTGTGGGAGGAAATGAACTTTAAAAACATAGCTATGTAATATATATGATCTAAATAATTACATAAACACAAATATGTGTGAGAGTGTGAGTGCATATAATTTTCTATGAATTCTATGTTTAGAACTGCATAGAATGTCTCTGGAATATTTTGATTATTATGTGTGTAAATATAAAGAATATTTCTGGATACATAAAAAATGAACTGGCCATAGTCTTTGCCTCTGGGGACGGGAACAGCACAGTTCAGTGAGAAAAGTATAGAAGACACACTTTTCACTCTATAGTCAATTATAAATTCTGGATTTTATACTGTGAAATTACATCAAATACTTGAAAAATAATATTAACTAAAAATATTGAGACTCAAAGTTGTATCTAATAGGCTATAACAATTACCTTCAGGCGATTAGCTGGAGATGAACAGTTAATTTCCCTTTAAATCAAATACGAAATTTTCAAGTGCTCAGATTTTCTGGAATTTCTTTGAACAATTCTAGGTATCCTTGCCATAATTACAAGTTAAAAACAATGGTCTCTGCTAACAGCTATGCCATCTTTTATCATTTTTTTAAAATTCTATCACTAATTTTTCTGTTTCTCTTAATTATTTTGTATAGGACTTTTTTTCTTTCATCAATGTTGGCATGAACTTGAAGACAAGGATATTTTTATTTAGATCAGTCATATTGTGGTATATGATACTGCTTTCAAAAGCTCAGCATTAGAGCACTTTCATAAAAATTAGATAAAGGAACTCTTTCTGTAAAGACACATTAGAGAAAAATTTCCACTCTGGATTGAGCAATTAGACAGAAAAGATGCCCATCTTGGGCACAGTGCACAGTGTACAGTACACAGAAGCACAGTGTACAGCTCAGTTGACTGTGCTGAGGCTGGTAATTGCCCCCTGGCCAAAGAACAAACCACCCAATACCATGGGGAGAGCTGCCTTGACCAGCCTAAGGATGGAGACAAATTCCAGGTACAGCTCAGGACTATTAGTTTACTTCATATCAACTAATGTAAGTTAGGTCAAAGAAAACTGACACCTTGCCCTGCTTCCACTTAGAATGAGCTGTGTATTAGAACTCATGTCAGAGAAAAAGAAAAAGAACTTCCTTTGTTCTCTCAGATAAATCAATATAAATAAATAAACTTCTACTCCAAACAGAGCCACCTTATCTCCGCTTAGTTCCAGCCCCCTAAATCAATGACACCTTGAACTTTTCCTGAACCTTCCCCCAGAGGGAAAAACACACACACACAATTTTCTTGATTTTGGAGGGCTAATGTCTAAAAATCTATGACAAGTCTTGCAAATAGGATAATTACATGGAAAAATAGCTGCTCAACAGCAACTGGTTTCCATCAATAATCATGCTATACTTGTAGGTTTTTTTCCGTTTATAAATACTTGAGATATTTTTATTTGGTGAGCCAATACATCTTTGGCATACTTCTTTGCGAGTAAACAGTTTTCTTTTATTTTTCTTTTCATATCTGTGTCTTATTTGACAGTTATCATTTAGATGATGCTTTGGTAGAAGAGCTAGGGTTATAGAATATGTATGGACAGTTTAATTTGTTGTGTGTTGTGTTAAAATCATAAAGGCCACTGTATTCTACTGTGCCTGTAAATCCAGTCCGCCATCTTGAGAAATATTTGGATCACAACCACTTTTCACAAAATCCACAGCCGTCTCCCTGGTTCTTCTGTCAGCATCTCCTGTGGAGATGCTTGCAGGTGCCTCCTAAATTATCTCACTGGGTCGTTCACGCCCCCTATCAATCTACTTTCAACACAGCAAGCCAGTGTGATCGTGGTAAAAGGTAAATGAGATCAATGTCACTCTTTTGCTCAAAGTCTTCCAATAACTTCTCGTTCCACGTCAGGAAATTCACTGAAAGATTCCACACATCTTTACACATTGCCACCCACCACCGCCTCCCATTACTTCATCTTTCTCTCCTCAGTTACCCCAAGTTAAATTGTCCTTGATGTTTCTTGAAATTAAATCACCAATCATGTATGCCTTGCAAATATACCCACTTCTAAAACGCTCTTCTCTAAGAGAGTGTTTGGCACCTCCTTCCGATCTTTATTCAAATCACACTCTCTCAGGCCCTCCTGGGTCCCCACTCTGGCATTTCTTATGCTTCTGACATTCTTCTGGATAGCATATACCACTCTCTGCCTATCATATATTTTACCTATCTGTTTTATTTATTGTTTATATTTGCAACACTGCAATACAGACTCTGTGAGAAAATGTTTTTTGTTTTGAGTATTTTGTCTTCTGTAACACGTATTTGTTTAGGAAATATATTCATTTCACTCATTGACCAGGTACTTGCCCACAGAAGAGCACTGGTCAAGCTGCTTAATGCCTCTGTGTGTCAATGTCTTCATTTTTATCATTTTTAAGTGAGTTCTACTCCCAACATAGAGCTTGAACTCGTGAGATCAAGAGTTGCATGCTCTCCCGACGGAGCCAGCCAGGCACCCCAATATCTTCATTTTTAATAGGAGCATAATAATTACATTTATTCCATTGAATTCCTTTGAAGGTTAAAAAGAAAAAAAATGCATATAAAAAGAGTTGTTATTATGCCAGACACATAGTAGGGCCCATTAATGATAATTATGTTAATAATTATGGTCAATGATAATGATTTGCTACATGATTCAGGAAACGCTTGGATTTGGTTTCTTAAAACACAATAGCCAAAACCAAAACCCGACTGCCTTTTCCTTAAAGAGTTTAGCCAACCAAAAACTAATTGGCCAGCAAACACTCGTGTTCTCAGAAGTTTATTAGTATTTACTTGCCATTCTGCATTCGCCAGAACAGTAAGTACACTTCCGATCTATAATTTCATCTCCTTTTCTATCTTGCCGATTCACTTTATTATAATTTTCCTGTCTATTTATACTGCCCAACCAAAAATCATCTTATGAAACAAAGGATTCTCTTTTCACCAGTTTTATTATTCAAGCTGAGCAATCCAAAATGTACAGGCAAACATTTCACTCTCCCAAGGCTTTATTTAATTCTCAGAGGGAATTGCAGCCTCCAATTCATTCATCCCAAATCATTTCACTTTTTAATATAACTTCTGTTTAGATGTATTCCATTTCTGCTAAATAACAAACCACTTTCCCTTCCACAATATTGGAATGTTACTTATATGTACCCACCCTTTCTGGTTGTCATCCTTATCTGTATGCTTTTTTTTCTTTTGCCACATGGTCTAAAAGGTCTAAAAGTTCCCTAGAGAACAAAATACTGTTTTACCAGCAATTTAGTGATATTATTATTACTTCATCAAAAACTTTAAGAACACAAATGTCAAAATTATTAGGTATTACTATTCTGCAATCAGCTTTATCTAAAGATCACACTGGTACTGTAGGTGATTAACATAGCATAATAAAAAATAACTAAAATATAAAGATCACACTGATTTTAGGTATACTATAAAAGACATCATCTCAAGTTCAATATAAATTTTTGTATTGAATTTTGCAAATTAAAATTTCAATATCAGATTTGGGAACTGAATTCAGAAGGTGAAATATGTATACAGCCCATTTCAACAGTTTTACTCAACACCATTCAAATATAAACACCAAAAAAAGCTACGTTGTTTTTACCTAGAAAAATGAAGATTTTTAAGGCCATAATCATAGGTTGTTTTGTTTAAAAACTAACAAACAAACAAAAAAAATCCCTCAAGCAAAAAACCAAACCAAAACAAATAGACTCATAAATATAAACAACAAACTAGTGGTTGCCAGAGGGGTTTGGAGTCTGGAGGATGGGTGAAATAGGGGACAGAATTAAGAGAAACTTCCAGTTATAAAGTCAGTCAGTCACAGGGATAAAAAGCACAGCATAGGAAATATAGCCAATAATATCATCATAACTTTGTATGGTGACAGATTGTAGCTATACTTTTCATGGTGAGCATTTTGTAATGTACATAATTGTCAAATCACTATGCAGTAACCTGAAACTAATATAATATTGTGTTTCGATTTTACTTCAAAAAGATTAAAAATGAAATACATATCTTTAAGAAAAACTGGTGAACTAAACATTGTTCTTATTTGTACTTTTAAATTGTAATTGTGCTTTGACCTTACCACAAAGAGATATGTTTATAGATTAAATCAATTTTAAAAGCGCTTGCTGTTTGAAAGTAATTATTGAATTCAATGATAGAGTGGACTTGTATGCACAGGCTTGTATTGATACTGAAGTTTCTTCTATAGGAAATGATTTTAAGGGGAAATGAAAAGCTAAGTTATCAAAGAAAGAATTCTTGGAAAAATCATTCCCTTTTAATGAAGGCATTGTATAATCTATGTACTTGCATAGAAGATACAACAAACAAATTCAAAGGATAGAAGAGAAATGCCATTTTGTTTTTGGAACAGGATAATGTTTAGTCTATGAACATGAGCAAAAATTGTCATCTTCTTGTGTGCTTAAGTGGCTCAGTTGCTTAAGCGTCTGCCTTTGGCTCAGGTCAGGATCCCAAGGGTCCTGGGATGGAGCCCCATGTTGGATTCTCTGCTCAGCAGGAAGCCTGCTTCTGCCTGCCACTGTGCCTGCTTGTGCACTCTCTCTCTCTGTCAAATAAATACATAAAATCTTCAAAAAAATTGTCATCTTCTTATTGGCGATATTTTTTAAAGATTTATGTATTTATTTGACAGAGAGAGAGAGACAGCCGGTGAGAGAGGTAACACAGGCAGGGGGAGTGGGAGAGGAAGAAGCAGGCTCCCAGCGGAGGAGCCTGATGTGGGGCTGGATCCCAGGACCCTGGGATCACACCCTGAGCCAAAGGCAGACACTCAACGACTGAGCCACCCAGGCGTCAATTTCTTATGGCGATTTTTATGGGAAAAGCAGTATCACATTTCTTGCTGAATTTTTACAAATTGTTATCCAAATAAGCGTGTTAAAATGTTCATATTTTATCTTGTGAGGTTTTGTGGTGGTAGGGGCAGTGGTGGCTGTTATGTTTTCTGACTTAAAGAGGCAGGCTATGGGATTAAACTGCATGAGCCTAGCTATTCAGTATCCGTTGTAGACAGAGTATGATTGACGACTTCATCTATGGTATCTGTCAAGCTGTCCTTTGCAAAAATGCATGTGGGAAGTTAATTTTCATTTTTTTTCTTCTTTATACAATGTTATGCTTGCCAGATTAATCCACATTGTTATCTGTGGTCTAGTTCCTTTATTTTCATTGCTTTATAGAATTCAATTACATACTTACAATTTATTTTTCCTTTCTACTGTTGCAGGACATGTGGGGTTTTTTGTTTTTTCAACATTATGGACAATGGTATTGTGAATACTCTCTCATGTGTCCTGGCATGAATGTGCCTGAGTTTCTCTAGTGTATATACAGAGGAGTGAGAATGCTGACTGTAGATGGAGACTTCTTTGATTTTAATACATAAGGCCATATTTTCCTATAAGTTTTCCTGTACAAAAATAAATAAAATAATTATCCCTCATATCATTTTGCCTGAAAAGTCAGCCCAAATTCTCAGTCCAGTTAAAACACAATGTAAGACCTTATAAGTCACATATTTCTGTTTCATTTCTATGTCTTTTTAGTTTGGTCGTGCCCTTGTGTTTGATTTTTTGAATAATTTTATTTAAACTTTACAATTCTTTGTATTTAAAAGGCTACCTCAGAGTCTTTATGGTTAAGAATCTAAAAAGCAGAAAAAAGATTAAAATAAAAAATTAATACACAAAGAAAAGAGGCAGATATTCATAAGAGAAATAAGGAAAGGAACATATTAGTTTGAGAATAAACAGAAAACTGTATGTATATATCTGTTTAGCAGTGATTAGGTGAATATATATATATATATACACACTATATATATGATATATATATATATGAAATATATATGTATATGTAATGTATATTTGTATTCCAATAAAAGTCTCACTTACCATCACAGGTAAGATCTAACTCAGAGGTATACATCTCTTCTTCAAGTCATTTTATAAATCTCAAAATTTCTATAGGACTGAACAACAATGTAATTGTTGAGCTACCTGGAGGTTTATGTGACATGCTACACATTTGATATTTGATATTTTTTAAAGATGGTGAGAAGAGCAGAGGACATATTCTAGCAATTTCCTGTTGACCTAGAATTTGGGGGAATTTATCTGCTCAAATTGTTAAATTCTTTTCAGAATTATCATACTCTCCAAGGCAGACAGAAAAAAATTCTTCATATGCTCCCCATCTCCTATTGTCAACGCCTTTATGTAATCCCCAGACTTGAGTGTTGGCAGGACCTGTGGCTGACTTAAACAAATGAGTGTGGCAAAGCTGATGCACTTTAGATGGTTACATACATGTGACACATAAAAAGTATGGCACCTGTCTCTCTGTCCATTCCTGGCTTTGAAGAAGCAAGCTACTATGAATCCTATAGCCCCAAGGAAAGTAATATTTCTTACCTGTCTTGATCGTATTGCTTCTAAGTAGGAGAGTTATTAAACATGTAACTTAATTATTAATCAAAGATAAGCAGTCCCACATATTTCTCACCCAAGAGTGGGCGATCACAAGAGTCATTTTAATTAGACTTTATCAGAATAATAGCACTCAGCAACTAGACTGCATATTTTCTGTTAGAAGCTACCATTTTGTTGCTAATGAAAGGAATGCAGATTAAGGAAGAGTTCAGTGGGCTTGTATCTAAAACCTTCTGTACAATGAGTGGAATTGTAATCACATACCCATTATTACCTGAGGAATGTATTCTTGTACCATAGTTCTGGAAGAGAATCTGATATATCCTCACTGGCATGACACTAACTTCTATTTGGAAGATGATTATGGAAAAGAAAATTGTTCTACAGTTGGGCAAAATAAGATATCATCTGTCTACTGAAAAGAATTATTGACTAAGCCACAGCATGAAGCAAATGGCTTGAACCATCCAGATTGTTTACACAGAGGCTTAGTGCAGACTAGAGTTACTGTATTTTCTCCATTACAATATCTGCTTCCTCCTCTATACTGAACTGAAATTATTCTATGACCCAAGTGTCTCTTTTGTAGATAAATACAAAAGTAGTCCTCCTAACGTGTTAAAAAAAAGCATCAGAATATTTTATCTATTTTTCATATCCTCTTTCTAATTGCATATTTATTTTGAAATCACATATATGTGAATTCAGGCATCTAAAATAATAATTGTTGCCTCTTTCTTCCCTCTCAAACAAAGAGCATAATTGTCACATTTTGAACTTTCTGGAAGTGTATATAAATATATGAATACCAAAATATATTAGGTCATTTATTATTTTGAAACTATAATCTAGTTATTTTTTATGTATTGAATAGACATGAATTCTAACACTAATTAAAATAAATGCTTGGCTTAGTGATTTGGCAGCTTAGATTTTTTTTAAGAACTGTTTTGAAATGGAGTTTGGCTGACTAGCTTTTCAGTATTGTTTCCTTTTTTGGTTTTTGCCAAGTCAGCTGCCAGTAAACATTTTGAGGAGACAGGTAAGTCCAGAAATGAATTTTCTCTGAGAAAGCCTCTCCACTGAGGAATTTTTCTGATAGAAAACTGAAAACAAACCTGTTAATCAGACCAAAATGTGTCTGCCATGTTTAATTTTTTACTAGATATAAATTAAACTTGAGTTATATGGAGAGACTGAATAGAGGTTGGCACATGTCTAACCTAACCAACCAACTCAAAGAATATACACTGTATCTTGCTCATTATTCCAGATATTGATTAGGGTGGTCAATTCGATTCAATTTCTACTGACATTCCCAATGATCTATCTGATTTGGGGGAGATCAAGATATATACCATTGATTGGCTATGGCTTCATTTTTCTTTCCATAGATGTGAGAGCTTAGTTATAAGTTAAAATTATAAAGGAGAAACTCTGATTTTCATCTCGTCAACACAGGTACAGGGATGAAAATATATGTGGCTTACATGTGAATATCTGTTTCCACATATGGTCTACATTGATGGGTCACTATGTTGAACCCCTAGGTTGAAGGAAAGTGTCAATCTGTAAAAAATTTATTACTTAGTGAGATGTCTGATAACAATCAAGTTTTTATTTCTATGCAAGTAGTTACTGGAAAAAGATATTTTACTGCATACATTTTAAGCTCTAGTAATTCAACCAGTGTTAATGATTCCATTAATTATTAAACTTTAAAAAGTGGAAAACCTCTGATATGATGTCAGATGACTCCAATGTATTTGCCAACACTGTGTACTGCATTTTTTAATTCCATCTTGAAGCAGAGATGAATAGGAATTACTCTTCTGAAACATGTACCTAATTCAAAATCACCTCCTGATTAGCAAGTAGTCCAATATCAAAATTGTTGTTTTCAATCTTTGCTTCTTTACAGTTTGCATTTTACCATCTTTATTTAAATCGATTTATTGCTTTTAAATGTAACAAAAAAAGGAAAGTGGAAATAAACTTTCAAATAACACTTTCCTTTGGGGAATGGTTCAGGTAATTTAGAGTGCTTGATTGCAATGGTTGAATAAAGAGACGTGTGAAAGTCTAATGAAATCTAAAAAGACCTGAAATTATTGGTTCTTTGGAAAATTGTTGGTTTTCTCCTTTTCAGATAAGGAAAATCACATAAAATGATTTTCTTTTTTTCTTCTTACCTGCCAGGAGTGAAATATTATATTCAATTATACCATCTATATTAACCTTTGCAGTTAGAGTGTATTTTTTGCTTTTTTTCTCATCTCTCTTGTGTATTTGATTTTATGCATATTTTCCTATAACATTTTGTAAGCCTCATAAATTCTTTTTCTGGGGGATATAAGCTATAAATAAAGTTTAATGAAAAATATATTGGTTTCAGGAGAATAGAAATTGTGGAGTTCATTTTTCCCTAGTGTATGTTGGAAGAACCAACTTTCTAAAATACATATCTAATTCCATCATCCTTTTAAAACTTTAGAAGTTGTCTTCAACATAAAAACCCAACTATTTTCTGTGGGTTTTATTACCCTTTATGAATGGGTCTCTACTTATCTTTCTAATTATCTTCCATATCAATCCACTTCTCACATCCCATGTTCTAGTCTTTCTGAACTACTTATATTTGCAAAACATAATATGGTTTCCAAAGCCCATGAATCTATACACACTGCTTCCTTTACTTCTCCTCCTTTTCATTATCTATGTAATTTCTTCCAGTCTTTTAAAACAGTTGTAGTACTCCTTACAGCAAAATACTTTTGAAGATCTTCCCACCTTCTTTAACCTCACCCAATCCCACCCACACAGATCTGAATTGGTCTACCTTCTTTCTTGAGACCCCATATTATCCTGTGCAATTACATTTCAAAGCATTTAGAACGCTATATTTTAATTAGCAGTCCAAAGCTCTCAAGCAAGAGCTACCCCAATGTAATAAGCCTGTTTGAAATTGGAAAGTCTAGTAGGACAAGTTTTAGTGGGAAAAGAAACCAAATAAGTCATGTGACCAGTGACTAAAAAATAACTTACTGGTTCAGAATAGGTTATTGATATGAATACTGGTCAATCACAGCTTGTGCTCCATTTCAACCGCAACCAACATTTTGATTCTCATCTATTGGGAAAACCGCCCTCTTTGAGACTATATATAATGCATACTTCCTGAATCAATTTTTTCCCTCCAGCTTTGTCATCAATAATTACTTTAATCAGATATTAACAAGAGTAGGGCTTATAATTAATCCCTACTTTTTAAAAGAAACTATATATTCTCATCATGGTATAGATCTCAATTTACCAAACATTTGGCACTTAATGTCTTCCTTATAGCTGAATATCAACTCTATAAGTCATCCAGAATGGAAAGTGCGTGGTGTTAAATATGAGTCTTATATTAGTTTAAAAAAACTGGTTGGATGACAGAGTTCAGTCACATATCCAAATCTAGATATTTTAGGTAAAGTTGTGGATAATATGAAATATGAATCTAGAATGTAATGTTAACATACTATCGTACTACAAATTTTATGTATAGGGAAATAGCCATTAGAGCCAAACTTATACAGGGTCACAAAAATATGGTTCTATAATATAATTAATTGTCTCTTTCTGCCACAATTTCCCTTTAATATAGCTTGTTTTATAAAACTGTTAAGTCACTTTAGTAGCGAAGAAGGGGAGGAGATAAAAGTGGATAATAAAAATAACAATTATTTATTTAAGAACGTTCAATAAGAAAGGAAGCTGTATTAAACTCATTAGACTCACAATGTGATATAGGGTAGGGGACATGCTATCTGCTTCATTTACAAAAATAAAGCTGCATCTAAGTGACATTTTCCATTTTTCCCTCCTCATTTGGTTACCCACTAAAATTTAAACCTTGTTCAAAGTGTCAATGCCCAAGGGCCCACCCAGAGTCTCTGCATACAGTACATTGATCATTTGGTTAAAATACAATGGCATTTATTTCTAAAATTAATTTCTAGGTTACAAGCTTTCAGACATTTTAAGGGTCTATGTGGCATAGAAATGTTTATCTGTGAGCAAATACTGACACCAGCTTTTAGGTTGATCTACTGAAACTTAAATGCTTAATATGGTTTGAAGATCAAAGGGTGGGGTGGCCAGCCAAGAAAATAGTGGCCTTGACGTACAAGCTTGACATACAATGCTCAGGACATTGAAGTTATGCATGCTACTTTCAATCTATTTCATGAAACTGTTTTCCTTTTTTTAAATTTTGTTTTGTTTTTTGTTTTTTCTCCTCTATGAAGAACTATAAAATAAAACCTGGTCAGACATTTGCTCACAGACTATGACAAAAATAGATTCCTAAGGGAATAATTAAATAATGTCTTGTTAAATATGTTTCCTCACGTGGAAGGATGCCATTAATGAAAACGAATGCATGCCCTTATTTTTAAATCTACATAAAAATATATTTAGAATCCAGGAGGAAAGTATTTTTGTTCAAATTATATTCTCTTTATATAAAAGAGGATAAATAAGAAAAGTGAGGTAGTCAGGATAATGACCCCTCAAGTCCACATCCTAATCTCTGGAACCAATGAATATGTTAAGTTACTTGGCAAAAGGGACCAATGTGTATGATTAAATTAAGGACCCTGACATGGGAAGCTTATTTTGAATTATGTAGGTGGGCCCAATGTAATCACAGAGGTCTTTAAAAGTAGAAGACCAAGGTAGAGGAGTCAAAACAAGATGTGCCCATGGAGAAAAGGCACATAGAGATTCTATTTTTCTGATTTTAATGATGGATGGAGGGGGAAACCAGCCAAGATTGTGGGTGACCTCTGGAAACTGGACAGATCAAAGAAATGCATTCTCTTCTGGAGCCTTTACAAAGAAAAGCATCCCTAGGAGCCTACTGATTTTAGCCCAGTGAGAACGATGCTAGACTTCTATCTACAGTCCGTAAGATAATAAATTTGTATTACTTATGTTGCTAAATTTGTGGTAATTTATTATAACAGTGATAGAAAACTAATACAGTTAACTAGAGTTTCTTCTCAAAGTGGCAGATCAAATATAAGCATTAATCTCTGATGCTTCCTGAATCACTGAAACGGAAGGCTTTTAGAGGGATTTTAAAGGCATAGCAGAGCAAAGATGTCAGGAAAAGGCATACTTTCCACTTTCCTTTGTTCTAATCAGGTCAACTTGTTGACTGCCCCTTCCGCTCCCTGGCAAAAACCTGAAGATTTATTTTTGGTTGAAGGTAAGACATTATTTAGAATTGAGGACCCTACACAAAACTGAGGATGAGGATACTGTTCTGAAATCCAGGGGTAAAGATTATCCTCTCCTGAACTCACGTGGCTCTCAGAACATTGGCCACCAAGTACCTCTTCTAAAAGAGGTGACTAAAAGAATCTTACCAGGGCAATGCTATTGACCTTAAAAAAGCAACCCAAAGATTCTGATTTCAGGTACATAGTACAACCCTGTCACTCAACGGTGAAGATGGTGGTTGGACTTACCCCATACATTTGCACAGAGCCTCAATCATCTTTTTAATTGGCCCACTGGAAAATAGACTAAAACCCACATATATTAAAAATGACTAGAAACAGAATGTAAAAAATAAAATAAAATACATTATCATTAATAATTTGAAAGACCTAAGATCCTTTATCTATGAAACAAGGAAAAAACCCTTTTAAAAAAGAAACATGTAGAGAACCAAAATTTGTTTTAAATCTTAAAAATTAAAATTATTATACAATAAATGCAAATATTAGAAGAGAAATGAAATCAAATAAATGGACATAAATGGTCATATATGATAAAATTAAGAAAATCTTCAAGAGAGTAGAGAAAAAAATGCAATGAGATAACAAAAGAGAACTATGAGACAATTAGAACACAATTCAAAGAGTTCTAGCATCCAAATAAGGAAAATCCTAGAAAGACAGAATAGAGAAAAATGGAGGAGAGTAAATAAAGAAACAACTTAAGAAAATTTCCTTGAAGGATGTGAGTATCCAGATAGAAAGGGTACTTCAAAATGGACTAAAATTTGAAATTTTAGAACACTGTGGAAGACCAGCATATTCTAAAACCTTGAAGGAGAGAAATGTTTCCTACAAGGGACTGAAACTCAGAATGGCATCAGACATCTTAATAGCAACATTGGCAACTAGAGAAAAAGTAACAATGTCACTGAAATTCAGAAGGAAATAAATTTCTACACTAGGTCAAACTATTAACATTAATTATGAGGAAAATAGTAATTTATTTCAAGATCTTAAGGACTCAAAAAGCTTACTGCTGTATTTTCTTTCTCAGAAACTCCTAGAAAATGTGCTGCACTGAAAAGAGTAAACCAAGAAAGATGAAAGCATGTATTCCATGAAACAGGGAATGTAACGATTGGAATCCACTAGGATCATGATAAAGGGAGATCCCAAGACAAAATCTGCATAGTAGACTTAAATTTACATAACTGAGCAGGTCAGAATGCTTTGGGAGAGATTTCCTCAAGAAGATAAAATCATTCAAATATTAAAATGTTTGATGATTTAATAGGAAAACATTTCTAACTGGGAAAGACACTGTGGCTGAATTAATGGTAAGTATACATATTAATAAGCAAAGAAAAAACAAGACAATTATTAACCCTATGGGAGAAAATGCTGTGAAGGGTAAGAAAAATGATCAAAACACACGGGCTCAATTGTGATAGCACTAATGGAAACACTTATAATTAATAAAAAATATAACAATATTGGAAATTTAGGGGAGGGTGGAGGTGGTGGAGGTACAGTAGGTAGCAGGAGTTGAAATGGAACTAAATCTTTATCTACCACAGTAAAAAGCAAATAGATAATGCCTCCCAATGGAAGATCAAGAAGAAACACTATAAGAACGATTAATAGAAATCTGTATATAAATAACAGCACCACCCAGATTTAATTTAACTAAAAACTGGCTCAACAGCCTGAGAATCAGTTTCTTCAACTGTAAAATGGGGATAATCTCTGCCATGCAGAATTATTGTAAAGAGTCAAATCATGTGTATAAATCACCACTGACAGGGGGAGTTGGGAAAGAGTAAGAAGGGGCTAGGATGTGATTCTTAATAAGCAGTGAGGAGCTAATGGGCCTTGCCGTATATGCTGTTTACAGCACCCATTATCATGTGCAGCCCAAATATTCTGAAACAGCCATGACTTCAAGGCAACTTATCAGGTAAAAAAAAAAATCAGAATTTGGAGGAAAAAAATTCTATTTACTGAATGATGAGGGGCACATTCTTTAACTCCACTAGGTCATAACCTTCAAGGAACTTGGCTTTTTAAAATTACTTCTGTGAGGTGCTAAGAAGTTGATGACATATTACAGAACTCATATGATGCCATTTTAGGAACATTTTTTTTAAAGGAACATTCATAGGAAAAGCAACTCAACACTTTTTAAAAAGGTGATCTGACATTTAAACAAAATTAAGAAAACTATGTATTCTTCTGTTTTACTTACTATGGCTCTTGAAACACTGATTCAGCGAAGGACAGGATGGTCATGAAGATTCCTTTAAGAAATGCGGGTCTGGAATCGTCTGCATTATTATGTGCAGGTCCATATGACTGAAGTATGTCACCAATAAAGAACAAAAATAAAAACAACCCTCAAGGAATGAGTTGTGACGGACTGAACTGTCTTTTAGGAGTTAAGTGTCTCGTGATAAACTGAATCAAGGACTAAGATTAAGTCATTGTTGGAAAGTGGAAAAATGATGAACACACTGTAAAAATTAAACCCAATCATGTTTTGAATGTTTAATATAGTTTTTATAAAACTGGATTTGCAGTATTGAATACATGAATTTATATTTTTGTAACCTAAATGACCTTGCACATTTAAATAATTAATTGCATGCCAGAAAATGCAATTAGCTTGACTCCAGTTTGAATACTATGTACAATGTAATTCAAGCACAAAGTCTGCAGTAGAACCCACAGAGGTGCTGTGCAATCAAGCTGTACTCTCTTCAAAGTATGCACCTGCGGACATTTTTCATAGTACAGATAGGATATAAGCCACCTTCTCCATAATCTCATTCTTTCTCCAACAAAAACAATCCATTTTTGCCCCGTCCTTTCTAGACAAACAGGCTCTTCAGTACGGAGACAACTAAATACATTTCTTAGTATTTAAAGCTATAGATGGATGGATTTAAAACCACATAAGAATTTTTCAGAAATAACTAATGATAAAGTATCCTTATTTTTACTTTGTATATATTTACAGAACTATTTACATATTGCTGAGAAGAATGAATATTTCAACCAAAGATGGGCATTATCAAAATAATCGTATTTCTTTTATTCACATCATTTTGATATAGAATGAAATATTTTACCAGGACAGGAGCTATACCATGAAAATCCCACAAAAGGGACTAGTTTCCAGTTGTTAAGTAGAGTTATTCAGTTCAATGAACATATTACATTTTGCTTTCCAAAAGTCACCACACTGGTGGGCTGACAATTATCCTGGCTTCCGTTGACTTTTATTCTCTTTGATTTGAGCTCTTATAACTCCCTGAAATGGAAATATCAGAGATTTATGTTTTATTCAGTCAACAAAATGCGTAACTTTTCACTGCTGAGAAAACATGTCATGTACAGATTGAACAAATGTTACATGAAATCACTTTGATAAGCAGTCCTGCAGGCTGAAATACACGAAACGGAGATGATCTTTCTTGGACTGATCAGTGTCAAAAAAATCAGCGAAAAGAGAAGAAAAAGCAATTCTTTATTTTTATCCAAATATATCAGACTTCATAATTTAGTTAGGGTCAACAAAAACATAGAGTCACCATATAATGTGTCATCCAAACCAGGACATTCTAAGAGAGAAAGGGAGCGCTATCATTAATTACACAGGTACGACAGGTATAAACTGAAACTCTCCCGGGTAAACTGGAACCTCTGACCAACTTAGCAATACTGGCTAAACTGCAATTACATGCAGAAATCAGACCTTTCCCATACATATGTGGAAAAGATAAAGGAATAGCATCACTGAGAAAAATTAATTTTGGCAAAAGTGCTTCTTTTCTGTTGAAATATCACTCCCTCCCTAAGCCAGTCACCTCTTCTAAAATCATCAATTCTTTCTCCACCCAGTCGTTTTTCTATTTTGATGTCCTGTTTTTCTTACCTTAAACTTATTTTGAGAATTTTGAAATCATCTCCTTTGTGTTCTGTCTCTACAGGACCCCTCCCCACTCTCCTACCCATACGCAGTGTTCAAATGGGCAGCGACCTCCTCTGACTTAGTCATAGCCAAATCTCCAGGACCTAAAACTGCCTAGGACATAAAAGGCATGCAAAAAATTTTGTTGAATGAATGAGTGAATACATTCAGAGAGTTTGTTTTTGGTCCCATGTTCTCCTCGGTACCAAAGACAAATTAGAATGACTCCTCAAATTGAATTATGGCTCTATTTAAAGTATTTGGACTAAATGATCTATGGAGTTTCTTCCACTGATAATAAATCTCTCACGCCCCCTAGACCCCCTTTTCTCTCTGCTACTATTTCATTTTCTATAATCAGCAAATGGGATCAAGGGGTAGAGCAGCTACCTCTATTCACAGTGGATGAATGCTCAAGGTTGATCATTTTGCCAATAACGATTCCCTGGGATATGTCTGCACCTACAGAATTTGGTTAATACAGAGGTAGCCAGAAGGTATTATTGTAGTTATGATAGGACTGTTGATGCAATAATTTTCCAATAAGAAAATCATCACAGGATTGCTAAAAAATGGGAAATGATGGGACCCCAAACCAGCCATTAAGGATTTAGATATTAATAGGGAGAAATAGTTTAATTCTGGACGGACTTACAATACAATGCCCAAAGAAATTTCATAGGAAAATCCATGATATTTTGATAAGGAGCACTTATAAATTTTCATAAAAATCTCTGCGCTCCAAATCTTGATTTTGTAGGTGTTCTTCAGAGCAATAGTTATTATTTCCACTAATGAGTAATAAATATCAGACCTTGGGGTTAGAAAAATAGTACTGCTAAAATTACTTTGGTAGGCCAGGGATCCAAGACACCAATAAAATCAGCATTTACCAAACAAACAAGCAAACAAAAAAGCCCACATGGGTAAAAATATCTTCAATTCATCTAATTTAAAATTCTCTCAGGTATATACATAACATTCTTCCTGAATGGAGTGACAGGCATGGGTGGGATAGGTTCCCCAGATGCAGAAAAAGTCTGTCCTGATACAGTAAATGCCACAAACAAGAGAACAGCACTAAAAAGAGACTCATTTAGACATACATATTTTAAGCATAAATATTTATCATCTGTTTCATTGTATTGTTGTATCACCTCAAGAATAAATTATTGGTTTTTAAAATGACAGAAATTCCAGAAAAAGACTGGAAATGTTACCAATTGACTCAGTTTGAAACAGGGACCATTAATTATGTAATTTCGAGCAGATTCTGATATATTCAATGTAAGTTGGCTACTGATGATTACAATGATTCAGCATTTGTTCAGAGCTCATGTTTGCGTGAGATCATATACAAAACAGAGTTCCAGACTTCAAGTAGTCCAGAAAAGGACCAATTCTCAAATCAACCAATTTTTCCCTAGTACTAGCAACTTTTAAAAATCATAAAAATTTTTAGCATGTTGGTATGCTTTAAAATTTACAAGTTAAATCTATAATGGCTATATTTATGCAGGGCCATAAATAGCAAAAACTCATGTGACTCCCTCATATAAAGTACAATTGATAACCTCCCAGGACCTTAAACAGCAAAAAACATTAAATCAGATTTTAAAATGACAAATAATTTAAGGCTAAAATATTTGGTATTAATAATCAATGCCAGAAGCCTTCCTAGCCTAATAAAGGAAACATGCACAAGAACTACAAGTTTGAACAAAACATCACAATTTTATCGGATATATATGTATGTGTGTGTGTGTGTATATATATATATACACACATATGTATATATATATATATACACACACACATATATATACTTTTATCGCCCTGAAAGCTATCCACTCATGTTTGGCTTAATACATATGTTAGAAATGTCGTGAAGAGTACCACCTCTTTAAATATATATATATATTTTTTTCCAGAATATACAATATAAATATACCATATATAAATCATGCCATAAAACTAAATGCAAAATTTGCACATTATTGCATGCTTGATGTGATAATACATGCCCGTTAAGAAGAACTTTCTTATGATGTCCTCCCTTTACACAACTTTTGCTTTCTGCACAGTGGCAATACTTGGGAAGAAAGGGTTCTCAAATATGCATATGTGACTGGGGGGAAAATGTACCTTTCGGATTCCTTCGAGGATTACCTCATCAGCCAAATATTGGACTATTACTAAATTAAACAGTAAATAATGCCTATGGGGGTGTTTTGTTATGTGAATCGATCAGAGTTCATTTTTCTTAATTTGGCTGGGAGATTCCCTTCCATCCTGGCTGCTCCTCCAGCGATCTTTTGAAGCTTTGGTGGCAAATCGGCCACTGACTGGCTCATGGGGTCAGACAACATCTTGGTGGTTTTAGATACCAGTTTTTCTTCTGAGTTGCCAGGAACTGAACTTATTCGTTGAAGTTTCATGGGCAAATCTCCCAAGCTGTAGGCTTTTTCTGAAGTTGTAGAACTCATCCTCAAGAGTTTTTTGGGAAAGTCTTCTCTTCCAGTAATTTTCTGCAGCTTAGATGGAAGTTTTGTAGTAATGTCATCTAGCCCATCTAAGCAGTCTACAGAATTATGTCTTTCTTTGCTGTTAGTTATGGCTGGTGCTATTAAAGGGGACGACATCAGAAGCATCTCCTCCTGTTCTTTCACACTATAAGGTGGGGTGGGGACTTCAAATGTGGCATGGAACTGGGAGTAATCAACTTTGAAGAATCCTTCTTCTAAGGAAATCACAGGGAAGAAACGATGACCCCAAAGAACTTCATCTTCAGTGTAAGATGTTCGAGCTTGACAAGTCATCCCTATAAGCAAAAAGGAAATCTTTGATGAATTATGCATAGCAGAAGGAAACAGAAGCCAGGTGAACCTACGGAATTCATTTTGCTTTCTTATTTAAGCTTTGAACTGTTTATCTAAGTAGACTGAATAAAAGAATATGTTAAAAGTTTTCATGTGCATAGTTTTGATATATATACATTCTTCCAATGAAAAACACAGGGAACTTTTACTGTACGTGTTTGGAAGGCAGTACAGCAAAGCATAATTAATTGCTCTTCATCCGCAAACCAAAAGCAAAAACGGCACGGACCAATTTCAGAACATATGTGTCTCTAGAAGAAGTGGAGAAGTCACAAAATCATTTTCCCTTGTTCATGAAGCTATGCGATATATGCAACAAACCTGAATTTGCATCCAAACTTTACCACTGTATAAACTTAAGAAGGATACTTAATTGAGTATCGCTTCCCTCTTCTGTAAAGCATGAAAATACCTGCATCACAGGACTGCTGTGAGCAAGAAATCAAATATTGTACAAAAATGTAAAATGTTTTATACAATGTCCAATTAAAGGAGAGCAACTGTAACTATGCCAAGTATTTGCTTAATGAATAAAAGTTGAAAACATTTTTATATCAGATTATGGAAGGTCACAATGGTGATTCTATTCTTCGGGACCTGTAAGGCCAGAATGAACTTTTCCTCAAGTCTTAGAAATCCATATGCTAAAATCAGTAATCTATGCCAATGTGATATTTCCAATGTTGTTCCTGCTATAGGAATCTCTGAAACTGGATGCTGGATATCAGATTTAAAATTTTGCTACTTACATATTACGTTACTTGGATATCATTTGCCTCATGCTACTCTTATTTACTCAACCATATTCTCTTTACAAATTATTTATTTAGAGTGGGTTACTATTAAATCAGTCAACCTCTGATATTCATTAGAGATGTGAACACTGGAAGTACATGATAATATGTTTAAGTACACTTAAAGCATATTATAAAAATTCAGTCTTATTTTAGTCAAAAGATACAATTTTCTATAAGTTGCAAAATTCACTTTCTTCTACCTTTACTATCACACTTGTAGTAGAGCCTATTAAAGTGTAAAATGATAGACACATTTTAAAAATGTACCTCTGTAATATTAAGTATAATTTAACCAAATGATGACAATCCTTCTGCTTACATTTCTATTCTCCCTCTGTCAGTTTATAAATAATTTCAATTGTGTTTAAGCCTGGAATAGACTGGATAAATGGATATTCTGTCTTTCCCCCCTGACTAGTGATCACACATACAATACGTGGAATTGGGATAAATGCACAACTGAAAAGTAATATTGAAGACAATTTCTTACTTGAATCTTTCCAAAATCTTGCCTTGTAGCTATTAGTGATGTATCACCAGGGAAGCAGTTGTTACACTTACATGCCATCTTTTTCCAGATGTTTTTCAAATAACTGATGCAGAAGATGAATGCCTATCATATCTCAGGCACTGGGTTAGGTGCTCTCTGTATATTATTTCCAATTCTCAATATCATCCTAACAAGAAAACACTCCTATGTCCAATTTAAAGATAAGGAGGATAGCGCTCACAGAAATGATTATCTCTTGACCTTCCTTGGGCACAGATATAGGAAACTATAGAGAAAATACAATATTATTCTAATTTCTGGGGGTTTGGTTGTTCTTTTTACTTTGCCATTATGTCTCTATTATTTTAGTTAGGAACCCTATTCAAAACAACTTATCAAATTAAATGTCATGGTGAAAATCTGATACTGGCCAAATACCAGTCTTCATAGTCAACATCTTATCAGGAATACTTCCCAGAAACATTTATATATGGAGACAATAAAATTAGTTTAAAAAGTAATTTGTAAGTTTTATAGACATACACACAGTAACATCTCTCTTTTCAAATGATTTTCTAGCCTCTATTTCATGAGAAAAAATTACAGATAAACATTTATTCAGAAAAGATTCAAAAATGTATTTCTTGATATATTCATTTGACTTTATTTTTTAGATTTAATTTAACTTAACTTTATTTTATTTTTATTATGATATGCTAGTCACCATACAGTACATCATTAGTTTTTGATGTAAAGTTCCATGATTCACTGTTTGCGTATAACACCAGTGCTCCATGCCATACATGCCCTCCTTAATACCCATCACAGGGCTAGCCCATCCCCCCTCCCCCCTCCCCTCTAAAACTGTCAGTTTGTTTCCTGGAGTCCACAGTCTCTCATGGCTCATTTCCCCCTCTGTTTATTCCCCCTTCATTTTTCCCTTCCTTTATTTTGAATAGTTTAAGGAGCTACCAAAGTACCTAGAATAAATGACAACCATCAATGTTCCTATCCATTGAGTTACAAAACATAAAATAAATAAGTACCCTATATTTGTTTAAATAAGTACCCTTTTTGCTTCTCTCCAAAATCAATCACTCTTATAAATTCTATATGTATCTTCCCAGCCCAGATATAAATTTAAATTTAAGAAAAAAAGCATAAATATATATTTACTGTTAAGTGGTAGTACTTCCTTTACAACCCCATTTTAAGTCTTAAGTATTATTCCATTGAAAACTTATGGTGGGTAGAATTATCCGAAGTAAGGGCACACACTCAATATAACTCAGTGTAGCATAGATTTGTAGGTTTGTTTTTTGGTGATTATAAATGCATGTATATATTAATAGTTGAAGTAAATTCAGACCCTACACTTTGTTCAATTACTTGTAGCAATAAAAGAGTAAATATTGATACAAAATTTGATTACTATCACCATCTTAGCTCATTTAGTTTTAGTGACTTTTTTTACATTGGGAAAGGAAGATGAAAATAAAAATCAAAATTCTGTCCCCGTTGTCATTATAACATACCACATTGCTGATCTCCAATGCTTACTCACCCTAAGTTGTTTCCTGTGAAGTTAACAGAAATCATAGAAAAAACATCGGAGAAATTTAAATGGTGGGGAAAAATGGAGGAATAAAGTCTTACAAAAGTTTCACTTTGGGGAAACAGGCCATTGATTATTAAGGTGCTTAAGGTACAATGATATCTATAATGTCAACAGGTATTGCAAACATTTGTTCACATACAAATACCTGTAAGCATTGTTACTCAAATGCCAGTGGATGATTCTGACAGAAAAATATGGTGGGGAGATTTTATTCTACTATATGAGATTAACTGCCATCCTTCCATAGCAAACCAATACTTGCGAGGCAGCATCTTCATAGAACTGGAAAGTATAAAAATTTGGCTGTCATTTCCATTACTGAAGTAGCTTGTGAAAATTACCTGAAACTCCCTGAGCTTCAGTTCTCTCTTCTACAAAGCAGAGGAGTAGTACCCTCTCATAAGACCATTGAGAGTCTGGGACAAGAGCACAAAACAGTGCGTGGTATTAGGCAGTGCTTAATAATGACTGCTGGGTTTACTGTTCTGTGGTGATCGTTTGCATTTCCTGTTGTCCCTGAAAATTAGTGTTACTGCATTAACATAAGGGGGGGAATTTTGACGTATTAGCAATTTGTACCATATTAGCAACACAGAAAATTAAATTAAAAAATGGCCAGACATCAGATAGCAATTCTCTTTTTGGAAATGATCAGTTAAATATTCAAAATGTTTTAAAATATAGAAAAACATACATTACTCATATTCCCAATTTTTAGGGTTTCTTATTTTCCACCTAAGTATCTCTAATAGCTTGGGAGACTGAGTGTAGGAGCTTGGGGTGTATGAAAAAGGCCTGCAGCAAGGTGACTAAAACCAAAACAATACTTTAGTAATTATACCAAGAGTAGTTGTCAGCACTTTCACCTTTGTTTGTCTTCTGCTGTTTCTTTTACACTTTCATTAGCTGTGGGTACACAAATATAAACATTTCAAATTCAACAACATCATAGTTTTTTAAAGATTTTTTTCCTTTTTTAAGATTTTATTTATTTATTTATTTATTTATTTATTTATTTATTTGAGAGAGAGAGAGCACAAGCAGGGGGAGCAGGAGAGGGAGAGGCAGGCTCCCCACTGAGAAGGGAGCCCTACGCGGTCAGGGCTTGATCCCAGAACCCTGGGATCATGACCTGAGCCAAAACAGACACTTTGACTGAGCCACCCAGGCACTCCTAAGATATTTTTTTTCTTTTTTAAGTTTTTATTTAAATTCCAATTATCTAACATATAATGTTAGTTTCTGTAGTAGAATTTGGTGATTCATCACTTACATACCCAGTGCTTATCACAAGTGCCCTCCTTAATCCTCATCACTGATTTAACCCATCCCTGTGCCCACTTCCCTTCCCCTCCAGCAACCCTCAATTGGTTCTCTATATTTAAGAGTCTGGATTATGCTTTGCTTCTCTCTTTTAATTCCCCCCATGTTCATCTGTTCCATTTCTTAAATTCCACATATAAGTGAAATCATATGGTGTTTTTCATTCTCTGACTTATTTCACTTAACATAATAAATGCTAGCTCCGCCACATTGCAAATGGCAAGATTTTGTTCTTTTTGATGGCTGGGTAATATTCCATTGTGTGTATGCATGTACATCATATGGATATTGGGTTTGGCCCTTGGGTCCTGGTAGAGTGGGCCCTCCATTCCTCCTTTCTGAGCCCAACACTAACTATCCTCCTGCCGCAGACTCTGAGTAGGTTGGGGTGGGAGGAGAGACTTTCCTAGGCATGTTAGCTGGGCCCAGGGAAGGTCCCCGCTGGGGCCCTCAGGGCACTTCTCAACCCTCAAGGGCCTAGCTCTGACCCTCTACCACCCCTCAGACTCCTGGCACTTGAGCCCCACCCCCACCCCCACCCCTGTAGTGCCTTTCACTTTCTTTTTTTTTTTTTTTTTACCCAGAAATCCATGGGGGTTGGTAAGGATGAGTCCTCTCAAGGGGGGCCCAAGGGAGAGGAGAGGAGAGGCTCTCAGGAATCCTTTATTCTTGTGTAATAATAATACTAACAGTGGGGAAATGGGAGGGAGAAAACCATTAAAACTGCTCTTGGTTTAATCCCCATTCAAGCTCCTCTTTTTATGTGACCTGGACATTTTGGACTTGATAGGGAAGGGGCAAGAGTCAGAGCTGAAGAGGTCCTTCCCAGGACAAGGCGACACTGACTGAGACAGGCAGGGAAAGAGCAGTCTTTCTCTACCCACTTCTTTGTGATGCCTTTGGCATCCAGGACACTGAGGCATCTGCTCACACTCCTCACCTACCCCCCAACCCCTGAAAAAAAAATACAATCCAGAAACAACAACAAAAAAACACATGGTATATACATATACTACTGCTTGTTTATCCATTCGTCAGTCGATGGACATTTGCGCTCTTTCCATAATTTGGCTACTGTTGATAATGCTGCTATAAACATTGGGGTGCATGTGTCCCTTTGAATCAGTATTTTTGTAACCAACATCATAGTTTTTAAATCTGGTTTCAACTCAGAATATTAATGCGCCGTCAACATATGGATAATGATAATAAAGCATCATAAGTTGGATAACAGAAGAATGCCTATGATGGTCAATCTGCAGTTTAGACAACGTTCTAAGACACAATTGACAGACTACTTCT
The DNA here is from genome assembly GCF_002007445.2 of Ailuropoda melanoleuca. NCBI lineage: Eukaryota > Metazoa > Chordata > Mammalia > Carnivora > Ursidae > Ailuropoda > Ailuropoda melanoleuca. The sequence goes on along the minus strand of NC_048219.1, from coordinate 125,492,178 downwards.
TTTTACAAAAGTTTTCCCAAAATAATGTTGAAAAAATAAAATACAATTGGAAAGATTTAAAGTAAATGTAATTATGTTTCCTAAGAGCATGTATGTAATGTAGTATTCTTCCTTGTAGGTTGTTTCATCTCATGCTTCTGACTCTAAAGCATTTTTAAATAATCCATGCTCCCATTCATAATCGCAAATGCCATTTGAACCGGAATGAATGCAGGTAGGTGCAGACCATTGTTCACAGGGTACTAGATCCTTGCAGCTCTTAACTGGCAGGGTGGCTGTTTGCGTATTTTACCAGATTCCAGACTTGAACAAATGTGATGAAAATCAACACGAGCTCATCTCTGTGGAAACTGGTAAAGCAACAGATGCTGCTACTGGAAATAGCTGGGACTTTTGATCCTTAGATGAAAAACATTTTGTGAAAAAAAGATGTATTCTCTGCATTAATTCTTAGATAAAAAAGCTATGTATTGCTGCTTAATGTCTTCCAGCACCAGTGTGTTGATCTAAAATGACAGTGGCCATCGAGTTCTTACCTTTTCCCTTTTGACTTTCCCCCTTCCTGATTCTACCTCTAAGTTTCTCTTTAACTGGTCTGAACACTCATTCAAATAACAAGTCCGAGAGCTTTTTAAGTGAAAATGGCAAAGCGGGTTGCTGTTTGACACGTCCTCAATGAAACTTTTGGAATGCCTCCGATTCGGGTATTCTGTACTGTTTCTGCTTGTCAGAAATGGTTGCCTGCATGAGGTGGGTACAAGAGGGTTAAACACAATATAACCACAGGCCAAGGGAAATGTCTGGATGCTGTGACACAGAAAACATCAAATAATCAATAACTTCTGCACAGCAGAGGCTTTATCTAAACCTTAATATAGAAGTTGCTGAGAGAGGGAGAAAACTCCTAGTAGGGCAGCTGTGCTTTATGTGTGCACTAAACAAAAGGGGAAAAGAGAAACTCCACTTTAATTAAGCCATGTAATAATAATGATAAGTAATAATAATCAGTAATATTCCTATAGCGCTTACTGTGCGCCGAGAGTCTTTCTAAGCACATGGTACGTGTTCTCTTGACTTCTCACAACTCTGAGGAAGTACTTGAACCCCAGCTCCACCACTAATTAATGTGTGACCTTGAAAACAATATTAAATCTCTTTAATCTTTGGTTTCGTTATCTGTAAATTAAGGCCCACTCTACTGATTTTACATAGACATTGTGAGGATTAAATAAAATTAAGTGATATATAGAAACTGCATGTACAATAAATATTGCTCATTTTCTTCCAGAAGAGTCCCTAAATGGAGGTTATCTGACTACACTGCAAGTTTTATTTATACACACACACACACACACACACACCTGCAAATTTTAGCCAAGTAATATACTGTTTTTCTTCATCAAATCTGTCCTTTTGTCTTTTTTTTTTTTTCAAATTATAAGTGGTTTTTATAACTGAATCAACTAATAGCTTAGCCTGGGTAGCACGTGTTATTATCCCCAGCAATTTCCTAGACTGTCCTGTGTTACTGCTCTGAGGATTACTAAATAAAGTCTGTAGCTGCTTCTTCCTCACAGTACTCCCAAAATTTTGCCCATCCCCCAAGCTTTCATAACTGTAAGGCTTACTTGGCATTCTTTGCCTGCTCTCTGTTGTGTTGCGCTGAGCTGAACTGACGTTTAAACTATAAACTTTCTGAGGAAGTATATGATGTTTGGGTTTTTTTTTTATCTTGTTTATAAAACAAAGACACTGTGTACACCACTGTTCAATAATACTAAGGTTATGGCATCAGGCTCCTCTGGGATATAGGTTGCAAAGCTATTAAGAATATATAAATTGCTTCCAGAAACTGCAGTTTTCAAGTAGATGGAATCCCTTTAAAGTGCAATATATTCTGCTCAGACACTTTTAATGAAGAGTAGAAGTTTCTGGCATGCATTCAACCCAATATTATCCTCTATTATTTACAAGCACTTGGTCTTACAATGTGTTCTCATACATAAGCTTGCCATTATTGCTCAAGCTAGGTCAAAAAATTCTAAAAAGATTAAAAGATAAAAAGAAGAAGAAAAACCCAATTACATTTGTTAGAAAATAAAGTGTCAATAAGAAATTTAGCACCAAGATTTCAAATGCAATACTTTAATTTAGGTTTCTCAGTTTCCAGAAGGACAAAAGAAAAGAAAATAGATTTTTAATGACAACAAAGAAATGCTAGACTCCCAAAAAGGAACATTAATGCAGGTGTGAAGAGTTAATGGCATGTAGAAAATATGACATATAATTCATGATCATACTGCTGAAGACATATTTAAGAGGCTCAGGGTTATATTAAGCCAAAGAACAATGGCTTTGAACATTGAGGTTGCTGTGGTTTTAACCACACACTATTAGTAAGACCTTAGGCATATTATTGAAATTACAGTTACAAGGGATAAAATATATTATTTATAAAGTTATTGCAATTACAAATTATATAATCTATTTAATGGGTCTACTGTATTACCTGGTAAATAATAAAGGCTCAATAATTGATAATTATTATCAATCATTATCAGTATTGGGGTTCCAATTAGTTAAAAGGTCATTTTAGATATATTTTGATTCTTCAGTGATCACCCTATTTCTCAGAATTAACTCCAAGCAAATGAAATAATTTTTGCATTTTTAGTTTCTGTTAATTCGACACAGACCATGTTGTCCACATTTATCTGAAATAAAAGGCCTATTGGTACATACAATATAAACAGAATAGTGCACTGTCAACATGGTCTACACTGCACAAATGGGACTGACTTTACAGTAGCAAATCCTCCCCTTGATATACAATTAACTTCTCTGTTGTGTTGCCAAGGAGCTACCTTCAACTTTCCCCTCTCACTTCATACAGAAGCATTACAGGATTTGACCAATACACTTCCAACTGATTATCATTTCCTTAACCTAACAGCCGAAATGTTCTATTCTGAGAGTATCTCTTTCTCTTCTCCTTTATGATACCTATTAAAGCATGTTTTTTTTTTCACTGACAATTACAAAACCAAAACAACAGCTACCTAAATCTATTCCTTCTATGGTTTTCTTCTGTTAAAATATGATTTTTAGCTTCTAAAACATCTTAATGATGTAAATATAATGGAACCAAATTACTGTTGGGGAATACCCCATATCATAAGACTGGAGAAAAGATGCTTTTTAAAGGGCAAATGTAATACATTTCTTAAATAAATAAATAAATAGCACTTTTCAGATAATGCTGGAATTTAATTATTTTGAAGAACATTATCTCTAGTCATAGGGAAGAAAACTTTTTGAAATATTGTCTAAAGCAGTAATACAGATGTCAGCTTTCAAAAACTGTTACATACAAATTACAATAATTAAATGCTTGCATTATTTCCTGTCTTTTAAAAGATATTCCTAGAACTTTACTTTAAAATATCATTCATTACCACTTTGTATGGGGTGATGAATTGAATGTTTGAGTCCCCTTAATATATAGGTTGCAATCCTAACCTCTAATTCACATTAGGAGGTAGGCCTAGCAACTTTTAAACTGTGTGATATTTAAACAAAATAAATAAGTAAAATTTAAATAAGAAATAAAAAACAAACCCAAAACTTACCAGCATATCTTCCTAGTTCCTTCAAAATCTAGGTCTAAGTGTCCATTATAGTTTTATGTCTTTAAAACCTCTTAACAATAACTACAACACATAGTAAAAAATATATGTTATATCCAAAGTATTTTCTATATATATTGTAATTCTCTCTATCATTTTATGAAGTATATACTCTTCTTTTTCTCATATGATAGATAACGATACTGAGGTATTGGGAGGGGAAATAGCTTGTCTAATGTCACGTGAAAAGACACAGTAGTAGCCAAGGTGTAAAGTCAAGCTTTCCAAATCCATGCTATTCTTTTTAACCTCTATGCTATTCTGCTCCAATTTTCTTGAATGGATGGCTTTCCCATTAAAAATTACTATGTTCCAGGCATATTACATTACCATATATGGTCCATGTTGTATCAAGTCCTTGAAATGTCCTCTCTCATCTCTCCACCTCTTGACATAATTCCTCATAATCAAAGCTCAAATCAAATGTCAACAAATGTATGAAATCTTTCCTGAATTTTCTGCTTTAATTTATTGTCCTTGAAATATACTATATTGTTAAGCACACACACATACACGTGCATAGGCACACACACCCACATTTCTCACCCACTAGGTACTATAAATTTCTCAGTGAATTGCATAATTAACTTCATTCAGTAATATTATTAAAATTATTAATCTATTAAACATCTCCTTTCTGCCAGGTACTCTTCTGGATGCTGAACTATAAGATGCACTGGCAATGGAGTGAAGGATCAACCCATTCAACCTCTATGTTTGAATATAGTCTCGAAAAATGAGTAGTAATTTGTTACACAGTCCCTGTCTACCATGTGAGAAAGACACATTCTGGGCTGGCAAAAGAGCATATGCAAAAGCACAAAGAGCTGCACCTGGATTTAAGACACAATTCCTATTTGTCCATTTGCTGCAGGTACAGACACATATCAGATTAGAATAAGCTTCTTAAGGGAGCTCTTAACCACCTTGGCATCTCTAGTATCCAACATTGTACCAAGTGTTAGATGCTCAATGCATTCTTCAGGAGGGATACTAGAGGAATGGAGGAATGGGAAGAATGAGAAAGTTAAAAATGTCAGTGCTGGGGAAGTCAACTTTTTGAAGGACACAGAACTCTCATACTGGACAGTAATCTAGACTGCCAGATCCACTAGAAGAGGTCACTAACAAAAATGCAAGGGACACAATTATGCTAAGAGCTTCTCATTTTGATTAGTGAAGTAGGGCACGGGAGAATATAAAAATAAATTATATATAATAATTATATAAAATATGAATGACTCTTAACACAAAGAAGCAAGAGGCACTTGCTCATAAATCACATTCAATGCTAACCAGTAGTTTTTTCCTTGCACCTTTGTGAAAATATACACAGACAGATGTACGTCTAGATACGTTTTCTAGAGAGGTTAGATTTATTAGCATTTAACCATTAAGCCACATGATCATTAAATTAATTGGATATTTTGCTATACTTGAATACTTGACCTCTAGTTAAATCTAAAGTTTTGGTGACATTTCTATCCCTCATACAACTCTAACTGTTCACTTTAGAAAATGCAGTATATCCATTTTTACCTGACAATTTAAAACTTGTTTTCTCTCAAAGTCATAAAGCTTACTTTTCATAGAGGCTGCTACATCTTTTGCAATCTCAAACTATAGCTATTTTTTAACATCTCCTTTGGCAGAAATTCAAATATTATTTTGTTTGCTTGCAGGCTGAGAACAGCCTGGATAAATATTTGCAATTCAGCAGTAATTCTGGTTCTATGCTTTGCAGTAAAAAGAGAAGTTTTGCTCTTAAGTTATTTATAGAAACGTATTGAAATGTAAAATAAAGTCTCTATAATTTTATGGATGCTATTACGGAGTGTCTTTTATTCTAGATGTGAAAATGCCACTTTGCAGTAATAATCACAAACATATAATATTTAGCACATGTATTTTAAAAGAAAAATGAATGATTGGCTTGAACATGTACATACAAGTCTTACGAAACCATCTGATTTTCTGCCATGACGTAAACAGGTGTTTAAAAATTAAAGTATGAAGAGTTTCCCTTATCAACATCACTCATCATCAGCGAAATACAAATCAAAACTACAATGAGATAGCACCTCCTACATGTCAGAATGACTAAAATAAAAAACACAAGAAACAGCAAGTTTTGGCAAGTATGTGGAAAAAAGGGACCCTACTGCACTGCTGGGAATGCAAACTGGTGCAGCCACTGTGGAAAACTGTATGGAGTTCCTCAAAAAGTTAAAAATGGAACTACCATATGATCCAGTAATTGCACTACTGGGTATTTAACCAAAGAACACCAAAAAACCCTAATTTAAAAGATATATGCACTCCTATGTCTATTGCAGCATTATTTACAATAGTCAAAATATGGAAACAACCCAAATGCCCATCAATAGATGAGTGGATAAAGAAGTGGTGTGTATGCAAGTGTGTGTGTGTGTATGTAAAATGGAATATTACTCAGCCATAATAATGAAATCTTGCCATTTGCAAGAGCATGGATGGATCTACAGGGTATTAATGGTAAGTAAAATAAGTCAATCAGAGAAAGATAAATACCCTATGATTTCACTCATGTGGAATATAAGAAACAAAATAAATGAACAAAGAAGAAAAGACAAACAAACAACCAGACTCAAATACAGAGAACAAATTGGTGGTTATCAGAGGGGAGTTGAATGGGGTACAGGTGAAAAAGGTGAAAGGATCAAGAGCACATTTATTGTGATGAACACTGAAAAATGGAGAGAAGTACTGAATCACTGTATTGTACACCTGAAACATAACACTGTATGTTAATTATACTAGAGTTAAAAAAAAAAAGTTTCCCTAAACCACAAGGCTTCTCAGCTTCTTTGATAGTATTTTAATTTACTTTAATTTAAAAAAATCACTTTTAAAAAGCCACAATATAAAAATGCTGAGGCAAATAGCAAATGGGATGCAATCAGAAACTTTCTTAAGATTGACATTTACTAAAAGGAAATGATAACCGAACTCTCCAAAGTTTATCTTAAAATATAGTTGAACTGCTAAGGCAGCCTAGATTCTCTCCCAGGTTTTAAAGTGAAAAATTATCTGTCTACAAGCATTCTGTTAATGGTAGAGAGCCAGGGTATACAGGCAAAATTCTTATCTGACCTGGTGATCTTTGGGGTTAATTTTATCTTATATATCTTTGCACAATGTTTTGACATTTATGAACAGAATTATTTATATCATATAAATAATACTAAGAGAAACAATATCTAATAATGTCTAATATTCAAAGACTTATTAATATTACATAACAATATATCCAAGGTATAAACAAGGAAGAGAGAAAGAAGAAGAGACAAGCGAGTTAATCCATTTGGAATATTGGAAATCAAGCTCTCTGGCCAGATGCCCACATATGAATCATAAGGTAGAATTAATAATTGGTGAAGAAGCTTGCATTTTGTGTCCGTACATACCCACAGGTATCAATTTTCATGTCATTCATAATCAGAAACTGCATTTCTATATATTCTACCAATTTTAATATATTTGAAATTAGTGGTATTTATTCTTAGATATATCACTTTTGAGCAACAACCCCCCCCCGAAAAAATTAGAAAATAATTTAATCATGCAGTTATTTTCTCTGCCTAATAAACATTTCAGAAGTTAATAGGGTAGGGGCGCCTGGGTGGCACAGCGGTTGGGCATATGCCTTCGGCTCAGGGCGTGATCCCGGCGTTATGGGATCGAGCCCCACGNTATATACATATATATATATATATATATATATATATATACACATACACACACACACATACACATATATGGAGAGAGAGAGAGAAGTACCCAGTACCATTCTGAGACTGTTTCATTCATTAATTCAAAAATTCCACAGGAAAAAAATGACAAAATCTGTCTGCATTTAGGGGATGAGTAGAGAATAATAGAAATATTTTAAGCCAATCAAAAAGAAGAATATTGGGAGACTGATTTTTTTTTAATGGGAAAAGATGCTGGTTTGTGGGGTAGAATGGGGAGAAAGTTTAGACATGTTATGAAGTTAAGCAGATAGTTCATAACAAAAATATCATCTAATATTTACTGTACTTATATTCTAGTGCCTCTGCTAAGATATCTAAATGAATTAGTTTATTTTCAAAATCCCTGTGGAGTAGTTACTATCTTTTTTTTCAGATGATAAACCTGTCCCTAAAAAAAAAAAAAATGGACAAGAGATATGATTAGACCCTTCACCCCTTCACCAAAGAAGATATACAGATGGCAACTGATCATATGAAAAGATGCTCCACATTTTACGTCATCATGAAGCTGAAAATTAAAACCGCAAGATACCACTAGATACCTATTAGAATGGCCAAAATATGGACCACTGAAAACAGCAAATGCTGGTGAAGGTACAGGAAAACAGGACTGCTCACTCACTGCTGCTGGGAATACAAAATAATGCAGCCACTCTGGAAGACAATTTGGCTGTTTCTTACAAAACTAAATATACTCTTACCATACGATTCAAGCAATTGGGCTCTTTGGTATTTACCCAAATGAGCTGAAAATTTATGTCCACACAAAAATCTGCATACAAATGTTTATAGTAACTTAATTCATAATTGCCAAAAGTTGGAAGCAACCAAAATGTCCTTTAATTGGTGAATGAATAAACAAACTGCTGTATATATATACAATGTATTTAGTGATTAAAAGAATGAGCTAATAAGCCACAAAAAAGCACAAGTAACCATAGATGCATATCACTATGTGAAAGAAAATAATCTGAAATGCTACATACTATATGATTCCAATTACATAACATTCTGGAAAATGCAACTATGCAGACAATAAAAACATCAGTGATTACCAGGATTTGGGGGTAAATAGGTGCCAGCCTATTCTGTATGATACTATAATAGTGGATACATGTCATTATACATTTGTTGAAATTAGAATGTACAACACAAAGAGTGAGCTCTAATGTAAACTATGGACTTAGGTTGATAATGACGTGCCAGTGTTGGTTCATTGATTGTAACAAATTTACTGTACTGGGGCTTCATGGTAATGGTGGGTGAGGCTGGCAGGGGAGAGGGTTCTGCAGGGCTGGGGGATGTATGGAAGCTCTGTACTCCCTGAACAATTTGTGAGCCTAAAACTTCTCTAAAACATAAGGCCTATTGATAAGTAAAAAAAAGTTATAAAAAATTAAAACAAAAACAAGGAAGTCTGTACCTAGAGAGATTATGTAACTTGCTCAAGTCCTCATGGCTTGTAAGTGATGGAGCCAGGATACCTCTGTTCTTGGTGTTCACTATGCTGTGTCTCAAGAGCCTTCATCTATGCCTATATGTTACATTTCAACCATTCCACTAAGCGGTAAATGTGCCTATATACTATGATGATACAGTGAAAAAAAAAAGACAACGTATAAATTTGCTGCCAAATTTGTCTTTTTCTCTAACAAGTTCTAAATTTTGACTTTTATAGTTTAGGAAGCCATAAATAAAAGAGGTTTTAAAAACTCTTTAAAATTTACTTTAAAAAAATTACTTTTGAGGTTAAAATGAGAAGTCACATAATCAAACACCCTATTTTGTTGTTCTCAAATTTGTATATTCCAAATACTCTGCTTACTGCATTAGACAATATCTAGCCTATTCATACATGTATAAGTAGGCACATCTGTCTTGCTATACCTATATTTTACCTCCACGAACAAATGGAGGCAAGAAATAGGTATGTTGTCTATGTAGGCTAACTAATTTCCAAACCCATGTCTAATGTCCAAGTTTCCACAAACAAAGATAAAATACATAATTATTCTTTCAACATACAAAGAAAACTTCCCCTCTGTGATTTGAAGCCATCGTGATTGCTTATACTGTCTTTAAGGACTCCATTCCCGCTGATGCTGACAGCTCCTACTTATTGTATAGGCTGCTATCCTGCTCTTTTAAATCCACTTCTTGCCTGCAGCAGTGTATACTGTTTCCTTAGTCTTTCTTGAGACATCAATTCTTTTAAGTGTATATAACATCTAATAAACTGTGGAAGAAGTAGAGCTCACTATAAACGACTACAAGATCTACGTCTAGCGCCGTTACTAGAATATGGTGGGATCTTAATGCAGAAATGTTCCTATCACCATACAAGAAAGGGAAAAGTACACAGACTGTATTCCAAGACAAGCAAGGTAAACATTCAAAAGTTCAAACTGCCACAGGTGGACTTAACATGAAACTTACAAAGCTTAGGCTTCAGAGACCTTCACTAGGACAGTGAAGCACATTTTCATTCATTTGATGTCATAATTTTGTATTATTTTTATCTTAAAGAGAAGTTGCCAAATTACAGAAGTGCCCACTGCTAGATAGATTTGCACCTGCAAAGTGCTATATAACATGTAATCCAAACAAGGCTCAGGGACTTAGATTGAATGCAGTTAGAAAGATTTGGTATTACCTTGCTGATATTGCTTTATAATTCATCTGTCCTTAATATTTACTAACTCTGGAAGGAGATTACACATTTCGCATACCTTTTATAAGGCATTTCCTATTTCACCTTAAGTGTGTAGTCACATCTCATCCATACAAATGGCTCACCGAGCACTGTTCTTAACGTGACATCATGCTTTCCCACCCCAAAGCTGTGCGAGAATCACCCTTCCACAGCACCTGGCAATCTTCCTGACTATGGACTCTTTCTCACAATTTCCGTTCCTGTCTTTCATAAAGGACTCAATAAATGTTGGCTATGATTACTATTACTATTATTAATGTTTTAATATCTATTTTCAGAGACCAAGATCATCTTATGCAAAACTGAGAGGTTAAACTTTTCTATTTCCTTAGAATGCTGAAAAACCTCTATCGGATAAGGAGTATTTGGTGTTGTATCTTGAGAGGAAATTGTACTTATCACCTGAAAAAAATGCATCAGTCCATTCACTGGGGGTAATTGGTGTGTTTAATCAAAGGCTGTGGCACAGTCTGACAGTGTTTGCTAGAAATCACCTCGACTGCTCTATGAAGAAAATATCTGATGGGGTAAGACTGAAGCAGGCAGACCAGTTGGGAAGCTCTGGTGAGGGACGATGGCCAAACAAATGGCTGTGGAGATAGATCTAGAAGATATTTAGGAGGCAAATCTAACAAGACTTGACAGTTGATTGGACGGAGAGGGTTAGAAAGACTGGCGCCAACAATTTCATATTGTTAGAATGATGAAAATGGACATGCCATAAAGCTTGACTTGTACTCAAAGAGAAGCTAAAAATAGTACATTAAATCATACCCTTTTATTTTCTGAACTTTCTGATTAAATTTGTCTGACAGTTTTGTACGGTCATGCCTGCCAACTTATAGTCCGAGGAGCCCCGTAGCATGAGAAAAAGAACCGTTCTCATCTAATCATGTGCCATTAAACTAAGAACAATTACTTCCAACTAAACTGTCTCTCCATTCTGCTAAACTCAAAGGAAATGTTATGACTGAAACGTCACCTCAAATCTCAAGTTTTTATATCTGGCATTAATTTCATTAATTATAGCTTCATTGTTTTACCCCTGATCTGCTGACAGAGCACTGGCTGGGTCTCAGCCAACTAATCAGATTAAATACATTGTGTTTGAAATACACGATGTGCATCTTAATGAAATTGATTTTCCTAGGCTCCTTTCTAAACAAACAGGTATTGATAATCTTACGGCGATTTGGAGATGAAATATGTTTTTAATGGAAGCCTTTAACTTTCTTATAATCAACAGGAATCTGTTGGAGCACAGCCATAATTCACTACTTCTTTCTCAGGAATATAAGAGCAAAATAGGCAAAGAAAATGTACTTTATTAAGAGCTTTGATGAGACAAAGAATTATGTCTGTTGTAAACTGAATAACCTTATTGCCTGAATAGTGCAACTAGAGAAACACATACTAATTTGAGTTAGAGAGGCCTTAGGAAATACAATCTAAAACACTAACCTGTATCAAAGAGAGTAACTGAGGTACAGAGGAGTAACTGATTTTACTTATTTTCACTTTTTTTTTTTACCTATTTTCACTTATAGCACAATTTGGTTTGAAGATAATGTCAACACTAGAGAGGTGAAGTGAGAACATGGGCTTAATGACCAGATGATTTGAACACAATCTAAATCTCTCTTTTAAAATGAGGAAGGTTATTTTGCCTAAATTCTCCATATTAACTTAATTTGGTGTATAGGTTTAGTCACATTTTGAGCTGCCCCTTATTTTAATTAACAGCTCTAGTTGCTATTAGAACATGTGAAGGGAACAACCATCTGTCTCTTTCTCTACTGTCATTTTTTAAAATAATATTTCTGTTTCAGTTCTTGGTATACCTATTCTGAGGTCCTATCAGCTCCCTTCAACCCCTACTCAACTAGGGCAAGGAGGCGAGTCACAGAACCAAGATGGTGTGATGGATGAAAATACACTATCAAATAGAGGATTCTTTTTAGTTTATTACTTTAGACCTAAGTATAATATAAAATCTATATGAGAAAGCATAATTTTTTGATATAGTGATTTGATTTAAAAAAATGTTTTCCATTGTCTTCTGTTTAAAAACTCAAACTAAATATTCTACCCCTAAATCTATCTATCTAACAATATAGAGCAAACTTTCTTGATTTTAAAATTGTACATGTCCAAAGGTATGGACAAGAGTGTTGGGGTTAATGTAGAGCATGAAATCAAGCATAATACCTGGCTTGCAAAAATGTAACATGGAGGCCGCTGAGGGCAGGGAAGGTTTCCCAGAAGGGGCAGGCCTTCGGAATGCTGAGGCCTGCTTGACCACTCTGCCATAGGAATGCTACAGGGAATTGCCTTCCCCAAAGCTTTCTTAGCCCAAATAGCTACCCTGTGATCTAATAGGTATATGCATCGTGCCTTAGGCTACGTGTAGGGAACTTGTAGAACACACAGATAAGCATATGGTATCTTTCCCGTAAACAGCTCCTCCTAGTTCCAGTAAGACCCCTTGTCACACATCAGGTGCTTGAGAAACAGTGATAAAGATTTATGATCTGAAGGACCAATAAGAGCAGGAGCAAAGAAGAGCGAAGGGTCTTCCTCTCTGAGGGTTGATCTCCTTGCCTTCTCCTCTCTTTCACAGCAAAGTTGGGAGTATCTTTTCATCTGTGGATACAGGGATTGCTGGCCATTCCGGCAAAGAGAGAGTAACAAGAAAACTTCCACCATTGCCAGAAGGATCACCACTCAAGAGAACAGCTTAGATTCAAAGCTTGTGTTTTCCATATTGGACCAGAAGAACCTGGTTTTACTTGAGCTAAGAGTCTATGTTTATCTGCTCTTCTTATTTCCATCCCCTGTTGATGTCTCTCAACCCTGGTGGTCCTAAGTCAACTGATTACTTCAAATCCCCTGACCAGTCTTGACAAGTTACCTCACAGAAATGCCAAAACTCCTCCCTCATCCAGCAAACTGATGATCTTGAACATAATTGGAAACTTCTAACTCAACCTTCCTCCCTCCCAGCTTTTGGGAATCCACATTCCCCTGCCTTGGCTATTCTTGCATGTAGGAATTGGGCAAGACTGAGATCACAGTGGGTTCTAGTAGGCTATCTAAAGCTCTTAATTTTCTGTTCTAAACATTTGGGTAGGTTGTCCAAGGTTCAGGTACATAAGGTTTTTATATGATGGTTCTTGTCAATGAAATCTACACATCCAGTGATTCGTGAAAGCCATGCTTTATAATTTTTGCATGCAAATGATAGTAGATAACCAGGTAGTAGTGATTTCAAGTGATTTCAAGTAGTGACTCATTGTATTCTGGCTGTTTATTTAATCTTCCAGGATTTAATTTGAGCATAACTATAATGCAAATGTCAAACCTGTATAACTTATTTAATATGAAGTTAATAGAGCGTAGAAATGCATTAAAATCATATTCCCAAATCTAACATATTAGACTACACTAACATATAACATGTAAGTTTGTGTATATATGTATGTATGCACACACTGTTACAGATATAGCTAATAAAAGCCTAGTTAAGAATGAAATATTTTAAATGCACATGCTTAATAAAATTGATAATTTTCTGAACATTTATGGAAAGCACCTTTATAAGCCTATCTTCAGTTTATTTACCCCTCCCCATCCTCCTATGTTCTTCAAATCTCACGAACTTGTGAGACTCCTAGAGACTTAGAGCCTGCTGTAAATTGTATTGCAAGCAGTGACCATCACTAGAAAGGAACAACAGTTTCTTCATACTTTCTAAGCAGAGACAGTTTCATTAAGATGGGTCAGCCCATTTAGTAAAACATCTGTTAAGCTGATTTAATAAAAATACCCTTTAGAAGAACTAGGGGGGACTTTTTAGGTTACACCACTAAACCACAGAAATGGTGATGGCTTTTATCAACACACATCAAAAGGAATGAGTGCCTCTTTAGAGAACTTCTTGATTGAAATATATTTTTTAAACATATTGCAAGCCAAAAAAAAAATTATTGCAAGCCTATCCCCAGAACATTTTGCCTCCAAAAGTTAGATTTTCTCACCAAATCAAAGAGAATATAAATTAGAATATAAATTGTTAAAAAACATGCTTATGTCATAGTAGCGGAATGGGAAAGTGAAGGGAAATAAAGGTAGATTTATTTAGCTGGAGGAATGAAGGATTTGATTTGTCATCTTAGCAAACAGATAGTACCAATAAGAGAGGGGAATGGGGATCTCGGAGGCTCAGATAAACAGCTACATAAAGACAATGGAGATATACACATTCTAACCTGCTCTTGAACATGAAACTGTACAAGATGCCTGGAGGCCCCTAACCCATGTATGCTGTTTGTGAACAGTCGCTCGAAATACATGCAAATCTATTAAGTTCAGAATTCTGTTAAATGACGTGTACGTGCTTTCAGTGAAAATGAAGTTGCAGAAAATATTCCCTGACAAACACACACACACACACACACACACACACACACAAATATACAGGTAGCTTTATTCAAAAAATAAAATGTTTGGTCAAAATATGCATCATAGAACCAGTGCTTTCTGGATTTATCCTGCAGCATTTTGAAGCACATAGAAGCAAAAGGTGTGTTGCCCAAGCCATCATATCCAATCTAAATACCATGATTATCAGGGTGCTCTTGTCTAAGAGAAACAACTATTCAAAAGAACCCACATGTATTTATTTCTCGTTCAATATAAAATGAGTTTTAACATTATGTCTGAAAAGCAAATTTTAGTGACAATCCTTAACAAATTATCTACGTGGAAACAGTAAAGGTTAAATTAAATTAGAAAAACTCCATGAACCGATGCTATAAATGACTGACATCTTCACTAAATTCCCTTTAGTATGAGTAAAAAGAAAATAAGGGTTAAAAAGTCTTTAAATATTTATAAGTATCTGAAAATTTTCAAATACAAAGATTAACATTTTGGGAGGGGGATCACCTGTTTTTGGCCAAAATACTATGTTCTCTAAACTGTTTCTTTATGGACATTTGGATATATCCCATTGGACAAAGACTATTTCTTATTCATCTGTGCCCTTTCTAATGATTAGCTGAGGCTGGTACATACTTGGCTCTCAAAAAATAATTCATGAATCTTGAGTAGCAATCTACCAAGTGACTAAGAATAACAAGGGAAGACAGGGCCTCGTTCTCTCTCCTTCATTCTCCCCTCTAAGCCAAATATGCACCACCATGTACCCTATAAGATTAATAAATAGGAGAGAAGTACTACTGAGGATGTTTTCCCCCACAAAACAAATAGTGACTTCATGTCAGTTAATTTCACCACTGACTTTTGACTAAGACAATTTCTATCCCAGCCCTGTGTTGTTGGTGGAGTGTAAATGTACAATTAAACTTTGTAATAAGTGATCATTAATGAAAAATTTTGCATGGACCCCTGGGGCCCTGAGCCTTCATTCCTGAGATTAACTTCTCAAAATTGCTACTTGCAACTTAACATTTCTCCAAATATTTTAGTTATGTCATCAGTATATTCATTCACATGTGTAGGTATTGAGCACCATATGAGGTACTCAGTATAAATTGGTTAGCAAAACAGGTTTGTTCTCCACTCTAGTGGATGTACGAGTCTAGCAAAGACCAGATTTTTGAACACAACATTTTACTGAAGTGTGATGAATTTCATTCCAGGCCCTTTTGGAACACAAAGCTGAGGCATTCACCTTGGTTATTAGAGATCAGGGAAAGTGGGCTTCCCAACGTAGATAGTTCACAGAAGGATGATAAAGAACAGGTAAGTTGGAGGAAAACTGGTCCCGCCCAATAGACATGTGTACAGGAATGCCCAGAGGGAAAGCCAGAAAGGACCTCAAGTATACTGAAGGAAACCAGTCATGGACAAAGAAAGCACAGGCTGCTAAAAAGAAGGAAGGGAAGAGACACCAATTAGACAGTGGCCAGGCCACAAGGAACCATGAAACCATAGTAATCCCACTGAACTTTAACAGAAATATGTAAACATCAAAAGATTTTAAATGTATCACATATCTAGCAAGTGATCACTGCCCTTTCATATTTGTTTTCCTTTCAAAGGTCTCCCTAATACAGACTGCATAGCACTACTAGTATCCAATACATTATATGACTATCTTCCCATAAAGGAGTTTTACATGGGCCTCACTGCAACCCTTTCGAAAAATCCCAATTACGGTCATTAGTTTAGAGCTATTGCTTTGGCCTGCATCCCTTGAAAGGTCAGCTATAAATGTGTTTTTGTTATCGCCTTCTTGTAGCTACATGATCCCTCATCTGGCTCTTGCAACATCCTTTCCTTGTGGCTGGATTATGCTTCTTGGATTCCATGCATGAAAATGTGTATATGGCCAAAGTCATATGATTTAAAAATATACACAGCTTTCCTATTTGGCAAATGCACTTGCATTTTTCTCAATAGAAAGAATACCTTTGCAAGCAAGGGGTATATCTCAAGCTTTTACTGATTGTTCACCGGTTTCATTTCAGTGGTAGACCCTCAATGCACACTAGATTTTAAATGACTTTGAAAGGAATCAAATTTGATATAGTGTGACGTTAATGTCAATATTACAGTGACATAAATTCAAGTGTAGGATTATTTAAGGCAAATAGACTTTCCTCAAATTCACATCCCTTTAAAACCAAAGCAAAGAAAGTACACTTATCATGACGAACACTGAGTAATATATAGAACTGCAGTCACTATATTGTACACCTGAAACTAATATAACATAACACTGTATGTTAACTCTACTGGAATTAAAATTTAAACAAAAACAAAGAAGACAAATATTGCCCATCGACAGATTTTACTTCAAGGAAGTGGCAGCTCTTCGATAATCCACTCATTCATTATATTCAAGAATTCCACGATGAGCACTTCCTTTTTGCCAAACACTAAATGATAGTGAGACCAGAGATGAATAAATGACACAACACCCCTGACTCCATGCAGATCCAAGCCTTATATAAAAGGCAAAATTATACACAAATTCCTCACAAAAAAGCAATATGAATAAAACAAGAAACGTACATATAAATATTGAGTAACAGAAAAGAACTAATTAATATTGGGCATTATGGGTGAGAGCAGGGACACTATTCAAAAGGAGGTAATACATAAGCTAATACAAATTAACTTATATGATTGATAAGAGCAAAAGAAGACAAGGAAGGAATAGATATATGGACTAATGAAGGCAGTGAGATGTGAGACTACATGTGAGAGACGGAGGCCACATATGAGAGATGGAGGCATTAGGATCTATGAGATCACCATCTTATATGGTTAAAAAATATTTGTTGAGGTAATAAAAGACTAAATAAAACCATAAGTTATCACCAAACTTTTGTCAATGACTAGATGTGGGAAGAGAGAATACGGGAAATCTCTATGGTATCTCAGTTGTCTTTATTTACCTTGGCCTTTGGTTTTCCTTCTATCTTCTAATTCTGTATCAGCATTAACTGATCCTTGTCTTTTTATCTTTCAATTATTATTCATATAATTATATTAATGTACAGTAGTAAATGGGTAAAAATCAACTCAAAGTTGCATATGCATGATTTATACATCATACTTTTTGTTAGAGTTGTGTCAATATTGTTTTGTGATATAAATATTAGAAACAGCTGTTAAAATTCCAAGCTAACAAATAAAAGATATAGTGCTATCATTTACTTCAGTAAAATAATATCCTTCATGTTAGAAAAGAACTCCAAACTAGTATTTCCACAAAATATCCAATGCCTAATTTAACTTAAAGCCTCAACTACTGAATAGTCAAGCAAAAACATTTATAATTATAGCCCTAAAAATTGTTTTTCTATTGACTACTACCTCAGATTACTTTGTCCTACTCTTTATTGGTATGCTTGTATACTCAGATGCTGATACTTTCAAGAAAATATATTTCAATAACTTGAGCAATTTAAAAATACGTGTTTAACAATATCTTATTAGCATATTAATTAAAATAAAGATTCATTTACTTGGGACAATTAGAACCTTACTCTTGAAATCTCCTAGGGATGTTCTGTTCCCATTCAAGCACAATGTCCATTATAACACCAAAAACTTCAGAAAACACACTACATGAATTATCAACTACACGGGCTAAACTGATTACGTTATCTTGTCAATGAAGCAAAGGAAATATAAAGATGTCTATTTTCTGTATCATACTGAACGGACAGGGTGTCATGGGCCCAATTCTTGTAGTATATGCCACACTCCCTATTTCAATTTGCAATGACAGAAACTAAATAAACCAGACTTCAATGTTATCCTAGGTCAGTCAGAGCTACTCAAATGTCCCAGTGGTTCAACATAATTATGTGGCACACAGGGAAGATGAAAACATTATGAACACCTCTGTTAGTATTGTAGTTTGAAATTCGCATATTTAAAAAATACTAAGCGATCATGTATGTATGACTTATTCCACCTCAGATATTTGAAAACCTGCTCAGTCTCATTTGCAAACATCTGCAGATCATCATACTTCAGACCTAAATATCAGAGTCAGGAAAATAGGACTTTGCTACTTGTTTTTCATGTTTTGTGCAGAACATCATCATTAGCTTGACAAGAGTACTGTAGGTAGTGAGCAGTGACAGTGGGCTGCTGAGGTACTCTGAGTCCAAAATAAGAAAGTAGCGTGTCTTTGGTGTAGTTCTGCTGTCAGACGGATGCACACTTGTTTGAAAAAATTAGCATATTCCCTTTTGCTTTTTTGGAAAGATTTTGGTGCTAGCATTCCCCTTTAGTCACTGTAAGCTTCGGAGGTAGGTTTTGCTTTCTTGAAACTGGAGACCCATCCCAAGAAAGGTGCAAGGTACAACTCATAAAATCTTGTTGAAGTTACTGTGCAGAAAATGATTTGGAGATAATATGATTTTTGAAGGGCTGGAGAAAATTTTTTTTTATTTTTTGTGCACAAATTCATTTAAACAAGGGGGTACATTATAAATATATACACATTGGAATATATGTACACACACACACATTTATTTCCCTAGTGCTTTTTATTGAGGTATATTTGATATACGGTATTATATTAGTTTCATGTGTACAACACAGTGATTTCATATTTGTATACATTGTAAAAAGATCACCACAATATCACAATTACCAGCTCTCCCAATATGAAGTTATTACTATTATTGAATATGTTTCCCATGCTGCACATTACATTCTCATGACTTACTTATTTTATAACTGGAAGTTTGTACTTCTTAATCCCCTTTACCCATTTTCCCCGAACCTCCCTCCCCTCCGGCAACCACCAATCTATTCTCTGTATCTATGAGTTTGGATTTTGTTCTGTTTGTTTTGTTTTTAAATTCCATATGTAAGTGAAATCATGTGACATTTGTCTTTCTCTTTCTGACCTCTTTCACTTAATAAAATAACCTCAAGGTCTATCCATGTTGTCACAAATAACAAGATTTCATTCCTTGTCTGGCTGAGTGGTATTCCACTGTGAGTGTGTGTGTATATACGGACACTTAGGTTGTTTCCATATCTTGGTTATTGTGAATAATGCTGCAATGAACATGGGGTGTGTTCTTTTCTTCTTTTCTTTTCAAATTGGTGTGTTCATTTTCTTCTGATAGATAGCTAGTAGTGGAATTGCTGGATCATATGGCAGCTCTATTTTTAATTTTTTGAGGAAACTCCATGCTGTTTTTTCATAATGGGTACAAAAAATTTCTATTCTCACCAGTGCACAAGGTTTCCCTTTTCTCCCATCCTCACCAACACTTAGATGTTGTCTTTATGATAATAGCTACTCTGACACATGTAAGCTGATATATACTTGTGGGGAGAATTTTTTTTAAGATTTTACTTATTTATTTGAATGAGAGAGAGTGAGCAGAGGGAGGGACAGATGGAGAGAGAGAAACTCAAGCAGACTTCTCACTCAGTGCGGAGCCTGACATGGGGCTTTATCCCACAACCCCGACATCACGACCTGAGCCGAATGAAGAGCCAGACACCCAAATGACTGACCACCGGGGAAAATATTCTTTAAACAAAATTTCCAACCTCTAAACCTTTGAAGGAGATTATTTTCTAATAGTCAATCACCTAGTGTTCTGCCCAGGAAAAACATGTACTTCAAGAAACAGTGTCCATGTTTTTGACTCTTGGTGTCCAGGCTATGCATTCTCAATACCAACTTCACACACACACACACATGCACACACACACACACACACACACACACATACACACAAAGGATCCTGGGCTTTTAGAAGAATTGGCTCATTTGAGGTCTCAGATAAGAAATGCACAAGATTAGATTCTGACATTTTGTTACCCTGAAAAACGAGAAAAGTGTCAGAGTCTAATGCGGTTGTAAGGAAAGAATGCAAGAATGAGGCTGTGAACTAGGACTGATGAGAGATGGGGAATTTCAGTGTGAAAAAGAATGGGTTACAATGAATGGAAACAGCGAATGTATACAAATCTATTAACTCATATGTTTAAAAACATATCTATAGATATAAAGAGAGACAAAGTCCTCAAAGAAACAAAATAAAACATATCTATAGTTATAAAGAGAGACAAAGTCCTCAAAGAAACAAAATAAAAAAGAAAAATAAAATCTCTGGTTTTCATTGAAGGTAGCTGGAGCACCAACCCTTTATTTTAAAAATCAGTAATTAAAGGGAGAAAATTAAATTTCAGGGTGTTATTGACTGAATTGGGTTCCCTTAAAACTCATATGTTGAAGCCTTAACCCTCAGTACCTTAGTATGTGACTGTATTTGTGACAGGTCTTTCAAAGAGGCAATTAAGGTTAAATGAGATCGTAAGGGTGAAGCTCTAACACAATATGACTAATATCCTTATTAGGAGAGGAAGAAAATCCAGAGATTCACAAGCACAGAGGAAAGGCCACATGAGGACACAGTGAGAAAACTGCCATTTGCAAGTCAAGGAGAGAGACCTCAGGAGAAACCAAAGCTGTTGACATCCTGATCTTTGACTACCAGCCTCCAGAACTGAAAGAAATTGCTGTGTTTAAGCCACCCAGTTTGTAGTAATTTATTAGGGCAGCCCTTGCCAACTGAGCCGAGAGCTCATCTGATAAATGAGGATAATATACAGGGTAACTAAATAATTCTAGCTGTTAAGGGCAAATTTCTCTTTATAGAGTGATTCCAGATAACAAATTATAAAAGAAACACAAAAATTAGAAAAATACCACCATTTTGAAATCCCAAACGAAATGAATGATTAAGGCAATGATTATCAATGATATGAAATCAAAACATGAAAAGTTGACGGGGGAATTTACAACATAATAACCTCACTGTGAACACCTGCAGCCCCAGCCTATTTCCATCATTTAAATGGGACAAGTGTGTCCTGATGTGATATGATATTAAGTACACAGCATAAGCTTTAAAGTATTTTTGTGAAAAAGATGAACTGAAATTGAATCAGGCTTTTTTTTTATGATTTTTTATTATATTATATTAGTCACCGTACAGTACATCTCCGGTTTCCGATGTAAAGTTCGATGATTCATTAGTTGCATATAACACCCAGTGCACCATGCAATATGTGCCCTCCTTACTACCCATCACCAGTCTATCCCATTCCCCCACCCCCCTCCCCTGTGAAGCCCTTAGTTTGTTTCTCAGAGTCCATAGTCTCTCAGAAGGGGGAATGAAGCATGAGAGACTATGAATCAGGCTTTTTGATATTAACTTCCAGTTTTCAAGAAAAATACTGGATCCTGGTACATAGTCAATAAACACCATGAGGAAGCAGTCAGACAAGTTCAAAATGAAGGACATTCTACCCTTCAATTTTTTTTATAAGTTTATAAGGGCAGGCAACTATGGACTGTAAATTAAACAAGGAGTCCTTTGAATAAAAAGGGCACCAGTAAAAAAAAAAAAAAAAAAAACCCAACAACAACAACAAAAACCAGGTGAATTTAGAATACAGTACATAGTTTAGTTAGTAATATTGTACCAATACTAATTTTCTCATTTTGATCATGGGTATATAAGATGGTAACCCTAGAGAAAAGTACATGAAGGCTTTTCTGCAACTCTCTGTATGCTTTTTGCAGTGTTTCCATAAGTGAAATTATTTTGAATTTAAAAGTATAAAAAAGAGAGAAATGCAAAAGTGCATAGCATATATGTTTCCTGATTTGAACATATCAACTTACAAGGGAACTTTTTTTTAAAGACAATCTAGGAAATTCTAATATGAATTTAGTATTAGATATACTGAATTTTGTAGGTATGAAAATGGTACTGTGGTTAAAGAATAACTCCTTACTTGGAAAAAAATACAAAAGCACTTAGTGATAAATATCATGATGCCAAAAATTTGACTTTAAAATTCTATAGGAAGGAAAAAAAAGGAAAACGAAGCATTGGTTATTTTTCACTGATAGGGTTGAATCTGGGGATGGTAAATGGGAGTTCATTATAGCACCCTTTTCACATCTGTGTTTCTTTGCAAAAAAGAAAAAGCTACTAAAAAGAGTGTCTTCTATAACTTTTGCTTGGCCATGCCACTACAACAAAGTTCTGGGCATATGCTCAGTGTCTACCCGTAGTGTTCACTCCTCTGTTTTGCTGAGTAGGACAACTGCCTCAAAACCTTGCTATTGTGAGGGCTGCCTGGCACCCTCTGTGTCTACTCTTAAGCCTGCAGAAGGATTTCACAAGACAAAGAAAGATTTTGCAACTAAAACTCAAGTGCTACAGGGTTTCCATTACATTTCAGTATGCTACTGCATCCTAAAAAAAACCCAGAATGTCAAATGCATCCATCATGTTTTGTCCACAATTATGATTTTCAGAAGTCTGAACATTCCATGCACGGAATCAGAGTAATTAAAGAACTAGTTTCTTAAACATCTACACACTTAGTAACATTAAGTAATAATGACATTATGTTAATTCTGTTCTCAAGATAGAAAAGTAGATGCTTCTGTTGGAACAATGCTGGTCATATGATAGGATACAGATAGCTAATTGATGTCCACATTAAAAAAAAAGTATGTAGTTTCCCTCACTAGCCATCTCTGTCAGAAAATATTTTCAAAGTTAACTCTAATCCAAGACCCATGATTCAGGGGGATTTCTGAGGTTGGGGAAAGACACATTGTTCCCCATAACCCAGAGGAGCCCAAACTCATGTGTGGTACGATAAAAGCACACTCCGCTTCCTGATATCTGTTGTCTTAGTGTGCGTGGGTTACCACGACAAAATACCACAGACTCGGTGGCTTAAACAACAGAAACTGATTTTCTAGTGTTCCGGAGCCTGGAAGTCCTAGATCAAGGCAGCTGATTCTTTTTCTGGGGAGAGCTCTCTTCCTGGCTTGTAGACAGCCACCTTCTTGACAGGAGAAGGAAAAGAAAAAAAGATCTGCCTTTCTTCCTCTTCTTATGAAGCCATCAATCCTACTGGATTCAGGCCTTACACCCTTCTGACCTCATTCAACCTTAATTACCTCTTAAAGGCCCTATATCCAAAGACAGGCACACTGGGGATTAGGCCTCCAACATTTGAGTTTGGGGGAAGGGGGAACAACTCAGTGCACAGCACATGTTATGGAATATTTATTTAAACTCTCCCTCCACCACAAATAGGATCTGGGTGGTGGTGACGGGGGGACCATCTCCTTAATGTAAGGACATGGAGGCAGAGACAATTGCACCTAAATGATTATCTCAGTTTCTAACACACATGAAATCAGGATATTTCTTGGTTGATGAGTAAATATGACTTCGGTTGGACAAGTTTTTTATCCTTCATAAGTTTTCTTATTGCCCACATTTTGAATCTCAATTGGTTAAATGTAAAACTTATTTGAGATGTGGGCTGAATATAAGGCACAGAAACGAATGGACAGTAAAACAAAGGTTAAAATAAGAGAATAGCATGAAATTAAAGGGGGAAAGATGTAGCAATTAGGAAGCACTTCCCAACAATGAAATCTATTAGAGCAGGGAAAGTTCTCCTGGGGGAAGTATAGAGGTCTTATGGACCAAGTCATTTCAAATAGACTAGACAAAATAATCAAAAATGGCATTAAGAGAACAGTCCCTCAAGAGAAAGACAGGGGTAGGAGGTTGATTAGATAATCTAATAGAGCTGTCTCATCTTTAAATTTCCTTGAGTCTAAAATTCTATGAGATTTTTTAGACAGTTTGATCACCCAGTAGAGAGATTTTAATTTCATTTTTTATGACATATCTAATAGGTGAATAGCAGCGATCATTCAAGCTTGGCCTGGCTTGCTCTCTGGGGCTTGGATTTCTGGCACGGCACTAACTACAGCTCTAACATAAACCTCAATGAAACCAATAATTACTAAGTAATCCCTGTGCAGAATTTCCATCAGACATCTAAGGCTCATACCAGCACTGCTAATGTAGAATTATTGAAATTTAAATCAGAAGTGTTTATCCAACACTGTGATGAGATAAAGTGATTTGAGACTGCTTATCATGATTAAGCCTGCAGATTGCAGGTTATTATTAGGATGCAAAAGGAATATGAAATTAATGGGAGGAAAACCAAACATAGGTTCTTATTACCAGGGAAAAGAAAAAGATTGTGTCTTGAATGCAATTAATGTGCTAAAATGGTTGCAGTATTCTCTTGTTTCCTCCCAGGAATCACTTTTATAACTGAGGGCTGGCATGGGTATGACACAATGCCTCAGGGCTGAGGGACTTGTCAGCACAATACAAACAAAGTCCCGAGCTGTCTAAAATCTCTCTCTCTCATAGGTCTCATCTTTTAGGTAAAAAACTATTATTAGTGACTAAAGTAAAGACTGGTGAAAAATTATAGTAAGGATAAAAGGGCAGACTCAGACCTATACTTTAAATCCACATTTCCAAATATTCCTATAGAATAACTATTCACACTTATATAAAAATGTCATCCCTGGGGAATTGTTTTTTCCAAGACTTACATAAACTGAACATTTAATGGTAGATGTTATTTGCTATATCCGCTTATGGATACAGAATTTTCTAATACTTTATAAAGAAATATGCAGAGAGACTCTACCAATTCATAATTATTTACTCTTATTAAAAAGTATGTGTATAACATATTATAGTTCATTTTTAGTGCTTTTATGTTTTCGACAGTTTGCATCTCCTTAATACTTGTAGATGTGCTTTCATTTCTAACTAGAAAATGACCTCCTTTGCTTAGGGATCTCATTCATCTAAATACTACATTGTGTGATGTATATACAGCAGGCACTCCAAAATATGTGTTGCGTGAAGGGAAAAAATTAAAAACAATTCAAAACCAAAAACAAACTTTTTTTTTTCTTTTTCATCAGTGACAACCACACTATAGTGTGCAAACTATTTTTAGAAAAGCACAGCTTTTGAAAAATCTTGCTCAAGTCCCAACAATCAATATTCCCTTTCATTTAGTAACAAATAGCAATTTTTACTCATTGTAGTTTCTTCATAAGAGATTCTTTTGTTTGATTAGGTTAACTCATTTACTCCCATTTATTTAAATGTATTCTGAATTTCTCATAAAGAATTGCTTCATCACTTCAATTATAAATAATTTTGAGAATCCACTATACACCAAGAAAAAGAACACCTCATGAAATTGATGTTCTAATGGGAAAAGAGACAGAAATAAAGAAATAATTGAATAACATCATACCGGGGAGTGATATGCTCTCTGAAGTATAATAAAGCAGAGTGATGGGGAATGCATTTACATAGTGAGCCTCAAGAAACACCACCCTGTAGATGTGTAAAGAAGATGAGCAAAGGAAGCAGTGAAATTATCTGGCAAAACAGGGTTTTTCCAAGAGGACAGTAAATGCAAAGGCCCTGAGGTAGTTGCAAACTTGGTAAGTATGAGTAACAGTACAGAGTTCAGTGTGACGAACAGGTAGGGAGTGAGGCAATGAATACTAAGACTTGAATCAGGGAGTCTGCTTGAGAGGCCTTGTAGACTGAAGCAAGGAGGTGCAAGGTATAAGGAAGACAGGAAGGGAATCTCTCCCTAGTCAAATGTAGGAGGACTTCATATATGCCTGTGCATAAGTACACATAAGGTCAATCCTGGGTTGACTCAGACATTTTCCATCTATCCAGCACTGACTCTTTCTGGTGAACATAGGCATTTGTAATAAACCTATAAGTAAATTGCCAAGAAGAACACTGTAGAAAGCTGACAATACATAATCAGTACTCATATCTAATGCAATTTTTAAAAGAAAAAAGAGGAGGAAAGATAAAGACCTGAATAAACTATGCAGAACCTGTCTGCTATTGCCAGTTACTAATAATGACTTTTGAACTGAGTTAGCTGGTGAGATTTCTTTTTTTTTTTTTAATCCCTGCGTATTCTCTATAGCAGAATTAAGAACCATGCGTATTCACCTTTTTAGGACTGAGTTAAATTCAAAACATATGTTGAAGAAACTAAGAAGAACCTCTTCTCAAGGAGAAAAAAATGATACAGAAAAATAATTTATATAGAAATATGTCTTTAAAGGAAATGTTTATATCAAATAGAAGTCAAATCAGGCCACTCTCCTCTCCTATCTGCCTGACTCTGGGGGGCAGCAGAAGCTATTCCTGCACACTCAACATGCCATAAATACACAAGCCTTGCTTCTGGGTAAGTCACGGTGCCTGCTTTAACTGTCTTACCTATTTATGGCTGTGATCTTTTCCAGAATGGCTTTCTGGCTCTGCAAGTAGTTTGTTAAATTGTCTATCTTGCAATAAATCCTTTTGTTATCACTTTATCCTTAGGATTTAACAAAGATTCTAAAACCTTTTGGGGTGGCCACCTTTCACAATAATGCACATACCATCACTGATTATCAATTTTCACCTGAAGACCTTGGAAGGCGTTTCTACTCAGATCATTATGAAAGAAAAAGATTGAAAAGGAAGCAAAAATAATCCTTATCAACTTAATATATGGAAGGATTACCTCCCTTATCAGACATTATTTTTTATTTTCTACAAATTAACTGTGACTTATACTACTATTATACCAGGCACTATATATTTGAAGCTTTGCTGGTAATGCATGGAATTACATCTGTCCCCTGGGAATGGAGCTACATCCTCTTTGATCAAAAGTCAGACACTTAAGTGAAAAACAAGAGAAATCATTAAATTTAAAAAGTTAAATCATTTAATTTAAAAAGTTAAGCTACAACTTAAAAAAATGTGTATGACATAATAATCTTGACACAAGTGCTGAGGCATTAATGACAAGGTGGGAGAGAATGTGATGAAACCAGAATTCGTGACATAGTTTAGTTAAAGAGACGTACGGTCATTGCCCAGTGAGTGGCAA
Source organism: Ailuropoda melanoleuca (assembly GCF_002007445.2). Lineage (NCBI taxonomy): Eukaryota > Metazoa > Chordata > Mammalia > Carnivora > Ursidae > Ailuropoda > Ailuropoda melanoleuca. The sequence goes on along the minus strand of NC_048219.1, from coordinate 125,464,624 downwards.
CTATGTAGACAGCACTACCAGTTAATTAATATACACATCTTTGAAGGCTACACGTTGCAACTCTTCATCTGGGGCAAGTAAGCTCAATTTTGGAATATATTATAGGGACAATGCATTTGTGTACTTTCTATACAAGGAACATGTGGACACCATCAGAGTTTATAACTCAAGCCCTCCCCAAGTCTTAAGATCTTGTCCTTAGGGCAAAAAGCCGGAGTTTACAAGATCAATAAGAGGAGTTACATATTTCAATCTTTATTTTTTATTTATTTATTTTTAAGATTTTATTTATTTATTCGACAGAGATAGAGACAGCCAGCGAGAGAGGGAACACAAGCAGGAGGAGTGGGAGAGGAAGAAGCAGGCTCCCAGTGGAGGAGCCTGATGTGGGGCTCGATCCCATAACGCCGGGATCACGCCCTGAGACAAAGGCAGACGCTTAACCGCTGTGCCACCCAAGGGCCCCATATTTCAATCTTTAATGTGAAATCTGATTTAGCTCACTGGATGATATCAACACCAAATACACGTTTTTTCACATTTTGCTGAACAATCTATAGAACTGGCCCCAATAATAATAAATTTGTCTTGAATAATGGCTAATTATATACCCATCTAAACCTACACTCTACCAGAATCCGCTGAAGTCGGCAAAAACGTAAGAAGAAAGGGGGGAAATGGATTAAACTTTGGATCTTACAAAATTCTGCCAAATAGAGTGTAGAAAGTATCAGACAATGGAAAGATGACTCTGGTCCATAATTCCAGGTATGCTGCAAAAGCCTGTTGAGGAAACAAGTGGAGCAGATCTCAGAGGTCCATGAATAACATGTTCTATCTTGGAGAGGTCATGGGCGGCGGGTTCATAGCAGCTATTCGTGGGAGGAGGCTTCAGAGGGCTTCCCATGGTTTGTGCTTAGAAAGGCCACTGTGCCAGGCGGAAAGAGGGGCAAGGCTGCAAGGTGGCTATTAATGTGGGCAAACAGGCTCACGAAAAGAGGGTGGACTGCCCCTCCTGACTACTCAACACAGCTCTCCAACACAGCACCTAGGAGTATGAGCTCCTGCTACTTACTAGCTGTGTAACCTGGGTTAATAAGTTAACATCGAGTCCTTACTAAGATCAATTCTTACATCTGAAAAACAGGAATGATAATAATAATATTTATTTTGTGGATACTGCCTGGATTCAAGGAGACACTGAATGTAAAGCACTAAAATATACGAGACACACAGGAAGTGCTCAATAAATATTGGTTAAGATTATTATTAATATCCACCACATCTGTAATGAGGTTTTTATTACCCTTTTTCTAGCTTCACTAGGTATGTCATATGACAGGCAATCTGACATAGGATCCGGCAAAGTACATTATAGACAAACTATTTTAATGTCTCCTAACCAGATTATGGAGAACCATAATAAATCGAAACAAGATTTTGTAGCGTTCACATCAACTTCCAATATTGTACTGTGGCTATAGGAATGAGAAAACAGAAATTTCCCAGATGTTTGTTAAAAAAGATTCTTCAGTCTGAAACAAGGGGTTACCCTGGAGACTCACTGTTCCCCTAGAGAACCACTGACTCACTGTGAAATCAAGGTCCTACAAGAAATATGAAACAACTAAAGAAAATTTCTAATTTATCTTCTCAACAGAATTCGAAATTCTGCAGCTTTCACAGTACAAGTCATGATACACAAGGAAAGCTTAGAGATTTTTTAAGGTTGCTTTAAAATTAAAAGTATAAATATATATGCTATATATAGATATGTAACCTATTTGTTATAGCTTTTGTCCTTACTCTTCTTTTTTGGCTAACAAATTGGACACATTCTGTGAGCTACACATTATATGACGAGGCAGTTTGTCAAGATTTCATTGATTATATGAGCGCCTGTTTGGTTCTACTGTGCTTTTGATTAGAATTGCATTAATTTTTAAGATCAATTTGAACAAAGTTTTCCCTTTTTAATATTGATTCTTCTCGTCCAGGACGATGACATTCAAATTTTGTATAAAAACAGTCTATAGGGGCGCCTGGGTGGCTCCATCTTTAAGCGTCTGCCTCTGGCTCAGGGCGATATCCCGGCTATGGGATCGAGCCCCGCATCAGACTCCTCCACTGGGAGCCTGCTTCTTCCTCTCCCCCTCCCCCTGCTTGTGTTCCCTCTCTCACTGGCTATCTCTCTGTTAAATAAATAAATAAAATCATTTTAAAAAATAAAAAATAAAATAAACAGTCGATAAGCATTTATGAAAGGAATAAATAAATGGCACCCAATTATTCTTTGCAGTGTTCTTGAAAAAGGTCCTAACATTTTTCTTCAAGGTAATTTCAAAATCATTTTATGTTTTTGGTAAATTAAATCTTTTTCCTCTTACAGAATTTTCTATTTAATTGTCACTACCAGTTTAAAAGATGCTGAATGGAACTTTTCCCTTTGCCCAACAATTAAACCCAAAGGAAGCTGTAAGTATTTTTTGTTTTAAAGAGAACTTCACACAACAGAGCTAGATCCTTCCACCAGACTAGTCAAGTGTGGCAGAATTGGATAAAACACCACCGGTCCACAGTTCTCCTCCTACTCTCCCGTTTCTCTAAGATGGCTGAAAAGCACACTAACCATTGCTTCTTACCTGGGCATTTCTGAAGAAGGAAGTCTCACTGGAGCAATTCATGCTAGTAGGATGGGAAGGACAATGGGGAGGTGGGTGGGAGCTCACATTAGCTGACAGGGGCCAAAGGGAGACAAAGCTGCCACTCTCCAAGGAAATGAAGGAGGGATTTGAAATAAAGTTCAAAACTGTCCCCCAAACACTCTTATCTTTCCTGAGGAAACTACGTCATTGGCAAAGACTCCAAAAACACACAGAACCAATTTAGAGCCACCACCCTCTCATTCCCTCTCATTCCTATCATATTTAACATGACCTGTTATTTAACACCTATCATATCTCATGCCTCTCCTCTGACCATGAATTTCAGGAGATTTAGAAGGGGTGGGGGAGGAGATGTCCCCAAAACACACTTTTCCCCCCCAAGACTCTGAACGAGTACACCATGGCCTTTCCCCACTCAGATCCCTCACGTGAATTGGACCATGGCTGGGTTTAAATGGGTTATTATTTATCTGTGCTTGGAGTAGTGTTTGGCACTTATTAAATATACAATAAATGTTATGAATATATAAAAGTGAAGAAAGTTACCCAGGCTTTATCTCACAGAGAAACAAACCTAGTAATCCTATTTCCACTCTAGATAAGAGAATGCAAAAGACATCACAACAAAATGTTCTAAAATAACATTTAACTTGGAATAGTGAAAGGGCCACCCACGAGCAATAGCAAATAAAATGCCTTTATTCTGAGGAAGTTTTGCAAGAGTTTGAAACAAAAACACTGGCCAGGAAAGAAAGTTTTATATATTTAAATCTCCGTCTCTATCTATCATAGTTCCTTTTTACTGGTCTAATAAATGGCCTAGCCACACTGAGCGCAAAAAAATATTTAAATAAGATGTCCATCTAGTGTATGGTGACTAACATAACATAATAAAAAATTATTATTAAAAAATTTTTCAATTAAATGGTATCTCTTTTTAAAAAAAAGATGTCCATCTAGTTAATTTCAGTTTAAATTTTTTTAATTTAATTTAAAATTTAATTTAAAATTTAATTTTAACATTTTTAATTTAAAATTTATTTTTTAATTCATCTGTACTTTAATTTAGTTCATTTTTGGATATTTCTCAAAGAATAAACCAACTGTTATGATACCATTTAATGATTTTATTAATATAAACTGGCTTGGGGAGCCAGGTTTAAGATACGCTGAATCTGTTTTTAGGTCTTCTGCTTTGATTAACTGTCTGGTCTAGTCTTATGATTGTATTTTTAAGTACATAATCTCTTAACGTCATATTGCTTTAATAATTGCCTTTATAATATCCTATCTAACAAAATATGTTTTTTAATGTTTCCTTGTCTTGCCTGTTTTTCTTACTCCCTGACTTCAATGTAGAGAACACATCTTAACTGTTTTTAAAACCCTATTTAGTGCCCTGCACATATAAATGATCCATATATGTGGTATTGAACTAAATTTTGGGAAAATGTAAGTAAAATAAATATGTGTATGCATGTATGTGTGTACATCTGTAACTTTCAATGATGTGTAATTTCATCTGCATTATGTGAAATAGATATTGTTATTTCTTTTTAAAGATTCAAAGGTATAAAACTTATATGAATTTGGTATGCAATGCTGGCTCTTTGAATACTAGACAAAAATATTATTGTGGATAAGACACTATTCTACAAAGTATGTTGCTGCTCTGTATGAGTACATCGTCGAGATGGCTTTGGGTTTCAGTTTAAAGTTCATAAACAGACAGACACAATTGACCCCTCTACTTCTGATGGAAAACCAGTGAATAAAGGAAAAATAAGGCTCTCTGTGGTATAAGAAGGTTAAACAAAAAACCTGACTACTCTTTTGTCAATCCAATGCTACTTATTCTCAGCCCTCTTTGAGTGTTTCTGATAATTGCTTTGTAGCCAACTCACTTTGCCTCTCAATTTGGTAATTAACCTGATTATCTTATGTAATTAGCTAACTCCAGCCTAGTCATTATCACAGCACGGATGTAGGTGAGATCTTGCCCTCCTTTTCCCAGTTTTCTGCCTATCGAAATGAAGTTCTAATTTCTCAAAGGTATTGGGAAACTCCTCTCACAGGTCTTACTTATCTGAGTGCTGTGATCAGGAAAAGGAACCGGCTGATTTATCAGGAATTGCAGATATTTATCCTGCTGCCCCTCTGTTCCACACTAAGGTGCCCACCCTTGGACTCGGCTCCCAGGGGTGTGCTGGGCTGCATGAATACGCTAGAGAGAAGGCAGCAGCAAGCTGTTATTCCAGACTGATCAGCCACCCTCCTGCCACATCACTGTGGCCTATGAAACTAAATAATGTGTATGTTCAGCCTTCGAGATCATTTACCCATTAACCATCTGACAGTGGTGCACCTTTTGTCACAAAGGCCACCCGACATTGGGTCAACAGTCAAGGTATTCAATGAACATTCCACACTTCTTTCATCCTGAAATGTCAGTGTCATTAAGAAGTGGCATGGTTTAAAAAAAAATAACACTGAAAAGATTTCTAACTCCACCTCCCTCACCTTCTCCTGATCCACATATCTTAGTTAAGGCGGTTTGTTCACTAAATGTGGCAGTTCCCCAAAATGGTTCTTTTCCTGATCATCTCCTGAGTAATGATGGATCACAGGGTGGGGGAGTTGTATTGGTCTATTTTGAAAATTTGGGATTCCACTCTACCATCCCTGGCCATGTTGCTTCTTTTTATCCCCTAATGACAACCTCAGGTTGGCCTGGCACATATTCTGGGTAGCATCCTAGCCAAAACATGGCCTATGGAATTCAAACTTAATTCTAGCTCAGCCACCTGAATTCTCTTGTTGGGCTGTTATAGTCATATAGATATAATAATTACTAAGTTGTGTACATTGATTCTCAAGTGCATGACAGAGACCCACGTGAGGCAATGTGCGGGGGAGGGTAATAATGCATCTCAACACATTTTACTAAGATGCTCTTATCCTCCTTGCATATAACACCGCAGCTGAGAGGTCTGGGTACAGGGAGATAATGATTGGAGAAAACGTGTTTGTAGCTACTAGAATGGGACACACTAATTTGGGGGAATATAGGGAGAGCAACAACTCTGACATCTGGGAGGGAACACCTCAGAATCTGGGTGCAGAGCAGGGAGGGTCACTAATGATCTCTTGTTTTTTAGAACCACCCTGGAAACTTCTTCACAAAGAAAATCATCAGGATCAGCTTTCACAAAAGATAACAAGTTGCTTAATTCAAATGACACCTAGATCTGCCACTCCACACCAAATGGTGGTGACCAGGACCTGATACCCAGTCTCTATAACCTTACTGGGAAGTCAATCAGAAATATGAGGGGGTGATCCCAGCTCTTACATCTCCCATACAAAATGACTGTCAACACCTCTGAATGTCTTTCCACCTCTGTTCCTATCTCTATCAGTGGGTCATGACATGGGATGGATGAACACCACCTAGCAGGTGGTGTAGACAAATACTATACGTCAGACTGACTGCCCTCATGCAATCTCTCCAAAGACACAGGCTGAACCAGAATTGGGAAAACTAATATTTACCAGCTGGCCAGGAAGGCACACTGGAGGCTGTTAACCTGTGTCCCCTGACTCATGTAGGTCATATTTGCTGTGAACAACAACTGCAATTAACACTTTCCATCCAGGGGCACCTGTGTGCCTCTGAGACTGAACTACTTCTGTGGAAGCTAGACATTAACTTGTATGTGTTTGCTGTAATTCGTAGCTAAGGAGTGATCATAAGAGCTCTTCAAGTGTTTAAGAAAACACACCAGTGGATCATGTGGCTCCCAGATGACTGTAGAGATCTCTCTGGAATAGGGTACCCTTAGTTATTTGGGGAGTTCCCAAAGGGATAAATCACTCACTGTATATGCACTTATTGGAGAGTTATCCCTGCAATGGAAGCCAGCCAATCAGAAAAGGAGGTAGGAAATGTGTCCCCGGACTTCAGCTGAAATTATCAATGATACCATTTTGGACATAAAAGGCATTTAGGTGAGTTTCAACTCACTGTCAGAACTGCTATGGAAGACAGAATTGCCCTACACATCCTTCTTTCAAGATCAAGGCAAAACCTGTGCAGTCACTTATACATTGCTATACCTGGATTAATTCCTCTGAAAAGGTGGCAAGTTCAATGCAGAGAAGTTGATAGAAAGTCATGTGTCTTTACGTTTATGGGATTTCTTCAGCCTGCTTTGTCTGGGGCCCTGGGGGTCATGATCAAGGTCAATACTGCAGGTTGCCTCCATCCTGCCACTTGCAGAATTACTGATAGCAGCTTTAATTAAATGTTGTCTGAGACAAATTGAACAAATATAGGTCTAGTCCCTATTAATAAGATTAATCAGAATGGCTCACAGCGTGGCACACTCACGCGAAAATTTCAGTTCGGCTAAGAATGTGTAGGGCTAAGGGGTGGTTTTGGGGAGAGGCAGTCTGTCAGGGTTCTGAGCATCCCTGCATATCCTTGCTGAGTGAGCCAAATTGGAAAGCTTACCCGTCTCCTGATACTGAGCAGTTTTTCTAGCTTGTCACATAAGCAACTAAGTAGGCCAAGTCCACTAGAGTGTGACAACCATGTAACTGCTTGTTTTCCTGTGGAAGGGGAATCTGGTTCTTTTGCCATTTGCTATAATGTTTGCTGTTTGCTCAAAAAGTGCTTTGGCCCTGGGTCCTTCAGTTGTGGAACAAACCCACTGCATGTGTAGCATCTATCTGGGCCCATGGCAGGGCCTCGGTGGGACTTGGGAGGCAAGAGAGGCCAGCAAATATGCTGATACTCAGGCTCCCGGCTGTGCCAAAAGTGATAAAGTTCTTTGTCTCTGACCCAGGAGTCTTGACTCTCCTGCCAGAATGCATGTAATGATGGCTGGCTCACTTATTGGCTTGCAAGTAGGGTAAAATCAAATCTTAGAATGTTTACAGCTCTTGAGAGAAACAACATGAGCTTTGACCGGGATAGAATTGTATTCTATTTAAACATCTTTTAATCATCTTCTAATTGTTTTAGTATATCCTTTCGATCAATAAAAGGAGTATTAGCTGGAAATTAGCTGGACTTGGATTTGAATTAGGCAATATGGACACAGAGCATGCTTTTATTCTCCTATATCTCTCTATATGTTGCTGTGGTTTCAAAGCATTGGAACATTTTGCATTTTATTTAGTGAATTTCCCATGTCTCCTTTATATGATTCTGTCTATAACTCATTAACTATCAAATTTTTCAAAGTCCTATTTTCTAAGTTGGTAATCACTTTAAATTTGACAAATCTGATCATTTTCTTGAACTTGTGTATGATAAACATTTTCAAAACAAATTAATTCTAACATGCCCATGTTTCATACCGTAACTATCATTTAAATATAACGAGCAGTTAGAAGGTTGATTCAATATCAATTAAAAAATAATTTAAATCTAGTTGTATCATAGCCTTTTAATTGAAAAAATTCCAGAAATCTAGATGACAAAATTTTACAAAGTAAAAATACAATCTTTTAGTTACCTTGTTCCAATTTGTTATTCATAGGTTGTGTCCACTGTGAAGTTATACCTGTACTATCATTTACTAATTAACCAGGAAAGGAAAAAACAATTTTAAAATCATTTCAAAGTGTTATGAAAATGTTTTCTGAAACAGAAAAAAAAAACCAGACTTACAGATATTCTGAGTACAAAATAAGTCAACTTCCCAAGACTTTGACTTCATCTTAGCCTAAGGCTATTCTACTCCTCAAGTTTTTGCTCCTATCCAGCTACTTATACCATTTCATCAACTGATCTACCCCAGAGCCATGGCACCAAACACAAGAAGGATATCCTGCCCCAAATTCCCATCACTTCTTTTTAGCCTCTCCTTAGAGGCTGTTAGATCAGGTTTTTTACCAAATACTGTACATCTACCCCTATTTTTAAAATCATTCACCACCAGTTATTAAGTCTACCTCTTTTGTACACACACCTATAAATTATGACTTTTCACTTACACACCCTTTCCAATTGCTGAGAAAATAGTTTGTTCTTCTCAGAATTCCATTTGTTAGTCCTTCAAAGTATGCAGAAGGCCGCTTTTGGAGTTTTACATATCTTGTATACTTCTTTGTCCCTTCTGATTATACTAGCTTTCTATCAACTTTAAAGACAATATTAAATGTTATTTCTTATTCTCTTCTTTAAAAACTGATTTGGAAATGAACTTTTGGGACATAATCCATTTGTAACTTGGGGATTCCCTAGAATTTTATATTAAAATATAGAAAATTTCAATTGATATAATAATGGAAAATTAATAATGTGTAAATACTTAATATTATAGACTCTTATGTCTAATGTTTAATAAGGTTAGGAACATGCCAAACATTGGCAAACATTTCCCCAGCTGGGAATATGGCTTTGAGTTAAACTGACCCAGATCTTAACATCAATGTCATTACTTTTAAGTATATGAACATGAATAAACTCTCTAACTCCCTCTGTTTTGGGTTATACATCAATAAATGTGCATAACACCTAGTTTACAGGGCTGGATGCTATGTAAATGCACCTTGCATGATACCTGGCACTAGTCACAGTGGGTGAAGTAAATCCAAGCTATTATTATCTGATGAGAAATTCAGCAGAAAATTGATCATGAGAATACGGTAGAATGTGTTTTCTCCTTCCTTCTTACTCATTTGACTACTTCTTTGCATTACAATAATGTGAAATATTTGCTAGAAAATTGGGAAACAGAATTTTTGCAACTATGGACAATGAAGGAAAATTAAGAAGTCTGTGTGACTGAAAAGCAAAGCAAGTGACATAGTATCAGAAATAGTTGTACGGTAAATTCTCTTGATTAGCTTTTTGTTTAAAACTGGCATTTTCGAGGCACCTGGTGGTTCAGTCTGTTAAACGTCTGCCTTCTGCGCAGGTCATGATCCCAGAGTCCTGGGATCGAGTCCCGCGGCAGCTTTCATTCTCAGTGAGGAATCTGTTCTCTCTCTGCCCCTCCCCCCTTGTACTCTCTCTCTCTCTCTCTCTCTCTGAAATAAACAAAATATTTAAAAAAATTTTTTAAAAACTGGCATTTTCTTGGGGCGCCTGGGTGGCTCAGTCATTAAGCGTCTGCCTTTGGCTCAGGGCGGCATCCCAGGGTCCTGGGATCGAGCCCCACATAGGGCTCCCTGCTCTGCTGGGAGCCTGCTTCTTCCTCTCCCACTCCCCCTACTTGTGTTCCTCTCTTGCTGGCTGTCTCTCTCTCTGGCAAATAAAAAAATAAAATCTTTAACAAAATAAAATAAAATAAAAATAAAAACTGGCTTTTTCAGTTAAGTTGAAAATGTATAACTTGATAAGTATTTCCTTAGAGATATCTCACAAGCCTGTACCCTTGGATTCAATGTTTACTAATCTTTTGTGCCACACACTTTGCTGTGCTATTTTTCATGTATTATCTTTCATGTGTCTGAAAAACTACCCTTTGGAGTGGGTATTATTTTTACCATCTTTTTTAAAGATTTATTATTTTAAAGAGAGAGAGAGAGAATGTGGAGCATTAGTGTGGGGGAGGGGATGGGCAGTGGGAGAGGGAGAGAGAATCTCAAGCGGACTCTTTGCTGATGGGGGAGCCAGAGGCAGGGCTTAAACTCAGGACCCTGAGATCATGACCTGAGCTGAAATGGAGTCAGATGCTTAACCAACTGAGCCACCCAGGTGCCCCTATTTTTACTATTTTATAACTAAAACCAATGCTCAAAAAATAAAATATCTTGAGAAAAATCATAGCTAATAAAATTCTAGGATTTCAAATTTTGAAACAGCCCCTCAGAACCCTGAAATCTTTCTTAGAAATATAAAAGCTTTTTAAAAATAAGCTTGGATACCTTAATATACTAATTAGATACTATCACAACTCTTAGATTTTGTAACCTTTCATGCTCTTTTTAATTTTTTTCTGCTGTTCAAAAATAGCACTTAAAGTAGCACAATTTTCAGTAGCAAGAACACCACTATTATTCACTTACAATGTAATCAACATTATTTACTCATTTTTTATTACACTTTGCTCAAATTCAGTATTAATCTTGACTACATTTCATTTCCATGCCACAACATATCTTTAGTTTTATAGACAGCTTGTTAATGAGATGCTCTAATTAACTTTTCATTCTGATTTCAAATCCATGACAGAGAAAACAATGTCAGGATACTCCCATGTCTACATATGTATTTTAATAGCCAGGATTTAAATCCTGGGTTTCTGGAGTTATGATTAGAGAGATACATAATTTAGTTCAAGACTAAAAGATACAATCATGATTAAGAATATGCAATCTAGATCTTCTTAGTCCTTCTCTGAAGCTATTTGTTCAAAAACACCATGTAGATATACAACTGCAAAAACTGGCAATATTAACTGAAACTATATTTGAGATGACAGAACCAAGTCACAGCAGGGACCAGAAGACCAGACAACCACAGCTGTGCTTAGGCTCCCTCACCCAAGCCACACTGCATCATGACTCCCCATGTGACGGCTCCGCTTTTTTTCCCACCAGCACTTTTTTTTAAAGATTGTATTTATTTATTTGCGAGAGAGGGAGAGAGAAAGAAGAGAGATTGTTGGGGGAAAGGACAGAGGGAAAGGGAGCAGCAGACTCCTCACTAAGCAGGGAGCCTGATATGAGACTCGACCCCAGGACCCTGAGATCATGACCTGAGCTGAGGGCAGACACTTAACAGACCGAGCCACCCAGCCATCCCCCAGCAGCACTTTCTAGACCACTGTAGACAACTGAGACAAGAAGGATAGAGACAGAATACAATAGGGGAGCTGTAGACAACAAACAAAACTTTAAAACCCTGGGAACATCACATAATGGGTAAATGGGTAGCAGGTTTTTTCATCAAAGACACACTTAAGCAGCTATACCTTACTCCCGACTGAGCTACAATCAGAATCAAATAGCCAGAACTGGAGAAAATCCCAAAGCAGCAGCATACAGATCCAAACTACATGAATACGCACTAAGAAAATGAGGATTAAAACAACAACAACAACAAAAAAAAAACACAAAGAAAAAAAGAAAATGGGGCTAAGGCTTTTTTTTTTTTTTTTGTGGTTCTGTTGTAATTCTAGGTGTAACACAAAAGGGGGGCCTGGAAAAACTGAGGGAGGTAAACACAATTCCTTCCCGGCACCCAAAGCTAACAACTGATATATGTGTTCTCTTTTAGAGTTGAGTAAATAGAAACAAATAAATATAAACCCTGGGATCGATAAATAATTATAAATAAAATCAATAATAAATTTGCTAACATGTAGGGTCCTTACTATTTGTCCAACATCCTTTTGAATATTTAACATGTTTCTGTCAATTAATCCTAACAATAACCCTCTACAGTCAGATGGCACTTTATTTCCACTTTTTAGATGAGAAAAATGAAGCCAAGTAACTTACCAAATTAAGGTAAGTGATTTGCCTGGGGTCATGCAGCAGACCTGAGTAAAAGTGAAATTAACTCAGGCATCTAGCTCCAGAGGAAACAGGCTTAATACCCACTTTCTCATCTATATCTGTGGCTTAAAAAAAAAAAAAAAGGAAGTGAGAATGTCTAAGACAGATTCCAAAACACTTAGTGGGCACCTTCTCCTAGTCAGGGGGGAGCCAGATAGGCAGGAGGATTTGGAGACAGGAATGTCATGGGCGCTTGGTCCTCTGAGACGAAGGATCCCCACCGAGTGTCCTGCTTTCACACAGCCACCTTCCAATTAGGCTTTTGTATTTTTAACTTAAAACATACTCTATACAACAAGCAAAAGCTTCCTCTAAAGGCACTATGGAAAAGCACGGCAGTAAAAAATTATTTTAAAAATAGGATTCAAAACACATTTTTGAAAATAATTATTTGGTATTATCAAAGAGTGTCAAGCTCTACAAAACAAGACAATGGGCCAGAAGGAGAAGACAGGCTAGAATGAGCAAGATATTATAAAGAAGTTGGCAGAAAGAAGGAAAAAAAATGCAAATATCCTAAACATTGATGCTCAATTAAAAAACATTCTGAAAGCAGTAAAAAGCAGGATTAAAAAGTGAAAATTAGAGATGTAGAGGAAAAACATATGAAGTACTCTGAAAATAAAACAAAAAGAAAATCACTGAAAGGAAGGCTGCAAAAACATGACAAAATGTGAGGGAAAAGAATGGAGAGCAAACCTATACATTTATTCCCATTCCTTCATTCAACAAATATGTATTTTTTCCTAGGACTGCTCAAAACCTAAAACTTCTGGTTCTAAAATCATGTCCAAAAAAATAAAATTTAAAAAATAAAGGGGTGCTTGGTTGGCTCAGTTGTTTAAGTGCCCGACTCTAGATTTCAGCTCAGGTCAAGATCTCAAGCCCTGCAATGGGGGGTCCATGCTGGGTGGGGAGCCTGCTTAAGAGTCTCTCTCTGCCTCTCTCCCACCCCCCCCACCTCAGATACTCTCTCTCACTCTCAAATAAATAAATAAAATCTTTTTTAAAAAATAAAAATCATGTCCATATTTTTATAAAATTCATACATTGAGCCAAGTTGACCTCTCACCCTCATTTGTTAGAATTGTGATGGAATTCCAAGAGTTCTCATAGAAAGAACTTGAAAAAATTAAGCTATATTCAAAGATACGAACAGTAAACTCTCCAGAGCTGGGGGCAGAGAGGACCTAAAGCTATAGATCAAAACAAGTCACTGAAGACCAGACAAATGTAACACAAGGCGCCAAATTACAACCTACCCCCAAATCCCACTCTTCTGTTTTTATTTATCCTTAGCACTTATACATGCTAATGTGTCATATAACTCCTCATGTTATGTCCAGTACATAAGTCCAATGAGGGATTGAACATTTTTGTGTGATCTATTGATAAATTACTAAAGAACAGTGTCTGACACATATTAGATATTAATTGTTAGTTTTATTAAGAAGTGAATTGCCCAGGAAGAGGACAGAGGACAGGCTACATACACAGAAGAAATATCAGGTCTCAAGTACCTACACTTGGGAGAAAAACCAGAAATGTGGTTGGAATGGCAGACTGGGGTCAAATAATGAGGAAAGGCATTTTATTCTAAGAAATTTGGAGATAGTTCTAGAGACAATGGGATTTATTTGTGTACTTACTTACCTACTTAAAGAATTTTTTTTTAATTTATTTGACAGAGAGAGAGACAGTGAGAGAGGGAACACAAACAGAGGGAGAGGGAGATGGAAAAGCAGGTTTCCCACTGATCAGGGAGCCCGATGAGGGGCTCCATCCCAGGACCCCGGGATTATGACCTGAGCTGAAGGCAGACGCTTAACCAACTGAGCCACCCAGGCTTCCCAAGACAATGGGATTTAGATTTCGAGCTGTCATAGGTAAAAGAAGAGCTGGTGTTTGAATCCAATGGGCAGAGACTTAGAAACATCTGGGACTTGAATACACCACTGGCTTCTCCATCCCTCTTTACTCTCCTTGCCAGACTACCACAAATTCATAGAATCATACAAAGAGTCCTCAAATACTCACCATCTTACGTATTCAGCCCTGTGTCTCTCCCACCGTAATGCATACACACACGCATGCACATGCACACACACGCACGCACACCCACAACACACACAGCTTGTTCCTCAACCACAGCAGTCTTGCTCACCACATACCGAATGTAAGATACATGGTTAAATGTCAAAGGTTTCTAGACAAAAGTTTAGTACTTTAAATATGTCAATGCTTCCCAGATATATTTGAAATTCAGTGCAATCTTAATCAAAATCTCAACAAGTTTTTTGTTGTTGTTTTTTTCTTAGTAGATCTTGTCAAGTTGAGTCTAAAGTCCATCTGGAAGAAAAACTGTGCAAGAACAGCCAAGATATTTCTGAAAAAAGTAGAATAATAAGGGACAACCAGCCTTTCTTGATATCAAAACATACAAAAGGTTGCAGTAATTAAGATAGGGCGGTTTCAGCGCAGGAATACCTCAATGAAAAAGAATAAAGTCTGTGAATATTGGAACCTCAGATTTAGGATAAATGAACTATATGACATTGGTGTAACTTCACTTAGTGTTAAAAACTGGGGCGCCCGGGTAGTTCAGTAGTTAAGCGTCTGCTTTCGGCTCAGGGTGTGATCCTAGCATTCTGGAATGGAGCCTCATGTCAGGCTCCTCTGCTGGGAGCCTGCTTCTTCCTCTTCCACTCCCTTTTCTTGTGTTCCCTCTCTCGCTGGCTGTCTCTTTCTCTGTCAAATAAATAAATAAAATCTTAAAAAAAAAAACAAAACAGTAAAGGCAACCTAAACGTTCAACTTAAAGATGGTTAAGTAAATCATCATATATTCCATAAAATATGGTATCTAGGGGAGAATGCCAATAATATAACTTTCAGGAAAACAAAGAGAAAGACATAGTATATGTGTGTGTGTGTGTGTGTGTATGTACATGTATGTATATATACACATATAAAATATACACATATACACACACATAAAATATGCTTCTATTTTTATAAAATAACACTGAAACAGCACAACAACAAAACAAAGTATGTTTGTCTGTATGCATGGACATGGCTAAAAACATCAGAGAACACAATAAAATTGAATGGTGAGGTATGGGAAGGGGGATTTTTCACTTTCTCTTTTAGAGAGTTCTGTATTATTGGAAATTTTAAATAAGGAACATATTTTATGTTTTACTTTTGTAATTCAATGTATATTCGCAAATGTATCATGGTATCAAATTTCAGGTTCTTAAAATATATCTACTATCTAATTTATTTTATATCAACTTTGTGAAGCACAACCACACATTAATATTCAATTTTATAAATGAGAAAAGAAGTAAAAAGAGATACTCCATAAAATCTAATTGGAATGCTTTTACACAGAAAAGTGACAGCCCCCTTTGTATGCCAAGCAGCTAGAACATTAAGTGATGCATTATATGTCTTAGTAAATGTTCAGTGACATGAATAAGAGACAGATTGTTTCTAAAAGCCAGGAATGTAAACACCAAGTTTGAGACTCTTCCTTCTCCCACTCCCTGAACAGGTTAAGCCCTTTGCTAGACACTGACTTAACAACATGCCACAGACTTTTGGTCAGCAGTGCTACCATTGACTGGGATCAAAAAATGAGTCTAAAAGATAGAAGGGACTCAGCCAGCTATAGCCACAGATTCTAAAGCAAGAATTTTTAAAAAGACTTTTCTACTTTTAAAAGACTAGTTTACACAGTGAATTTATGGCTCCTTCTAATAAATATATTCTGCAACTCTTAAATACCCTTCCAAATTTAAAGCAATAAACAGCGATAAAACTATCAATCATTTGGTAACCTAGGTAACATAACCTACTTTAAATGGTTCCTGCATAAAGCCATTCAACTCTGCTATACAGTATCTTTTTGCCATAATTATTATCACAAAGAAAACTTTAAAATATGATTTGAATACAGTGACTCAAAAATTAATGAGCAACACAGACTTCTGTATTAGCTTTTCAAACGTTTAATGCTATGACTGTGTTTGATAGAAAAACATGACCCAGGAGCCGCAACTGAGTTAACAGCCAAAAGATGTCACTTCATTGAGCAAGGTGGTTCGCATTCAAAAAACACAAAACACATAATTATGTCAATATATATCAGAGAAGTCTCTAAGAGAAAATGAAAAAGGCAGGTAATGGCAATACTTAAACGTTGTCTAGACAACATAATTGGAAAAACAGCATTTTTCACTTTTGTAAGAAGATATTCTGCAGGATTTTTTAAAAAAAGATTTATTTATTTATTTGAGAGACAGAGCATGAGCAAGGGGAGGGACAGAGGGGGAGAGAGAGAGAATCTCCAGCAGATTCCCCGCTAAGTAGGGGAGCCCCACGCAGGGCTCCATCCCATGATCCAAAGATCACGACCACAGCCAGAATCAAGAGCCAGATGTTCAACTGACAGAGCCACCCAGGCGCCCCACTAGGGGATTTTTTTTATATGCACAGAAATCCACAGGAGTTCTATTGAGTGCCTACTTGACTTGGCATCTCTTCTATTCCGAATGTATCCCTTGAGTGTCATTCCTAGAACGACTCCCTCTGTTGTAGATCCTGTACCTTAAAAATAGACTTTGATTTCTTCGGATAACTTCACAGGATTATGTAATTTAGCATTCCACCACAACCTTTGCTTAGACATTCAACGGAGTTGCTGCTTAATCCATCACCCATGTTATGCAAGCAATAGCAGGAGAGAAGCCAATGAAAGAAAGCTGCAATTTAGTAAAGAATAGCAATGGTCCAGGGTTTTGTGAATTGGTCTGCAAGGATACTCCGAAGGACACCCTTCTCTTAGAGTTTGAGTTATTGTCATTCATACTCCAATGGGGAAATCCAGTACCTCAAAATCCAATTTCTCAGGTAGAAATCTAATTCTCTAAGTCTTCTCCTACTCTGTAATGATGCCTTGGGCTCCACGCCAATTTAATAGGGAGAATAAAAAAGAAAGCACCCACAAAGAAATGCAAAACTAAAACTATTTTATGGCTCCAAAAAGGCTGCTTTTCAAGTGTATATTGGACAAAAGTACCGTTCATAATTTATTTCATTTAGACAAGTAGCAAATCAAAATGAAACATTAAAAAGAAAAGACGTTTAGCCTATTAGGTGTTCTTAATAAGCTAAAAGACCTGAAAATTTTTAAACGGGGAAAAATTTACATATGAATACAGTAAAAAATGAGTTTTAGCATTGAAATTTTCTGAAATATTTATAAAAATTTAATAACTACTATTACTACAATAGTGAAATAGCCCAAGGGAATTAATTTTAACAACTGATTGTCCACTAAATGAGAAGCACTATATATAGATATACCTGTACATATATATATGTGTATATATATGTACATACATACACTCACGTATAAGTATACATATATGTATATGTACATGAATACATATAGAATACACATACATATTATAGGCAGTAAATATAATTTCAGCTCTTTTACAGAGGCAATTTTACCTGATTTTGGTTTTTCTAGGTGACAGATTATAGATTTGTGATCTCCAATTTTATAAAACTAATTTTCCTCTAAAATTGTGAGAAATACATTCATAAATGTACACTGAGCCCATCTAAAGGAGAAATGAGAAAGTCGACATAATAGTGTTCCTTAGGCATAGCACATAAGAAAAAAATTAGCAAAACGGAAAGAGGCCCTGCACAGATGAAACCAGCATATCTGTTTTTTAATACTGTAAGTCTGAATATAATCTCCTAGAGATTCATGTTGTCAACTAAAGATATTGACTGAAGAGCACTGATTTGCGACAACAGGCATGTGTGTTACAGTTCAACACTGCACACTCATTTACTAAACTTAAAATACAAGCTTCACAGAAAAGGAAATTATGGTTGTTCAAATATTAGATTGTCCAAAGTGGCAGCTTTAATCAGATTATTCCAAGATACCTGCAAATGTTACTAAGCAAATAGCCTTTCTTGCTGAAGCTTCCTTAATGTCCTGTATAACATTTCTCTCTTAGTATTACAGGTCTTTGTTCCTTACTATGAGTTTACTGATGGCCACAACACTTTTTTTTTCTTTTTTGGAATATTTTATTTATTTATTTATTTATTATTTATTTATTTGAGAGGGAGAGAGAGAAAGAGACTAGGCAGAGGGAGGGGGAGAAGAGGGAGAGGGACAAGCAGACTTCACGCTGAGCACAGAGCCTGGCACAGGGCTGGATCTCACCACCTTGAGATAATGACCTGAGCAAAATCAAGAGTCAGACACTTAACTGACTGAGCCACCCAGGCACTCCCACTGTTTTATACTCATTTTTATATCTCATTACACAGTGGCTGGTATACAGTTTGGGTATTAGAAAAGAAAGCAATACATTGTAATTTTTCTTTGATAAGGAAAGCACTAGGCAATGTTCATGAATGTTCGTTATGTCACCATTCACGTATACTTACTAGAATATCTACTATGTGCTGAGCACTGTGCAGATACTTAGGTGGACTGAACTGGGAGCAAATTGCCTTTGATTGAAAAGGACGAGGATTCAGATGACTCATTTATTATTCAACAACATTTAGTGCTTCACATAAATGGAAATATTCATCAAAAGTAATGATCACACTTGTTCATAAATTAGATTCATTATGACTTTGAGGGCAAGATGCCATTTGGCAGGTTAATCCCCTTTGCTGGGGAAACGAAAAGAGAATTTAGCTGGTAGTGCTCTTCTAGATATATTTATTC
Source organism: Ailuropoda melanoleuca (assembly GCF_002007445.2). Taxonomy (NCBI): domain Eukaryota; kingdom Metazoa; phylum Chordata; class Mammalia; order Carnivora; family Ursidae; genus Ailuropoda; species Ailuropoda melanoleuca. Next base: position 125,445,668 of record NC_048219.1, on the reverse strand, counting down.
CTGGATCTCTCTCTCCTCCACTCAGTCATACCGCAACATATTGCATACTGCTTTAACTTGGAACAAGCACCGACTTCAAAATTCAATTTGGAAAACCTTAAAAATAGACTGAACATATCATGACAAATCAAACATTTTGAAATAACACTGTTGGTAAGGTGGCTTTTACTTAAAATTGAAAATGTTAACATTTTGCAAGAAGGTGAATTATTTTTCTTGGCAGATATGTTTTAAAGAACATTGAAAGAAAAATACTGAATAAGAACAAAAGTTTCTAAAGTAAAATCAGTTCTCTTAAAGGAAATAAAAACATCAAAGAGAAATGACAACAAAATATATATTATTTCCTATCTGACAAAAACAACACTATCTGAACAAAAGCTTCCTACCAATAAAGCAACAGAAATTCTAACTCAATAGCCCAAGGTATGAAATTACAGAATATACTGATCCAAGTCTTCCAGTTAGATTTGAAATGTCAGCTTTTAATTCAGTAAAACTAAACTTTCCTCATAGATTGGCTCTAAGGAGTTTCTAGATTCCTCTACCTTACACTGCTGAAAGTGAACGCATTAAGCCTGACTATAGCAAGGCATTTGTTTGGGGGGTTGGGGGAAGAATTACCATAACGTTTGGGCTCAGAATCAGCAAGATGAGTGTCTAAAGGCATTAAATCCAAGCATCTATATTCAATTCACAGCCATTTTTCTTGTGGTACTTTTTACTCATTTAGTCATTGAACCAACAAGTATTTGTGAAGTGCCAGGCCCCCTGAACCAGTTGTTGACTTTAGAGACATATGTACTGAAGGTTAGTCAGCAATCCCTGAAAACCTCAATCCCAGCCCTGTGTGAGTGTGTGTTGTGTGTATTTAAAAGAGCTATCCAGTAGCTAATACAGGACAAACATAAAATTTAAGAAGCTTAAGATGTTCAATACATTATGTAATGCTCTCATTCAGAACATGTCTGTTTATAGTTTTTAGCCCACAGATACTGCTTTATGAAATCACTTTAGAAAAATTCATATGTGTAAGGAATATAAAACAGGATTAAGGACCATGGATGGTCCTTAATGGTAAAGTGATTCAATCACATCTTTCTGAATTTTTGTGGCATGGTATAGTTCTGGAAATCATATTTTTAAACAGGACATTAAAAGGCAGGACACTGAAACACCGCGGTGCCCCTTGTTTCCAGCTGGTCAAATATATGCCTGTGGTCTCCGGTGTTCTCTGTCAGTTGACAAGCAGGTGCCCACAAGGCACAATTCTGAGAGTTTATGCAGTTGCCTTGATTACTCAAAACGGTTCAGTGTCATCAGTGGATATTTTCCAGTGAGGAAAAAGTAGATTAAAGATATTGGACTTCCTCAAAGAGAAAGAAAATACAGTGCAAACTCACCAATACAGGGCTTATGACGCTAACTTGCAGTTTTCATTAACTCACTGATTTTCCCAAGAACTCAAAGTGTTTTCCTTTCAAGCGCCATTACATAAACCCTTAAAAGCTACACTCGATTCTGAGGGAAAAAATACCTTGAATCAGCCTGGTGCCTAAATCTATTCTGTTCCCTTAAAACTGACCATTTTAAGAAACACTTCCCAATGCTCTATTTAGTACAACTCCAGGTTTTCATTTCAAATAAAACTGTTTTATTTTTAATTCCCTTCTGAAGATTTATGGTAGGGGTTTATGGTAAAGATTTCTTTTATCTCATTCCTAGTATAATCTTTATTCATAATCATAAAACACTGCTTTGTTCAGGAGACAGTTTGCCATTTGAGTGGGTTGAAGTGTGTTTGAAAGCATGATGAACTAAGTTAATATTTTTAGGTAGGATAGTCATTTCTCTAAAAGCCACACCAGGTTTCTAAAAGAGAAACAAATAAACAAGGACAACCATTCTGTGAGGACACAGATCTCTGCCTTTGGCCTTGGCTATAATCAAAATAGAGGATAATTCTGGATCTAGGCCGATACAATCACTTATGACTATTCCCTGATTTAGATGAAGTCTGCATTGCTCCTAATAGAATTTTGTTGGAATTTTATACTACTTAAATAAGTGTGATTATGGGAAGGAGAGCTAGAAGCAGGAAAATCCATACTGAAATACATAAATGAACTAATAAGTTAGCCTGCCACAGCTCTATGGATTTTCACAGAAAACACAGGACTCCTGGATCAGGGACATTGAAACTTCTTACTCATAGCAAAAGCAGAAACAGACATCTTCAGCGTAGTTGTGCTGGTTCCTCGAGCCCCCAATGCCACAGGATAACCCAGAGATCTATGTGGAGGCTGCAAGTACAGTGGGCTTGTGCCACCAGAGAGGAACCCTGAGCTTAGGGAATCTGCTACTTTTACAGCAAGCAGTAAGCAAGCCTCTGTTCTGTTCTGAGGGAGACCCATCACGCAGGATGCATTCTCGAGATGCATTTCCTCAGAGCCACCTGCTGAACAAACACTCCTGAGAGGGGCAAAGGTAAAGGAATGATTTGGCACTCTCTGCAAGACCCATAAAAGCACAAGTGGACCACAGTGGACTGCCTTGCAACAGATCTGAAAAATATTTCGTATGTACCCAAAGCTGGGGAGTCCTGCGCTCCTAACTAGAAACGTAAAAGCAGTTAAAAACAAACCATCCACTTCCACTTCTGAAGAAGGTGTATAAAGACAGGGCCTTTATCTGCTTTTCAGACCAATGTCAGCTCAGAACCTAACACAGACCTTGGCCCCTAATAGGGGTTTAACATGTTTTTCTTGAATGAATAAATTAATTCTGCTTGCCAGTGTACTCATCCCATTCTATTAGACACCCTGATGATTGACCACTTGGATCTGGTGTATTTGCCGCTTAGACGGCTATCCTTTACTGTGAAAAAAAAAATGTGGCTTATTCCTGTAAACTAACACTAAAGGCTTTCTAGTCTCTGTTCCCAGACCCTTGCTCTAACTCTCCTGCCCTTTATCTACCCTGGAGCTTTTATATCACTAACCTGGCTTTGTTCTCCACAGTGGTGCATACTTACCTCCTACTCTCCTGGTTCTGACACCCATCCATACTGCTGACAAGGACAGACTGCCTGGTCAAAATATAGGTTCAAAACCGGACTTAGTCATCCGCTCGCTGCAGGAGCTATGTCATGCTCTGCAGTCTCTCTTGGAATCATATTCTTCAAAATGATAATAATAATAGAATCTACTTCATGAGAACCAAATGAGGTAAAGCATGTGTAACCAGTTTGCAGAGTAGGCTGGACTCAGAAGATTCAACAAAGAATAAAACACTTATTTTTTTTTAACATTATAGGCTTCTAAAATTCACTTTGGAGCACCATTTCTTCTCTTCCCTGGACAAAATTTGGGGCATACCCTTGAGATTTTTAACCACTTGCAAAAATTAATTAATTAACAGATCTTATACTATGTATTTTAAGCTACTAAATTTTTTATCTTAACCAGTTAAAACCGACATACTACCCTAGCCCAGGCATAACCAACAAATTCTAAAGACCAACAGTGGGGACAAGACTTATGGGTTGCTTTTTTCATTTTTCATTTTGTTTATTTGTTTTTCAGTATGCTTCTCCTTTAAGTCCCAACTCCTTGTCTGAGTCTCTACCTCTAAACATCTTCTGGCTCTCCCTCTCCAGAGGGTAAGAGAACAGGAGAAAGGTGAGGATAAAATCAAAGTCTTATTTAACTAAGGCTGTTGACATCCAAATACTAGTAATCTCTTTGGGGTTATGTTTCTGAGTCATTCAAAGACCTCCATCTCTTCTCACTGGGTCCTCCCACTATCCACTCCTCAGCAGAAGGAGCAAAACCCTTTGGCCAGATTCCTCAGGACTCACACTCAACTCCTGCTATATATTCCATTAGCTTCTGTCAGGAAGAATCACCTCAGCCATTGGAGGTGCCCGGATTTGAAAACATATGCCTTCCCATTGAGAACTCATCCAAAAAAAAAAACAAAAAAACCCAAGATCTTACTCATCAACAAAAAGGAAACACTCTTACATCTTACAATAATCTTTATAAACCTGCTTGATTTCTTTGAGGGGGGGGAGCAACTTTCTTCAAAGCACTTCAACCTCACAACAAAACTGCAGTGAGAAATGAAAGACAAGCAAAATAGTTAAACATTGATGTATCTACCATCATACTCACTAGTCATTCATTTGGGAAGCCTCAGAGTAATTTGAGAGTGTCAGATTCAGGACAAGTATGTAAGAGGAGTAACGAAAGCAAGTGCAGGAGATAATTGAAGTTCATGCAACAATATAATTAGGGAATCATTAAAAGTGTCAGAAGAGGGTTCAAGTTATGTTTGGTGTCTGCTGCTCTATTTCCCTAGCAATTTGGTTGTCAGAGTAAGACTGACTAAAGTTAAGGTTTGTTCTATACATAACTGTCTTGCCTGTAATGGCAAAACACATATTCTAGGATTTCTTTGTAGTTCTATTACTTTGAACAACTTGGTCAACATGTCTTAAGTCGTGCTATTTTTGGACTTTTGTTAAGACAGCATCTGTTATCTATCTGTCCTGAAAGGGAGAAAATGTCATGCCCCCCAAATGAGAGTAGTATTTATGATACATATCAGATCAGTTGCCTTCCCCCTTTCCTACATATAATAAAACAACTGCTTCTTATCAATCATACTTGATGGAACCTGGTTTCTATGAATTCTCAAACATTATAAAGTATTATTAATAATATTCTTATTAGAGAACCCTGATCACATTAGTGTTCATTTTATATTTATATTATATATTTATATTCCTTTATTTATATTTTATATTTATATTCCTTTATTTTGCTCCAAATGCTCTCTGTTACAAATCTCTATTCTCTTCCTCACAACTTCTTTAAACTTTCTTCTTCCATCTACCTATTTATCTTCAAATATCCAAAGCCTTTCTTATTTGGGCACTTTAGCATCAATGTTACACATTTTCCCATAGAATGTCAACAAAGATTTTAGATTCTAGATAATAATCTAAAACACCTGGGTGAAAATGCACATCTATAGAGTTGAGGACAGAGGATAAAGGAAATTAATTTCTCCTTATATCTTTTGTGGATCTCTCTTTATCTTGCCAGGAAGAGTTTATGCCAAGTAAACTAATAATGTCTAACATTTGAATGGTGCTTTGTATATTCTAAGGCACTTTTGACTGTATCATCTCAGTAATCAGTGGACATCAACACTATTCTGTGAAGTATATTAGAAGCATAACATGTAGAGTTAGTATTTTCCAAAGAAAATAACCCTGGTTTCTGAGTTCCCTTGGCCCTGCTAGATCCTAATAAAGCCTCCCATAAAGAAAACTCACACAATTCAGATTCCTTGGTGTTTTCTTCTCATAAAAGCCCCATGATCCTAAAAAAAAAAAAAAGTAAATTCAAAGAGATAGTGGATTTAATTTCCCCTGGGAGCACTGTTTTCATTTAAGCCTAGCCTGATTACCATGAGGCCCCAGATACGTAACTTCCAGGATTGTTGGTTAGAAGGAAGTCTAATACTCAAAGATCCTTGTGCTTTTTCTTATTGCAATATTATACAGCTAAGAAAAATGTCAGCCACCAAATCCCTGAGTCCTCAACAAATTAAGGATTATGGAATTAATATAACACAGGATAACCAATAATAGTAAAAGTTAACATTCATATCAAAAAGTTACTGACCACCTGGGTAAAGGTTTCTCAAACCCTAAAACTTAACTTCAGAGTGAAAATCACAAATAAGTCTGAATCAAGAGCAGATTACATAGGTTTGTTCAGAAATCTCAAATCCACACCAAGACAAATTTAGGGTAACTTCTTCTTTTTTTCCCCTCCAGTACATCCTTATTTTTCATGCAGTATGTTACCTCGTTTCTTGAAAATTAGCTGTCAGAAATGTTTGACTAGTAGTTCTCATCCTTGAGTTGAAAAACATTTCAAACTCAAAGAGCGATATTTCTTCATTCATCTTAAAAACTTTAGCAATATTGATTGCAGGAAACATAAATATATTTGAAATCAAGATTTTAAAAATAGGAAGAACGGATGACTATGCAAGCCACATGTCTACAATAAATATTACTAGCTATTTTAAATTTTTCCATCAACATTTATTTAAAAGACTAGTTTTGCTAGCAGACAAGCAGCTGTGGGTATCAAAGGAATAGAGAAAATGACAAAACATCCACTTAGGCACAAGAAAACTCTATCCAGGAAATGTGCTGCTTCTGCAAATTGAGAAAAGACTGTTGTATAGCAGTACAAGCACCTGAACTCAAATTTAAGAATACCAGCAACCTATGTTATATACCAGTACCACGTGCTCAGTTCATAAGTTGACATTTAAGCAGCCCCTTACTATCAAAAAGCAGTGGTATAGAATTATTTGAAATAATATTCACTATTTTCTTTATTACATCTCAATAGTTCTACTTTGCCAGATGCACATGTTGGATAAACTATATTTATGTAGATGACATTTACCTTATAATACAGTAAAGACAATAGCTACATGATATGTGTTTCTTCTTACTCTCTCAGATTGACCTCCTTTACTGTATCGTAAATATTGGTCATCTTCAAGGCTTTGTCCAAGCACCTCTCATCTAGCTTTTCATGCATTTTGTCACAATATTAGCCACTCCGTTTCTTAAATTTCCAGACTGTAGAAATGGGTGTGGATGAATGTCTAGGTATCTTCCTGAACACTCTTCCCTGCACTCAAGGAGTTTCTGGCCCATTAACACAAGTACGTTGGATTATATTACAAAGAAGAGTAAGATTATTGTCAAAAAGTATTGAATCTCATTTAGTTGGAAAGCACCAGAGAATGATAGTTAGAATACTTGCAATGATTAGCAAAGAATGGACAACTTTTCAAAAGGCAAAGATGAAAGATGTTGTGTTCTACTTAGAGGGAAAATCATAGGAGAAAAAAATCATGCATACAGAAGGACACAGGGTAGGTTTAAGGAACCTGAGAAGCACAGGTTGAATAGTGGGTATGGTACCCCACACTATCTACATCTAAATCCACTCAGATGTGACTTTTCCATCTATTTACTGCTGCTCGTTATGAGAATTGGACTGGGGAAATTTGAGAAAGCAGGAAGAATAACGGGGTAAATAAAAAACTCTGAAATGTTGGAGCAATCACATTCCTATGTGGCTCCTGGTTTACTAGGGCTGAGAGGCCCCCAGTGGTTGCTGTGGTGGGAGGGAGGCAGAAAAGGAGGGAAGAGCCCACAGGGTTGACTCTATAAGGGGGCATAGTAGCTCCATAAAGATATGTTGAAATTCTACTGAGGTTCTTATTCAAAAAGAGGGTGAAAGGGCAAAAAAGAAAAAAAATACTTAAAATCAATTTCTTGGAAAGAACACTAGGAGGGGCGCCTGGGTGTCATAGCGGTTGAGCACCTGCCTTCGGCTCAGGGCGTGATCCCGGCATTGCGGGATCGAGCCCCACATCAGGCTCCTCTGCTGTGGGCCTGCTTCTTCCTCTCCCACTCCCCCTGCTTGTGTTCCCTCTCTCGCTGGCTGTCTCTATCTCTGTCAAATAAATAAATAAAAATCTTTAAAAAAAAGAAAGAAAGAAAGAAAGAACACTAGAAGAAACAGCCATTGGCACATGAATGAATGAATGATCAATGAGAGGAAGACAAGGTCATGTCAGAAATACCTAATGCTATGGAAACACAAGGAAAATGAAATGGAACCTTAATTCCAAAACAGAATAAAAAACATTGTTTTTTTTTCATTTTCCAATTATACAAAGAAATCTTTTTCTTTTTAAAGATTTTACTTATTTATTTATATGACAGAGAGAGAGAGCACATGCAGGGGGAGTGGTAGGCAGAAGGAGAAGCAGGCTCCCCAGTGAGCAGCGAACCTGACACAGGGCTCAACCCCGGGATAATGTCCGGAGCTGGAAGAAGGCAGACGCTTAACTGACTGAGCCACCCAGGTGCCACTAAAAAGAAATCTTTTTCATCTCAATATACTTTTTAGCTTTTTTTCAACTGGCGCACATTCTTTCTAGTGGCAAAAATAAAACAAAACAAAAAAACACTTATTAGAAGATTCCAACTAAAAAAGCCAGCCAACCAATACCATTCATTAACAGCAGGTCCCCACTTGATAAATCAAGATTCCTCTAAATTGTATAGTAAACTACATTTGAAAACAACAAAATAATATTCTCTCGTGTATATTTGCAAACATAACTGTTAAATCTTCTGATTCCCCTCTAACATGGACATTACCCTCTGATATACTCTGGTTACTTCATTCTGGGTGTGCTCTTCAATTACAAACAATAAAATTCATAATTCAGTTTTTGGAAAATGCTGTATTAAACAAAGCAGTATATACACTGTTTTGTTTTTTTTCAGTTGACTAAAATGAAATTGTTTTTATGATGGTACCTTCATTACAGCAATCTTGATGTTATCAGAAAATATTTTGATTTGTTTTCTTTCGGCCAGAATAAAGTAATAAATAATAACTAAGTCTTGTGTATGTATGTGTATGAATATATATTTTTCTTTATTTATTATTTATATTAAGATTCCTCTCTTTCTTTCTCCATACACACATATATATGTATAGACATACATATCTCAATGGCACAAAATACAGTAGCATCAAGTACTAAGAAACAATTTGACTGCAAGTAACCTGGGGGTGACATTTCATTCCTCATGCAAACTATGTCCAATAACCAATTGTTAATTATATAGCTGTGGTCAATAACGTCATTGATCTTGAAAAACATTTCTAAGGTCCAATTTCTAATGCCCAGAAATTAGTGAAATATATATAAATTTGAATAATTTTTTTTCAGGAAATGCTTGGTCTTCAATGTCAATGTCCGCTATGTTCCCAGGGGTCTATGGAGGGAAATTTTTATAACTTTCTCCCTTTGGTTTTCAAAGTGACAGTATAAAAATTTCATCAGAAATTAATTGGACACTGAAGGGGACACTGAATTTTCTAACTGGTGATTATTTCAGTTGTAAATATATGTAGTCAAAAGTCCATTTCAAAAGTTTCTATCAGGTTTGAAACACTTTAAAATAGCTTTGGTCTGATTATAGTATAATCAAACCATTTCCTTAGGAGATTACCTTCATATCACAACAGGCAATCCTGAAAGACACACACCCATCAATTTCAAGTTTGAGGCATTAAAAAGAGATGATGACATTTCACAGTTGGTCCAGACATTTAGTCACTGGTCTTCAATTCCTTTGCTCCAAATATAATTGTTAATGGCTAAACTGTGTTCTCCCATAACTGTTACGTTGAAGCCCTATGTCCCACTACCTCAGGATGCGACTGTCTATGGATATAGGGACTCTAAATAAGTAAGTTAAAATGAGGCAATTAGGGTGGGCCCTTATCCAATCTGACTGATGTTCTTATGTGAAGAGGGAATGTGAACACAGAGAGACACTAGAGACGAGCCTAGACCAGGGAAATCCTTTGTGAGGACACAGTGAGAAAGCAGCTATCTGCAAGCCAAAGAGACAGACCTCAGAATAAACTAAACATGCAGATACCTTGATCTTGGAGTTCTAGTCTCCAGAACTGCTAGAAAATTTTTAAAAATAATTTCCTGTTGCTTAAGCTACCCAGTTTGTGATATTTTGTTATGGTAGCCCTAGCAAACCAATAAATGATTTTACCACGCATCGTCATCATTCACATGAAAGAAAATTGCACATTTTCTTCAGTCATCGTAAGTTCTCTATGAGAGAAAGGTTGACAGCTGCAACATTTGGAGTAATATTTCACCTACATAATGTTGCCCTGCCTTACCTACTATTTAGCATGTTTAGATCACAGTCCAGTAAAGCTCTCCTCCTCCTCTTCTTCCTCCTCCTTCTCACTATCACCACCATCACCCCAACACCACCAACGTCTAACTAGAATGTTGTAGGCACTATTCCAAATACTTTATATATGAAAACATTTAATTCTCACGATTCTGCAATTACTGTATTCATTTTATAAACTGGGAAACAGACACAGAAAGGTAGGTAAATTGGCCAAAGACACAGAGATGGGGTAGAAATCCAAACAACCCAACCACAGATCGTTCCTTAACCATGACTTTATAGGGTTTAAAAACACCTCGCTGCCATTTAGAAAGTGAAACTGTCTTCCATTTTGGCTCAATTACTGTCCTTGGATAACCTGAATCTTTATTTCAAAAGTCTTGTCTACTTTTTACCCAAAGATTTTTCTCTTTTATGTAATGCCAATAGCTTTTTGGCTTAGATAGATAAGTAAGCTAAAGCTAAATTTTGTTCAGTTTAGAAATGGTCATAAATAATATTTCTGTGATATGGGATAACTTTTAAGTATTAAACATTGTTTGAACATCCTTGGTAAATCTACCAATTGGAAAACCAAATTTACCCTTGCCACAATTATTGATATATCATTAAAGCACTACCTTAAAATATAAATCAGGTATATTATAAACCTCAAATTTTATCTCCCAACAGAAAAAAAATTTAAAATGAGATTTTTCTTTAAAGCTTATTAAATGAAAAGAGTAGCAAACTCTTCCATCATTCACTTATAAATCAATGTTAAATTTCATTGTGATATGTGTTTGAGAAATTGTTTTCTGCCATCTAATCCAATCAAATAGGAGTAATCCAAATACATTCTAAGGTTGCAGCACACATAGAATTTCAAGTGGTCATTTAAAAAAAGATAGAGTAATGGAAACAGTTATCATTGAGTTTCTTGTATGGAAAAGAAGCACTGTCTCCTATAGTTCAGAAATGTAGAGTAAAGGTTACCTGAGCTGAAATCTGACTCTACCATTTTGTAGCAGTGAGATCTTGGGCAAGTTCCTCAGCCTTTTGCCGCCTCAGCCTTCTCTTCTGCGTGTATAATCATAATGCGTACCTCAGAGTTTTTATGAGGATTTAAACAGTTAACATTTATAAGTCATTTAAACTATAATTTGGCCATAGTATCTTCTACATGTTTTTTAAAGACATGGAAATATTATAATTTTGTAGTTAACGCAAGATGTTAGTGGTGGCAAAACACATGTAGTAAGGAACCATTTCCTTAGTAGGTCATGAGAAACCACATCACATCCCTGATGTTGCCTTGTCTCTATATCATTACAAGAGAAATAAGAAATCCAACAAACAAGGACTAGACCTGTGAACATTACTAAAACTCATATAAAACAGTCTGAATCATGAAAATGCACCGGGGGATGCAAATAAAACACTTTAAACATTCTTGACTGTTCCAACATTTCAAATCCAAGCTACTTTTTTTGCTCCAATGTTGCCACTGGATGTTTCTTCACCAAAAACATACTAAAAGTACTCTTTCATGATTTAAATGCGAAGCTCTTCAGTCAAAGGAAATACGAAATTTTGTCTTAAGTAATGTAACTTTAACCCTTATTCTCCTTTTGTATCTTTACAAACCCTGAGCAATGGAGAAAGTAAACAAAATAAGGATGGAATTCTCTGTGCTTTGATCTGAGTAAAACACTACAAAGAAAGTGTATCTCTCATCCAGATCTTTTCACTGAGTCCGACTGCAAGAAAATGCTTTATTAATTCCCATGCATGGCACCAGACGGGCAGCTGGGCACATACTTTTACTAGTAGATATTTCATCATGTCAGTCTGCCTCCATCTTCCGATCTATAAATCATACGCTGGGGGTGAAAGTGTATGTGTGTGTGTGTGTGTGTGTGTATGTGTGTATGTGTATGCACGCACTTTGTAGAAAAATGAGTATATATGTGTGTATGATGTAAGCATGTTTTATAATAGTTCAAAACATGTGCTTCACTCATTTTTAATCACATGTAAAGTAAATAATTATCATTAAGATTTATTTAGCACCAACTATGAGCTAGTTACTTTTCTGAATACCTTCATTATATTAACTTACTTAATCGCTTCAACATGCAAATGAGATACGCAATATTGCTGTTCCCATTTTACAAAGAAGGAAGGGGAATTTGCCCAGAATCACGTGGTGGGCATGCAGGGAAACACACATAACCATGTATGCTGATTCTGCAGTTCTTCTCAAGCACTCCCAGGGCTTCACTACCTCATCAAATAACGCTTCCAAATAACCATGATATGCATAAGCAAAATGAAGTCCCAACAACCACTAATGAAACAATACTTTAATTTCACTGACAGGCCAAATAATTACAAGAAGAGCTGAAAATGCACCGAGAATTATGTACCCACTTCAGAACATTTCTCAGCCCTCAAAGACACTGAACATTCTGTTCAGCAGGACATACCAGTTCACCATTCACCAGTTCGCCTGACGCAACTCAACATTGAACCAAAGCAACTGAATTCATTAAGGGTTTACTGAGCTCCTCTAAGTCGAACGTAGGCATAGTGAGAGAAATAAAAAGTCAAAGATGTACCTAACATTTACATCAATAATCTCTCTATGAATTAGATATAGTGATAGTCTAAATTATCAAACAGTTCAGGCAAGTAAGAATTAACCAAATATTGATTTTTTTTTCCTTTTAAGATCTATTTTTATCTTACTCTATCAGTAGCCAAGAAGCAAGCCAATTAGAAGCCAAGATCTTGCATGCTATTCAATTCTACTATCATTTCAGTCATTAAAATGCACATTACTTAAGAACAAATTTCTAAACAGACCCTCATGGCTAATTTTTGCATCTGTACTTTTGTTTCATTGGGCGCTGCTTCTTTTTTCCTTTTTAGACTGTTTTTTTCTACTAGCAAAAGATTAAAATTCAAAGCTAAAACTTCTTTGGAAAGGTTGTATATGATGTTTTAGTACCAGTGTATTACCTGTCATCTTAATATAAATAACTGAACACGGGATGGTAGGAAAAAAGTTAGTCTTAAGGCTCAACTGTGTTCCAGGGGTGAGCTAATTTCTTAGTGCTACTTTAACAAATTATCACAAATTTAGTGTTTCAAACAAATTTATTATCTCACAGTTCTATAAATCAGAAATCTGAAATGGGTCTCTCTGGGCTATAATCAGTATGTTGGCCGGGCTGCAGTCCCTACCAGACCCTCTAGGGCAGGCTGCATGTCCTTGCTTTTTCCTCTTCTAATCACTACCTTAATTACTTGGCTCATGGCCCAATTCCATCTTCAAAGCCAGCAATGGCCGGTGAAGTCTCTCTCACATCTCATCACTCTGACACTGATTCTTCTGCTTTTCTTTCCCTTCCACATTTAAGAACCTCTGTGGTCACACTGGGCCCACCTAGATAATTCAGGATACTCTCCCTAATTTAAAGTCAGCTCATTAATAACATTATCTCATCCACCACTTTAATTCCCCTTTGCCACGTGGTATAACACAATCAGAGGTTCTGGGAGTCATATGTGAACATCTTTTGGGGGACCATACTCTGACCACTGCAAGAGGCCATTCTTTCTTTGATATTTAGACATCATTCCTATCAATCTTTCTTTCAAAGCAAGAGGAAAGACCGAGAGATCATTTCTAAATTGACATGGGTCATATACTTGTAGGACATATTCATAATATGTAACATATGTATAAAACAAGGACATCATACCCATAAACTTCCTGAGAGAAGCTCCTCTTTGTCATTTAGCTCAAATACTTCTTCATAAGTAAATTCTTCCCTGGCCTGTCCAAAGTAGGATATTTCTTCCTCTGCATTCCCTTAAATAAAATGATACATTTACTACTCTACTAGTGAGTTTATCAGATTACTCTTGAATATATATTCTCACATCTCTTTCTCACTTTCTCTCTCTCTCACACACACACACACACACACACACACACACACACCCTTCTCTCCTTTCTCTATCCTACTCTCTTTTCTCTTCTTCTGTGCCTGGGATTTGATCTCTTTGAGAGCAAAGGCATACAGTTGCCATTTTTCAATCTGTTCAACATGTAACAAGCTTATTGGTGGCACTTAAATATTTGTGAAATACAAGTTATTGTTTTATTATTATATCATATAGTAGTATATAATGTTGTATATGTATATTGTGTATAATTATTATCATATTGCTATTACTAGTATTTAGTTACCCTGGCATAAGAAAACTAACTTTTCCTTACAGGACTTAGTGCTGAGGCATATTTTGAAACCCACAGAAAATAAAATTCCAATACTTCATCATGATACTAACTAGAAGAACACACACGAAGAGTCAAACTCTTTGGGCGTCTGACTCTGGGAGCTAATTTGGGAGATTTCCTAAACAGTGCATTATTCAACTCTCACACTAAAAACTGGCCTGATAAGTCACCAAGTATTAAAGCCCATTAGGTTGGTAGTGGGAGCTCCCATGTTAGAGAAACAAGTATCTTCAACAACATTAGGTTTCTAGGCATTACCCAGTGTGCCCTCTACTTATCAATTACTTTGCACAAGATCTACAGACACCAGTTCCAGGATAGAGATGAGTAACTTCAAACTCACATACTTAGTTAAACTTCTCAAATCATTCTGCATTCAATCAATCTCCAAATTATACAATGTGATGAATGGTCAACATACTGTAGTTTCCTCTGCACCACAAAAAAGTAGAATAAACCACTAATAAATTAGCAATAATAAATTAGTAATAAGTTTTCTTTCATTTTTGAAGAGATAATGCTATGTTTTATTTGATGTCTACTACATTCCTATGGGATTTAATTCCATAGGAACATTAATCTTTATGGCAGCTTAATGAGAGGCACACTAGTATCCCTACTTCATAGGAAGAAACTAAAGTTTAGGGTGTTACACCAGCCCCTTGTTGCGAAGGTCACAAAGCTTTAGCCTCCTCCAATGACTAAGCACATGCACTTAAACTGTAAGCTTTTCTACATCCCATGAATCTGAACAAATTAAGTGATAAACCTCTCTATGACATCAGAAAAGGAAGAGAAGGGAGAATATACCCAATCTCAACTATATAGTCAGATTATTGCTCTCCAAAAGAAGCCTATGCTTACATACTACGATGATTAAATAAACTAATCATAACAATCAAATAAAACGATCTCAGTTCCTAAAGCTATTAGATCATTTACATGTTTACATACTCAACTATCTTAAGGGAAAGCTAGCCATACCTAACTCTATGATAAATCCCACTGTAGGCTAAAAGTTTAAAAAAAGATTAAGTTTTAAACGGTAAAAAACAACACACTCTGAGTGGCACTGCAGAAAACAGTTCCTATTCTAGAGATTTCAATCTACCACATTAACATAGTAATCTATATTACCATTCAATATAGTAATCTTGGTAACAGCATACTAACCAGAAGCTGTGATTGATCATTAACTCTGTTTTAAATTTTTTTAAATAAATTATTTTTTATATTAATCTTTTGAAATTTACTTTTTAAAAAATACAAGTTCTCTCAGTGAAAATACAAAATAAGCCTTTCATTGTAAAAGTTTTTAAGAAGCCTTTAGTGTTTAAGTAATCACATTGTGTAAACATAAAGGTTCTTCAAAAAAAATCAAAAGATAACACAACTTTACAGGTGTCGTGCCTAGTGTCTTTCCTTTATGATTTCTGTTTTTTCCTCTTTGTGAAGAGTAAGTAAGAAAGAATAAGTCAATGAACACACTAGGGAATATCCACTACATGGCATGCAGAGTTTGTAGATGAAGTGGTTCATTGACTTTGTTTTTGGCTCTTTGCCATTAAAGCTACACCATTAAAGCTCCATACTCATGTTGATGTTTTATTTCCTACTGGTACCATAAAGCCAGTCACTTTTATCCCTTCAGTTTTCTTTTGTCAACTTAGTCTATAAATTAAATTGGTTCAATTGACTCAGAGTAGCTGAAGTTGAAAAAATCAGCAGGTTTATACAAAAAATCTTTTTTAAGCCTTTGAAAAAAGCATCACCAAAGAGCGCACTTCAAAAGAAAAATAAAAGCAAAAATACTCCCAAAGTCACATATGTTTTAAGAGAATATGCCAAACGGTGAGGTTCAGAAGAAGGGTGGTTGTTGATTCAACAAATAAAATTACCAGTTTCTGATATGCTAACACTATTCAGAGCTATAAAAAGTATCAGTTCACTGGCAGGAAATAGAAGAGGGGGTGAAATTTAAAAAAATAGAATTTGATAGAAAAGAAGGAAGATACGTTATGAATTTCATAGGATTGATGATGTCTGTATAGCCTGCACCAGGTCAGACAAAGCCAACGTGACTAAACCAAGAAAAGCATGTGATATTCACTAACAATGAAAAAAATTAAAAAAAAAAACAAAAAAACACCTGCTTAAGTTGGACATACCCACATGCACATACATACCCACTATACACACATCCATATATTAAAAAAAAAAGCCCAGGAATATACAGGAATATGATGTAGTCACAGGGAACTAACAAGGTCTATTAGCAATTCAGTCCACACATTCTCAGTGAAAACAATTTGTAAAGATCCTACTTACACAAAACATTTATATTGATGTTTATTGTATGAATAGAAGTTTTCGGCGTGGGTTTACTATTTTGTTCCATCAGACAAATTTAGCTCATGCTTCAACTGCATCTTTCCAATTTTATGACCTGTGTGTGTACATGTCGGGGGGGGGGGGCAGTGGAGAAGGGTAGGGAGAAAATCAAGTGAGAGATTTCTTGAAAAGACTTCTTTAGAATATTTAGAAACTGAGAGATTGATATGTGTAATGATGCCATTTTAAAAAAGAATACTAGAATATAATTCCACCGTTCTGGAATTTTTTTTTAAATATAAAGGGCTTTCTTTTTCTATTTATTGCCAAAGGATTGCTAATAAATGTGAAAATACAAGACAAACACTAATAAAATATCAACAATCTTGTGGAACATTGCCAAATGTCTAGTACTGTCATTTTTTTCTTGCATTATCATCATTTAACTATAATAATTTTTAAAACTGATATTATAGATATATATCTTTTCTTTAGTGGAACTAAGATATGGATTCAATGTAATCAAGAAGTTTTTTAAAGTACTTATCTGTCTTTATTGAATCATATTGTACAAATATGACCATGCCATTGAAAGAATGCTTCCTATATTGGTTATGTGACAATTTCAACAATAAAAATGACCTATTTTACAAAATATGGTGGTTTGAAAATTACCATGAAATGTCTGAAACCTTCAGCTTCAAATGCACTAAATTCAATTAAATAGTTCATGAATTAGTTCATTAATATGTATATCAATATATTATGTGTACTGTAGGGGCCAAGTTAGGCTACTCCCATATGTGCCACTTTGGGATGTACTTTATGCTGAGCTGAAAACAACCAAGGCCCAGAAGCCCTAGGAAGAAACTCTTGATACTCTTCCCTTCCCCACAACTGCCCAAAAGAATTTAAATAGAGAACCTGCTTCAGGAAGAGAGCCTTCAACACAGATAACGACATTATAATATGAACTAGGTCTGATGGACAGGGAGGAACCTCCCAAGGCCTGTTTAATCAAAGTCCTCTTTGTGTTCCCTTGTTTCCATATGAACCAAAAAACATTTGTTCACCAAACATTTACTCTTTTTCACCTCCCTGTGAATTGTAGTCATTCCCTATGAAGTCCCAGACCACTACCCCTCTTCTCCTCAGTTTAGGATGACATGTATACCTCATTTTGCTTGACTGTCTTTGGAATCTCACATCTGTGTGGATTTTCCATACCTACGGAATAAAATTTGATTTTCTTCTGTTAATTCCTCACGTCAGTTTGATTCTTAATTCAGCTAGAAGAATCTTGAAGGGTAGAGAAAATATTTCCTCCCCCCAGTACCTATAGGTCTTTATCATGACCAGTCATGGAGCACTGCTTTTGTTATGCTCCTTCCCCATTTATTCTCCAAACTTTCAGGAAGATAGGGAAGGTGAGAAAGGGAACCATGAGAGTGAAAGAGCAGAGCACCAAGTATCCCTTCTCCTGAATTCCTTTTTAAAATGTTCATGGCTTGACAAATAAAGATGCTACTATGGACACAAAATAAAATAAGAAAAAAGCAAGCTCAGTATTTTGGAAGGAATTTTTGTTTGCCTCATAGACAAATTGGGTTTATCTAAACTCTGGTTTCTCCCTCCTTCCTGGTACTTCTTTTATCTCCCAAGTTTGCCTTAGCATAGGTCTTGCTTTTTTAATATTCACTGAAATCACTTATGCCCAAATCATTTAGCTGTTTTGTTCTATAAAATCACAAAGGGACAGGCAGGTGTCCTTTGCTATGTGAAACTAGAGAATTCTTATGAAACCTTTCATAAGCCAAAATGGTGTAAAGCAAAGAAGCAATTATCATTAATTTATACTGAAAAATTTTGATCATTCTCAGACCTAAAAAATAAACTCTCTTGGGCTTTTCTGATACCTTACAACACATCTTGCTAATGATGCACAAAATAAATTGAGATTAAAAAAAAAAAAACAGATGGTCACAGATATATTTCAAAACTATGGTGGCTTTATGCTCAGATGTTGAGCGTAGTTCCTGTGGAAGGAGCTGGGTGGCGCCATTATTCCTGCTCCAGGTGAGTGCTGCCTCTGTAAAGTCTTGCTGCAAACTATGCTTAGCGTTTTGTTTTTCGTTGTTTTTGCTTTTTGCCTTTTTTAGTAGGAGAGAAAAGTGAAGTGGTATAAAGTGAACTTTTGGAAAGCAAACTTTGGAAAAGCAGTATGCTGTATACTGAATTCCCTTGATTCTAAAATGAATATTGTTACATAATGACATTTGTAAAAATGTATTGTAAATTCAATAATATATTTAATTAAATAGTATTATCTGAACGTTTTTGATGTTGACTTATCTCAGAAAATGTGCTGTAAACTCAATTTTTTAGATTTTGCAGTTTGTGATATTTAGAAAAGGGGAAAACAAAACAAATTTTATATTAGGGAAACATTCTACATAGAATAAGACAGATACCCAAATTCTGTGAAGCAAACAGCACTGTATTTCAGAAATAGAATACCAAAAAATAGAGATGAGTGGTCTAGCAAAAACTGTTCTGCAAAATGCTGGTTCCTGAATAGCAAAAATAAATTGTTCAAGTTTCTGCAAGATTTTTTAAAATTTTACCCAACTAGAAAGATAAACAATTTTCTGTGATATTCCATAAAAAAAGAAGAAGGCCACTCTTCTATCTTGAAAAAAAAATAAAAGCAAAAATAAAATTTAATGGAAGAGTTTAAAAAAATAGAGGAATGTGGTTATTTATCTGAATTTAATAAAAAAGTCCAATTATTATATTGTCATTATGAAAGCTAAAATAAGTAACATCTAAAAAGTTAATCATGGTTTTAAAAAAAACTGTCTTTTTCCCTTTTTCTAACAAGTTCATAACTGTCCATGAATACAGAATTGCTTCCACACATTACTTACAAAACTGGTCATTTTAAGAGTGCTTGGTTTCCATCAACTGCTCATTATAGTTTTAACAATTTTATCAAAATACTTGTCCCTTTATTACTACAGTTAATCTCTGAACCAATGAAAACACATTATTTCTCTAAAAAAATAAGTATTTTCACTATAATGATTAATTAATTTTTAATTTATGTCTTTACACAAAGAGAGAGAGCGCAAGCCGGCAGAGCAGCAGGCAGAGGGAGAAGCAGGCTCCCCGCTGAGCAGAGAGCCCGATGAGGGGGCTTGATCCCAGAACTCGGAATCATGACCAGAAGTGAAGGCAGACGCTTAACCCACTGAGCCACCCAGGTGCCCCCATAATAATGAATTTAAATAATTAAATCCTAAAATAAGTTAAAGATGTTGCAAGAAATTGTAACATTGGTCAGTTCTGAATATAAAACACTAAGCCAATCAACTATCTGGGGTAGGATAAATACTGTTATGTGTAAAAATATCTGATGTAAAATATTACATTGACTCATCTGACCACAAATCACTACATTAAAATGAAACACTGAAGCAATGCAAGTAACCAAGAGGTAGTGGAGGAATGAAGCCTTCTTTTATCTGAGTGTTGTTAAACCATTCTTGGAGATGAAATGAGGCAGAGTTTATAGGCATGGAAATTAGATTCTATTTGAGGGAACTAGTTTTACTTTCCTTTAAAGCATTTGTCCTGGACCAGTGAGGATTTTTTTGTTTTTTTTTTTTTTCCATTGGGAAGATATGTGTCATTTTAAACCTTATTTGCTGGAATCAAATTATGATTGGCAAATGAGAGTTGGTCTACTTGGAGGTAATTAAAATCTTCAAGCATGACTATTTTTTTTTAATTTAATAAAACAGGAGACCAACATCCATCCTTGATCAACTTAATTTGTCAAAACTACATCTGATGACCTTTTCTGCAGCTCACTGGGATGCCATAAATAGAAATATGAACTCATAAGAAAGGACAGAATTAAAGAAAAACATTCTAGCAATCATGCATTGGTGGTATTAATAGTTGCATAGTAAGTTTAAAAATAGCTGAAGACTAATGAATTTGTATCTAAAAACTCATTCTCTGACAAAGTATTAAGAAATAATGTTATATCATAATGATTACACAAATGTTTTAATTTGCATATTAAGACATGCTTTCAAGTATGAATATGAGATATTCAATCACTTTAATAACTCTTTAAAACTTCTAAAAGTACATAAGGGAAAAATGTGCAACCAAAAAAGGGACAGTTCTGAATTATTAAAATAACAGTAAAACACAGAATACTAGTGCTATCCAAGTCAGAATAAAAAGGCATTAACTGAAACACAATTTCACATGACTGTAGCTCAACTGTTCTGGACATGTGGGAGAAAAAATCAATTTGGCAGCACCATGGATCTGCTCAAAACTGAAAAATATTGCAAAGGCAAAAATCATCTCTAGATCATAAAATATGTCCCCACATTCTAGGTACCTCATATCCTAAGGCTGTCCTCAAACTACCCTCAAATTCCTGTTTTCAGAATCACACTTAAGCCAACCACTTAGTAAAACAGCCATGGTCCAAAGATATCCCAGATTTAACACCACCCTTCACACACACAGTCCTAAATCATACTTTGGTGCTAATCTCAGCAGCTATGAAGAAGAAAGCAATCCCATGGTGTCATGCTTGGAGGAAATACAGTAAGCCATTCAAGGAGGTGTTTACAGATTAAAAACAAAGACTAAATGTATTAAAATTAAAAGAATTAATGTAAATTAAAAGTTAATTTCAATAGTTAAAATATGCCATTTCCCTCATATTAACTGTAATAATTTTTAATCCAGGGTCTGTTCTAAGGTCCCATGCTTAATACATTTAACTGCCCTGTCCTAATCTGTTTCCTGGAATTTGCCACCCATTTCCTAAGGACTGATGGACTATATATCAAAGCATTAAAGATCCCAATGATCGAATGCCTGGGTGGCTCAGTCAATTAAGTGTCTGCCTTCGGTTCAGGCCATGATCCCAGGGTCCTGGGATTGAGTCTCCCACCAGGCTCTTTATTCAGCAGGGGGCCTGCTTCTCCCTCAGCCTGCTGCTCCCCCTGCTCTTGCAGGAGCGATCTCTCTCTCTGACAAATAAATAAATAAAATCCTTAAAAAAGGAAAAAAACAAACTCTCCATGATTTTCACGGAATAATAATAAGGTGAATTTAAATTTGCAACTATTATTTTAGTGCAATACTGGGTTAGTAAAAATACTTCTGTGAAAAAGGATTCATCATACTTGGTTAACTGCACAGCTTGAATGATTAAAACTTTCTGAGCTTTTTATTTTTTTTATTTTTATATTAAATGTCAATTAATTAACATACAGTGTAATATTAGTTTCACATGTACAGTTTAGTGACTCAACAATTCCTTCCTTACATCACCCACTGCTTATCAGGACAAATTCAGTCCTTAATCCCCATCACCTAGTTAACCCATCCCCCCACCCACCTCCCCTATGGTGAACATAATTTTGTTCCCTCTAGTTAAGAGTTTCTTGGTTTGCCTCTCTCTCTCTCTTTCCCCCCACTGCTCATTCGTTTTGTTTCTT
Organism: Ailuropoda melanoleuca; assembly: GCF_002007445.2. Classification (NCBI taxonomy): domain Eukaryota; kingdom Metazoa; phylum Chordata; class Mammalia; order Carnivora; family Ursidae; genus Ailuropoda; species Ailuropoda melanoleuca. The sequence goes on along the minus strand of NC_048219.1, from coordinate 125,423,659 downwards.
AAATTCCACATATGAGTGAACTCATATTGTATTTATCTTTCTCTGACTGACTTATTTCGCTTAGCATTATACCTTCTAGTCCATCCAAGTCACACTGACATTGGTGAAGGCAGCAAGGCTTGAAAAGTTTACCACTGCCATTTCTGATCCAGCTTATTAGAAATGACCCCTAAAAGTGGAAGTTTAAGGATAATAATTCAGAATGAACCCCAGATTTCAAATTGCTCTGATTTTCTGAGTAAAAGTTTAAGTTCAATCAAATATTTTAGATCAAGGTGACCACACAATATCATATTGTCAAAAATCACACTTTGAGAACAAAACCAGCTGTTAATGTAGATGTTATACTACTTGTGTAACAACCATTCCAAACTCCATGATGCCTTTTTAATACCCATGAATTGCACATTAGAATTTTCTTTATTCCAGCAGTTGGTAACAAATTTAAAAAATGAACTGAGATAAGACACTCTTATCCATAGTCATTCTCATCTTTAATCTCTTGCTGTCTCTCAATCCCATTGAGAAAATAAATGTAAGGCAATGAAGATGGGAGGATGAGACTGATCCCCTGAGTATATTACACAAAATACAAAAATATCCTGCATCTCTGCAAACAATCAGAAAAACATTTATCACTGTTAAGATTTCTCCCTAAATTCAAACCTTAATTACAGATGATCGGTTGTCAGTGTTGGCTTAAGGCCACACTCAGAACCAGTCACCTTTCCCAGAATTGATTTGTGTGTTTTTAGTGGCCTGACACCAGATCTTCTTTCATTTCCTTCTCTAAATCTGTTCCAGCACACGAGGGGCTAAACTCCTAAACACCAAGTGGTTTCTCTGATTAATCCCAAGCATAAGCAAGAGGAATTCAAGCTACTATATTATTCAGATACTTAGTAACAAGCCACCCTTTGTGTGAGACTAACACTAATAGTGCGCTCCAAATTCCTGATCTAGTAACATGCATAGCTCACCTCACTAGTATCAATTCCTCCTCTAAGGATTTGGAGTCCAACCCCTGACCTCAACCTAACTAAGGCTATGGTCCTGCCACCTATTCACAGCATTGTCTGGTATCTAGAATCTACTTCCCTCTTGACCAGTGTCCATTCCTTTTCTACTGGACTCATAGAGCCTTCTAACCATGAGGGAAATAGGTGATATCACCTGTAACGGAGCTCAACTTCTTGATGGCTGGCCCAAGGTATAATGGGTTCACCCTTTAAAAATACAGAATCAATCAACCATTTGGTTGAGTTTGTCCTATTTTGCCCTTTCACCCTTATCTTTTCAGCTATCCCAGCCTAGTAGTTCCAAACTTTCCTGTAGATTCCTTCTCACTACCACAAATTAATTTTTCATGGTATCATTCCATATTTATGAAACAATTCCCCCAATGTTTTTATCTAGTACTTTAATGTTTCAATGTTTATATTTGAATATTTGATATCTTTGCGATGTATCTCAAGTACGTGAGGTATGGATCCAAATTTATTTTCCTTTGCACATGACTGCTTACTTGTCTCAACATCATTTATCAAAAAGTCTTAAGGTTTTTTTGGGGGGGGGATAGAATCACTATTTTTTTTCCTTATTTTAATCTTCCAAACAAATTATTTTTAACAAATAACTAATAAAAATCATCTTTCTGAAATTTGCTGTGTATGAAAGGAAATTTAATATTTTAACAACCATCCCAAACATATCACATAAATCAAATTCTGTTAGCACTTTCAGAATGATGGTCTCAGTATTTTGCTCAAAGAGACCAGGGTAAGGAATAACAAAACGCTTCTGATAAACTAGTTAATGAAAATTATAGGATCTTTATTGATTCTTATGATTCCTAACCTACCTACCTCCAATTCACTACTTCTCCAGTACTCCAAAAAAATAACCAAAAAAATACTTTAAAAATAACCAGCAATGGAATGGCTGAAATAGACAGAAGACAACTCCCTTACATCAGAAAATCATCCCATTAGCAATGGCATGAAATGATCAAGATACTACACAATAATACATTTTCAAAACACTGCAGGCAAGAAAGAAAGAGAAAAAGAAAGAAAAAATTGAGGCAAAAAATCCTATTTCTCAGTTTCTTCAACCTGCCAAATATGCTGCATCCCGCTTCCAAGAGCTGTGGTGGACCAGAATTTAGGACTAGGGCAACTTCTACCCACATGACTTCTAGTCATCTTTCCAAGAAGTTTTGGTATACAGATTCCTACCTAGCTAGTTTGGTGCACAATATCTGGAATTTCAAATAGAATTGCTAAGGAGAGCAGTGCAATGCAAAGATATGAAAGGGCGTGAGAAAGCAAAAGAAAGCTCATTATTATATGTATCTTTTGTAAATATGTTTAATACTGATAATTGCAGACTGTTGAATTTTCTCTAAATGACACAGTTAAGGTGTGGAATTCATTCTGAAATTTAATCTATCATTGTAGTACTTTCCCAGAGCTAGCAATAATGCAATATGAAGATATAATCACCTTACTAAAGAAATCTTTTAAAAGCCTTGAATTTATTATTGAAAATGTCTGCATTAAAACTATCAACGGAGAAGTGATACCAATAAGCAAAATGTATTAATAGTTTCAAGGTTTGTAAAGCTTCCCTTTCACTCATCTCTGCAGTAATTCATATCACCACAGAATGTTGGGATTGGTCTACGGAGTCCATTATAAATGTAAAGAATGTCCTGGCATTAAGTAAGAGTTGGATTTTCAGCTAATAAGTTTGATTTAATTATAATGTAATTATAATTATTCCATCTATGGCACAATCTAGTGAAAGTTATTGAAAAAGCAAAAGCAAGGAGAGCTGTTGTTTAATGAAAAGTGATAGTTAAGGCCTATTCCAAACAAATTCTTCCGAGCCTTATCTAGTACAACCAAGTTATTAATAACTTATGAGTATCTCAGGAACCCTCTGGTAGATATGGTGCTAAGGTCTAACTAAAGATAATAACTTAGCTTCAGTCTTAACAAATAGACAAACACTGTAAAAATGAAAATATAAATAACAGTTTTTTAACTAAAATTTCTTCTTGTTTTGAGTAACCCAAAAATCCTCTAAAATCAACCCTATTTTCTTTGAGGATTTAGCTTCAACATAATGGTAGCCCACATCCATTTTAAGTTTCTTATCATATTTTCTTTTCCAAATCATCATGATGCATCACATCATAAATACATTACAGTCAGACCGCTTAAAATATGTTACTGCTTATGTAAGGAACTAGAAACTAGTGTCTATAAAAAGAAAGCATTGCGAATGGAAATGGTTAAACTGGGTAATGCTGAACTTTCCAAACTGCCTCTCCTTGTCACTTCCTGATTGCCTTGGCCATTTTCTTCTTTAGTCCTCTGCCCAAAAGAAATATTGAATTGTCTATTTATTAGATAGTTAGTTCATACAATTTACTAATTATTTATGTCCTTAACAACTTGGTAGTCATTTTAAAAACTAGTAACAGAAATCAAAAGAGAAATGATATGTTATTCCATTTTCAAATAACTACAGTTACTTGTTAATGGCATGTGTGCACCTGTTTGTCACCAAACTCTTTCTCAAATCCTAGAATCGGTTGGAACATCATGACCCCCATAATCTGTTCCATATTGATTTTTCTTATGGTAGTTGCTTTGTATCACAGCAACCGTCAAAAATCTAGCTTTGCAAAGTTATGACATCATCAATAGCAATGTAATACAAACTAATGTTGAAACTGAACTAACTTGAGCTACTAGTCTGCAAGGTGTATTGCAAATGTTACTCTATTTTCCTTAAAAAAAAAAATTAAAATATTCCCCAGCTCCTGTGAGTTCCCTGGGCCACCTTAGCACATGGTCTGGGAACCACAGGGCTAAAGATTATTGCAGTGACAATAACAAAACTCAATGTTGAGACCCTAATGATTGCAAAGGATAACTAATTTCAAAAATTTTTAATGTTATTTAGTAGGAAACAAAGAGAACCCAAATCAAAGTTCATTAAGTTTACAAATGCATAATGAGTGCCAGATTTATGCAAGGCGGTATGCTAGGCACTAGGAACATAGGGCCGAATGAGGCAGCAAAAGTTACTTCCTCTCTGGAATTTACATTATAGCCATTATAACAATTAATGCAAAATATGCAAATAAGTATTCATTCCATATTTTATTTGTGTAAGTTTTACAAAGAAAATCAAGAGACAAATAGGATAGGCTGATTTTAGAATAATGGGTAGAAGGAACCAAGTTATTTTAGGATGTAATCTTCCCTCAATAAGGAAATAATATTTGCAATAAACTCTAAAGTAGTCGTTCCCAATTGAGGGTGAGTTTGCCCCTCATGAGACAGCTGGCAAAGTTTGGAGACATTTTGGTTGTCATGAATGGGAAGTACGCTATAATCGCTCTAGTAGGTAGAGGCCAAGGATGCTGCAAACCTCCTAGAATGCATAGGACAGTCCCCATGCACTTCCACCCCCAACAAAGAATTTCTGACCCAAAATATTAATAATACTGAGAAGGATTTAAATAGGCAAAGGTATATATGTGGGCATACGTTTGTAGGTAGGGGGCATCAGTGGGCATTCCAAGGAAAGGAACCACACACACGCAAACACTCTTAAATGGTAAGAATATTGTACATCTAATGAACCAACAGAAAGCTACTTAGTAGATGGAGGCTAGTGTAGACAACTGCAATAATTCTCAAAAGTAACTCAAAGAAGTTAGAAGGAAGTGTAATCAAAAAGGAGATTTTACCTAAGTGATCCTTTGGGTAGAAAGACAAAGAGTAGTGGCTGTTATTTTAATTATTTAAGCAAATGCCTACATATAGTATTCAACGTTTCCTTCTGCTGTAAATTGTGGCACCGCATGCAAAGTAAGTGATCTACACAAAGGCCTACATAGTCATTAAATGGCTGCATCATGGCCTGTGTTGGCCACTGGACAGCTGGGTGATTCTGCAGGTTGATCAACAATAATTTAATCAAGCCAAAAAACCTGAAGGGGAAAAGAGAGGGCATTTTATAATCAGAGATGTTTTCATTCCTTAGCTTGCATTATAAATGGCTTTTGACATTGACATTTCTTTTAGCCTACCAAATAATTGAGATAGTTACAGCATTTTTAATAGTTAAACAAGTCAATGATGTAGTAAGCTGACAACAAAGACTGATACCACAACTGAGGACATGGAGAGTAGCTCATTATTTGAATGATAACTTTGGTTAACTCAGAGGCAGAAGAAATGACTGGAGGAGAAGGACTATATAATCATGTTGATAAGAAATACTGGGACACCTAGCAGCCTAGATCTGTGCAGAACCACCTGAAAAGGAAAAACAGAGGACTACATAGAAAAAATCCAATGGGGGAGGCAAAGATTCCATCTATTTCTTCTGCACACTGCACTGGCTTCTAAGCCTTGGTAGGTAGCCACAGGAAAGGGACTGCATTTACCGTATAAAACAAATTAAGAAGGTATACTCTAATGTACTTGAGATTTCAATAACTAGGTGAAATCCTTACAAAGTTTGTTGTCAGAAAATTAAATCTCAAAATTACAAATTCAAACATACTGGACTGATGAGTATTTTCATTATATTGCTTTATTTTATCACCACAACAGCTCTGCAAAGGTTTAGGATTGTCTTAATGTTACAGAGGAAGAGACTAAGTCTTGGAGAAATTAAGTAATTGACCCGAACAGATAATTCATGGTAGAATGGACAATCCTCTGCACTTTCCAGCAAACTACATGTGGGCCATTGTTCCACATCCCCTACCCCCACTGCACCCCACCCAATCTCCCACCCCTTTATTTCTCTAGGCCAAATAGCTTAAAGCTTCCCAGACCTCTCAACAAGCAAGACAGGTTACTTACAATATTTTCAAGTCAATATTCAATGTAATATAATGGCCACAGTTAGAAAGGATCTATTCCATTTTGATTACCAATGTGTTTCCTCTTTCTTACTATCTCCCTTTGTGTAAGCCTTGGGAAATAGTGTCCTTCTTACCATATCCCTCTGTATATCACTTGACAGCTTATACACAAGATCTGACTTGTTTTTCCTAACAATTCCTAGAGGTAGGGGCTGTTATAAATCCTATGGTGTTTCCAAGAGGTGAACTGGCTAGGAGTACATTCTAAATAAGGTCTTCAAATGTCTGCTCCAGATATCACTAATTACAAATAACTGCCTTTCATATTTTCAAACAGGCTTGAGCCCTGGCCCATTCTCCAGGGGCCTGTGGATCCATCACATATGAACAATTGGTAATGATGACCCCTCCTTATATGTCTGAACTCCTTATCAACTTCACTAAAATAACAAACTTTTTAAAATAGATACAACATTTGTTATTTGATACATAATATTAAGGACACTTTCTTCTTCACACTGAATCTGATCAGACCTTTGCAAAGCAATTTCATTAGAAGGCATATTTGTTTCTTATTGCTGCTGTAACAAATAACCACAAACTTAGTAGCTAAAATCAACCCAAATTTATGATCTTACACCTCTAGAGGTCAGAAGTATAAAACAAATGTATTGGTAGAACTGAGTTTCCTCTAGAGACTTTTGGGGGAGATGCCATTACTTGCCTTTTCCAGCCTCTAGAAGCTACACACATTTGCTGGCTTGTGGCCACATCAACCTAGACTCTACTTGCATCAGTTCCAACTTTGTCTGTGCCTCCCGCCTCTTTCATTCACTTATAAGAACCATTGTGATGACACTGGGCCCACCTGGATGAGCCAGGATAATCTCCTCCTCTCAAAATCCTTAACTTATATGTTTGCAAAGTCCATTCTGCCATGTAAAGTGTATATTCACAAGTTCTGAGGATTACGACACAGGTATCTTTGAGGGGTCATTTTTCTGCCTACAACCAAATGTAATTTTTTTAAAAAGCAAGTATCAAATTAATCACTTTTTACATAATTCTCAAAGGCTCTGACATAATCACTTCAAGAAGAAAAAAAAAAACCAAGCTAATCTAATTCATATTTAATGATAAAAACTAGAAACATTCCCTTTAAAGTACAGACTAGGAATAATATCAATGTCAAGGAATGCCATCTACTTTAATCAATATGCATGGGTGTCCTAGAAAGCATAATAAAACAAGAAAAATGTAAACCATATAAAGATGGAAAGATTATGAAGTTGCAAGTCTCCCCAAATAAATCTAAAAGTTCAATGAAATTCCGATCACCATTCCAATAAGATTTTTTTCTTAGAACTTGACAGGCTGATCCTGAAATTATATAAAAGATGAAACAACCAAAAATAACATAGGGACACATGCCTTATAAGATCTCATGACTTATTTTAAATCTCTAGTAATTAAAATAGTGGGGACTTGGTATAAGAATAGACAGATCTCTGAAATAAGCTAAAGACTAAAAAATGATGCAGGTATACACAAAACTTGTGAAGCTGAAAGTGGCATTTCAATTTGGTGGAGAAAATATCTGATATTTCTTCTATCAGAGTCAGCCATTCACATGGAAAAAAGATGAAGTTAAATCATTACTTCACATAACATAGATAAATGAATTCAAAAGCGATTACAGACCAAAAATGAAAAATAAGGCTTTACAATATTTGGAAAAATAAAAGAGAATACCCTTAGACTATTAGGTTGAGAACAGATTCCAAAGATAAAAGCAAACTAATTTTAAAGAAAAAGACCAAATTTAACAACAAATTGAAACCTACTGTCTAACAAAAACTCCACCATAAGTGTTTAAAGCCAAAAACTGGAAAAAATAGTTATAAGACACATATTGCATAAAAGGTTGTATCCAAAATAATCAAAGTATGCTTACAAATCAAAAAATAATAAGCAATTTTGGCAATGTGTTACAGTACTTAGAAAATCTGTTGAGGGTGCAAACACCCTAACACCCCGCATTTCCTTCCACAGCACTGTAGCTTGTACAACTGTCTTATCTTTCTAAAATGATATTCAGTTCAGCAAGGCTTATAGTACATGAAACTGGAAATGAACAATCCAACAATAAAACACTGATGAATGAACATTTTATTCTTACCATGGAAGACTACAAAGCTGTTAAATGCGTGAACAAAATCTAAGTTTCCAAAACATACAATGAGGTTTAAAAAAAAAAAAAAAAGCAAGTTGCAAATGATATAATTTGCCTACATTTTTAACAACAGAAAAATCACTATAAGGATGCATATAAATATAATGATCATTTTTTTGAAAAATTGTTCATGGTATTAATACATGTGATTTCAGAATTGTAATTTCCTTGGGGGAAGGAAGAAATGGAAAGAAAAGTATAGTTAGGTCTTAGTGATTTGTGTTCTTAAAACACAAAATCTGAAACGAGTATTTCCTAATGTAAACTACTGTTAGATTCTGACTAGATACACAAATGTTTCTTTTTACCCATATGTTTGAAATATTTTAAAATTAAATTAAATTGAATTAAAACCAATATGAAGAAAGGCCCTTTTAGGTATATTGCAAAAAGAAGCAGCTCAAATGACAAATAAGCAGACTTCTAGAATCACATTGAGAGTGAAAGTGCAAAATCCTGGCATATCTGAAAGTCATCCTCAGTTCAAGCACTGGACCGAGGTGTCTATTCAACTCCACGAAGGACTAAGAATTGACGATAATGTCCTAGTACTGTGAGCCTGTTCCAAGGTTCAATCCAATTTCACACAAACCTGTACTTTACAACTCGGACACTCATTCCGGGTTGGGCACAGATACAAACATTATAAAAGGGAATTTAATGGAAGGATTAGGAGCACCATCTGTTCATGAGTCAGCAAAAACAGAGAATTTCTATCAAGCGTCTTAATTCTTTATTTATGAAAGTTGTTTTACTGCTGTCAGAGGCCTCGAGGGCAAACCCAAGAGTCCAATCAACAGTGTAAACTGCAAACTTGAAATCACTAAGCATAATGCCCTGAAGAAAAAGCTAAAAAAGTACTGTGGTGACAAATACTTGCAAAGCACCCTTTTGCTTTAAACTGTGCTCCCAGTATATCCAGCTTATTATGTAATCCAATAAAGGGATCATCATTTGTTTCACATCAAAAAAGAAGCTTTTTTCCCTTAACACATTTTACTTATTGTCCAAGATGGCAATTCCTCCAGGGACATTCAACATTACTATGCCAATGTACTTGGTTAGGCACAGCTCTTACATGACTATCCTGTGTGCTTTATGCCTTTATTCAATCACATTTAATCTATCACTTCTTTGGAATTCAACACTGGGTATAAATTCTGGACAATGTGCTGACCAAGTGTCATCTTCTCCACACGAAAAACAATCCTTATTCTGGATTCTGATTCTCTACCAAAAGCCCTGTAAATACACTCAGCTTAAACGTAAAAAAATAACTGTCAAGAGATTTTCTATTGTCAAGAGATTTATAGGAACTTCATTTGGTTAAGATTATGTTCAATAGGCTTGAAACGCTGAGTATTTCTCCAATCTTAAGCAAAGAATTTTTTAAGATGTCATCAAAATCAGAGATTAAAACCAAGCTTACAAAATACAGCAAGGTATCCAATTTTTTTTTCTTCTTCATACTACATAATGATATATCACAGGGAGAGATAAAAGCCAAAATGTGCATATACATGAAGTTGGGAGATACAGAGAAGAATTTAAGGAGGGAAACGGGACAAAGAGTTTACTTGGTTGAGTGAAAATTCTATTTTAAGCTCCTATTCCTACTTTTGATAGTCTGGAAACACTATTTCTGATAAGGGAACAGCCTGAACCAGCTGTCGCAATACTAAACTTTCCTCCCCAAAATATTCACTTCACTTATGATGCTGCTTTACTGCTCACGAATACAAAATCAGCAGCCTTCCTTAGTTGCTCATCTAAAAAGAGTCAAAAAGAGAAAAAAAGGAATGGAAAAAACATTCTGCTGCATTTAAATATATCTTGATTTATACTATTTTGTCTATTAATATGTTGTAGTTCATCTGAAAAATCCATACTTGTGAAAATATTTATATAATACTTTGGCACTTGAAAGTACCTTTTAAATTCATTATTAACGTCTTTGTAGAAGCCTAGAGATCTTAAGTACTGTAATTTTTTCCAAGATCATATAGTTTCCCAAAGGGGATCTGAAGCAAAATCCTCTCACATATATCTTTTTTTTTTAGATTTTTTTATTTATTTATTCGACAGAGATAGAGACAGCCAGCGAGAGGGAACACAAGCAGGGGGAGTGGGAGAGGAAGAAGCAGGCTCATAGCGGAGGAGCCTGATGTGGGGCTCGATCCCACAATGCCGGGATCACGCCCTGAGCCGAAGGCAGATGCTTAACTGCTGTGCCACCCAGGCGCCCCAACTCTCACATATATCTTGAACACTTTCTACTATAAATTTCTTACATGTTAAAATATACAAATTTACTTTTGTCCTAAATATTAAATAAGACTGAAAAGGAAGGGCTTTGTTCTCTTATACTACATATAACATTTAATGAAAATGGCACTAGGAAAATATAGCTACTAATAGCACCAGTTTTATAGAAATCTAATACAGATATTCCCAATATGCAAAAATATGAATTTATTTGATATTCATTGAATTGTCAAACATGAATCACAATTAGGCTAGAGGATATCAGTGCTTGAGTACATAATACAGTGTTGTTTTGAAAAATAAAATAGCATGCATAAAGTTTTTAAAATAGAACTTTCCAAATAGGAAGTAATTAATATATATATATGATCATTATTACAGTCACCACCATTAGTATTTACATTCATGGATAATCACTAACTCCCTTTGGTATTGGTATCAAGTTGTATCGCATTTACACAAAATGAGGAAAATAAGAAACTTGTAGAATGGAGGTGGTATCCATATTTAAACATGAAATTCCCATTGATTTGAGGTGAGGAAAACAGAGATTAGATTCTAGGATTGGTCAAATGCTGATAATAAGTAAGAGTGTGCTACGTATGCTGTTTACATAAAGATATAAATGGTCTGGAAATCCAGGAACCATAATGATGAAGACCATCAGAATGAAAAGAAAAAGAGAATGTCCTCCAAGTGGCATCTTTAAGGGCAGACGGTGTGGAAGAATGCCATCATACTTAAAATGTAACAAAACTAGTGATAGAATCTTCCAGATATTTCTATCTATATTAATTATCACCCAATTCATAATTAAATAAAGTGTAGGAAAGTTTAATTAACTTACCTAATATCAAAAAGCTAGTAAATGCCAGAACCAAATTCCAAACCCAACTGTCCAATCTAACACACTAACCTTTAGACGGAATTATTTGTTATATTTTTATACTCTTTTTGTGTAAGTTCATTTCTATGTAAACTTAAGAAGCAATAAAGAACATGTCAGTCTAGATTCAATATCAAAAAATAAAGAAAAGCAGGTTTGTGAAAAAAATATGATTGAGAACCTTAAGATAAAATAAATGTCTATTTTTGCCCTCACAAGCTTTATGAACATAAAATGCTGAGCATGATGAGAAACAATCTAATATACTATAATAAAAATCAAAATTATTTGAATTTGACAACTTTCTGTGGCCACATATATTCACAGAGATTCTTAATCTTTTGGCCATGAATTTCTTAGGCAGAATAATATTTTTAAATATATAAAATATCAGATTAAGTAAAATATTCAACTAATCAGGAATTTAGCAACAAAACTCTAAAAAGAGTCTATGTGACAAAATTTGTCAGAATAAAAACTATGCAATATTTTTAATATAATGAAAAGTCAGGAATCAGTAATCTAAGGTTTCAATTCACGAATGAACAAAATATGACAAATCAACCTCAAGAAAAATTGGAAGAAAAAAGAATGTTAACCAGAAGAAATCAATGGCAAGGATAGCAGACATACACTAGAGAACTTCAATAAAGCCGAAGGTTTATTCTTTGAAAAGCTTTAAACATGTTGAAAAACCTCAAGCAAGACTGATGAACAAAAGGGAGAGAAAATACACAATATCAGTTACAGGAAGGAAAAAAGAGGCATCATTATAGATCTTACAGATATTACAAAGATACTACAAAAATATTACAAACAACTTTGCATCAATAAATTTGACAACTTAGAATAAATACACAAATTCCTTGGAAATACAACTCACTAAAACTAATATGAGAAAAAACAGAATATCTGAATAGTGTTGTATCTGTTAAAAAAGTTATACTTGCAGTTAACACCTACTACGTGTCCTACAATGGATGAATGGATAAGGAAAATGTACACACACACACACACACACAGAGGAAAATTATTCAACCATAAAAATGAAGGAAATCCTGCCATTTGCAACAACATGGATGAAATTGGAGGGCATTAATGCTAAGTGAAATAAGCAGATTTCATAGAGACAGAGAATAGAACAGTATTTGCCAGGGGCAGGTGGGAGGGGGAAATGGGATGATGTAGGTTAAAGGATACACATTTCAGTTACAGGAAGAAGTTCTCGGGATATAATGTACAGCATGGGGGCTACTGTTAATAATATGGTATTGTGTATTTGAAAGTTGCTGAGAGTAGATCTTAAGCCTTCTCACCACAAAAAAGAAAAAAAATTAACTGTTATTTTTGTGAGGTGATGGATGTGCTAATTATCTTGATCTTGGTAATTATTCCACAATGTATACTTATATCAAATCATCACATTCTACAATTCAAATATATACAATTGTATTTGTCAATTACAGTTGACCCTTCAATAATATGGGTTTGAACTGCAACGGTCCACTTATACATTAATTTTCTTTGATAAATATACCACGGTACTGTAAATGTATTTTCTCTTCCTTATGACTTTCTTCATAGCCTTTTTTTTCTCTAGCTTACTTTATTGTAAGAATCCATATATAATACATAGAACATACAAAGTATGTGTTAACCAACTGTTTATGTTATTGGTAAAATTCCAGTCAACAGTAAGCTGTAAGCATTTAAGTTTTGGGGGAGTTAAAAGTTATACATGGATTTTCAACTGTGGGAGGGGCCGATGCCCTTAATTCCACACTGTTCAAGGGTCAACTGTATTCCCCAAAAAGTTAAAAAAAAACCAAAACTATGCTACAATAAAAACTCCAGAGCCAGATAACTTCATTAATGAATTTTATCAAATATTGAAAGCAGAAAGAATATCAATCTTAAATTCATTCAAGAGGAGAAAATGTCTTAAACTTGGCAGGTACTATATATATATATATATATATATATATATATATACACACACACACATATTACATATATATATATAACACGTGTATACTTGTTATATAGATATAACAAGTTATAGACTAATATATCTTATATAAATAGATGAAAACTCCTAAGTTAATTAAAAATCAAATTCACCATTATATAAAAAAAGGATAATATACCACATACTGAAGCATTTACTGAAGGAATGCTTACTCAAGGTAGTTGAAGAATGTTAGGTTGATTAAATACCCCAAAATCAATGTATCTTAGTACATCCATGGAATAGTAGTACTTGATAGAAGTCAACAATTATTCATGAAACAAACTAAAAATAGAAAGGAACACTGTTAATCTTTGCAATTTTTCTATAAATCCAACACTATTCTAAAATTAAAAGTTTATTTTTAAAAAAGATATTAGTGGGAAAACTGGGAAAGTTCAAGTAAAATATACAGTAAAGAACTGTTGAGTTAATGTGAATTTCCTGGTTCCGACAATTATACCAGAGCTATGAAAGGTAACATCAAGAGAAGTTAGGTGAAGTTTAAGAGGTAATTCTCTGTATTATTTATGGTAATTTTTCTGTAAATATAACTTTATTTCAAAATAATAAGGTTTTTAAAAGAAAAGACAAGGCAAATTTTATGGGTAACTGAGCATCTGTGTATATATGAAGTAGATACATAATTTTTTTGAAATATCATCTGAATGATATTTAAAATCTGTCATATATTAATGTCAAAAAGTCCTTCTCCCGCACTCCCACCATAGCCTCTGGAAGCGCTTCCCACTTGCCTTCTTTCAGCGTTTCAGATACACTCTATTTTCAAAATGCAATTTAAAAACTGGGAGTAAAAGCCACTCGCATGGTTAATACAAACCAAAAAAAAAAAAAAAAAAGCTATTTACACTGTAAAATGTAGTTTGCAGAAACAGACTAAGTATGAGAATAAGGAAATTCTCACTGGAAATTAAAACTTGGGTGAAGGACAAGACATTCTGCTTCAGTTCTAAGCCCTAGAACAAGTTCCACAATTAAGATAAACTCTTACCATCTTAAATCTGGGTGAAGGCAAAAATAAACAATAAATGAAATAAAGAAGAAATTTTTCCTAATGTTAGCATCAACATAATTTGAATAACCAACATGCTATGCTTCTTTTAAATGGCAAGTCATTTTGAATTTCAAATCTATCATAAATGCTGCTATTGATAAACATTGCTATACTTCATAGGAGGGGCATAATTGGTATAACCTGTATTGAAAGCAATAAGGAGTTGTCATATTATGGGCCTTTGATCTCATAATTATAGTTTTAACAATCCATTACAAAGAAATATTTCAATAGCCCAAAAAGGCTTGCTACAATAATAGTTATTACATTATAATTCACTAGACAAAATCTGTGTCCAGTAGAGAGGATTAAGGTCTTCATCTGAGGTCAATAACAATACCAACCAAATAGGACTGCTGTCTTAGAACAATAACTGGTACATAAAAATTGCGTAATATTACTTCTACTAGACTGTCTCATATACTGATTGTTACATCTATTAAATGTTTTAGACATGATAATTTGTTACATTTCATGCATACTTTCTTTGTGCTTGCCATTCTTCTTTTAACTCCATGGTATTTTTAGGTTACAAAAGATTTAATCTGCCTCTAGTCATAGTATCAATAGCTTTCTTTACTTATTTAGTTTTATATCTCTATGTTCAATAGTTTAATAGAATTCCTAACCCCTCATGTCTTATTGGAACAATTATTATCCCAATTTTACAGTTGGGGGGACCAAGGTATAGAGAAGAACAAAGGATTACAAAAGATCTTACAAAAAGTAAATAGTTTGAGAAATGTTTGGATCCCACAAATAATACATACTTGAGAAACTAGAAACTAACAAATAGTAAATATTTAAGGAAAACTAGTAGTAAGCTATCACTAATATTATAGTTAAGGATGCACCAAATGGATTATTTTTAGTAAACTACTCTTTTACATCATAGAATTTTGATTTAACTAGAAACATGTCTCTCTCCATTTCTTCAAGTTTCTTATATCCTTCTATAAAGCTTCATACTTTTTGTGTACTTTCTACATTAGATTTATTCAAATGTATTCTGTAGTTTGTATTGTAGTTTATGTTGTTATTATGAATGGATTTGATTTTTCCCATCACATTTCCTAACTGGTTTTGATGTTGCAAAGGACAAGTAATGACTTTTGTTGTATTACTTTTATAATGACAATTGTACAGTTTAAAAGAAAAAAATTATCACTTTGAGTACAATAAAATGTATTCAGTATTCAGTAATATTTTTTTGCTCTGCACTCAAGATAACATCAAGCCACTTCACTTAACCTGAGTAGTTATAAGAAGGAATTAATTGAAGTGAAAATAAAAGAAGGAACATTTCTTTAAATGAGTCAAAAGTAATTTTAATAGATGTTATAAACTGAATTGTGCTTCTCCAAAATTCATATGCTGAAATTCTAACTAAACCCCAACACCTCAGAATGTAACTGTATTTGGAGATAGGTCATCAGGGTGGGCCCTGGTCCAGTATGCCTGCTGTCATAAAAAAAAAAAAAAAAAAAAAAAAAAAAAAGCAGATAGGATGGACCGACACAGAAGAAAGACCTTGTGAAGACAGAGAGAAGACACCAATCTATAAGCCAAGGAGAGAGAACTCAGAAGATACCAGCCCAGCTGACACCTTAATTTTGGTCTTCCAGCCTGTAGAACTGTGAAAAAATACATTTCTGTTGTTTCCACTACCCAGTCTGTTGGCCTTTGTTAAGGCAACCCTAGCAAACTAATATAATAGAAGCAAACAATAAAGTCCCTTATTTTATTCTGGAAGATATAATTCTATGATTTTGTGACATATTAGGAGAGATCATTCTAGCCTTTTCACATTTTACAGTGAAATGTAATTAATACGAAAAAAGGATCACAAAATAAAGATGTATATTAGAGCTTCCTGGATACCAATCATATAGGGCATATTCTTAGGAAATCAATTAAGGGAAACATTAATAATAAAGTTTAAATTGTCATAAATTTGGGGAAATTATGCAACAAAGTTCTCAATACCTACTTAAAACAGTACTTTAGAAAATAATTTTAGGGGCACCTGGGTGGCTCAGTCTGTTAAGTGCCTGACTCTTGGTTTCAGCTCAGTTCATGATCTCAGGGCTTGTGGGATCAAACCCCAGGTTGGCTCCACACTCAGCAGGGATTCTGCTTCCTCCATCTCCATCTCACTGGGCCACTCCTCCCCTCTCCCCTGGCCCAGCCGTCCTGTGCTCTCTCTCCCTCTCTCTCAAATAAATAAATAAAATCATTAAAAAAGGTTTGTTGACTGAATAAAGGACAAGATTTTTTTTTAAAAAAGGAAAAACCTTTTTATATTTAATAAAAACTTACTATCCTGTGAGAGAGCGCTAAAGCTTTCCTGAAGGGAATTTTTGTATCTTGGGGGAAACTTATAGCATATATCTGAAAAGAAAAAAGGCTGACAGTCAACAGGCTAAACTATTTCAAAAAAATTAGAAAAATAAAAATTCATCCAAGTGTTATAATTTTAAAATGACATGGATAATAATGTTTTCTGCTTTACAATGATCATAAACAAAGCTCAATTTGCCAAATCCCAAATACAAATTTTCAAAGTTTATTTGGAGGAAAATAATTCCTAAAGACTGAAGACAAAAGTGAAAAATATTCATTTCTTACTGGAAAATATATGCAATTATGAAGATTTTTTGTTATCCTTCTAGTTATAAAACTTACACCTTCTTTTCATTCTATTCATGACCTGAAGAAAAGAGTTGCAGTAAAGAGGGAACTAGGAAAAGTTTAGTTGATAAAAAAAATCCAGAAGGGTAAATGAAAGCCATATCTTTCTTTGTTAGGTCCATCTTGTAATAAGGTTGTATATAGGAGACACAGAAGCTATAAGATCGAGGATAAATTAATAAAGTAGTGTTTTTGTTGTTGCTTATGTGTTCGTCTCTTTGTTTATGACTGACATAAAATAATGGAATCATGCCATAGTTCGGAAGTTATTCTAATAAATGGTGTAATTTCAATATAAAAATTCATAGACAGCCATAGATAAAGAGCTCTAATCAGTTTTGAAATAAGTTTTGAAATAAGTCACCATTGTATTAAATAACCACAAAACATGGGATGCCTGGGTAGCTCAGTTGGTTAAGCGTCTGCCTTCAGCTCAGGTCACGATCCCAAGGTCCTGGGACTGAGTCCCATATCAGACTCCTTGCTCAGTGGGGAGTCTGTTTCTCCCTCTGCCTGCTGCTCCCCCTGCTTGTGCTCTCTCTTTCTCTCTGACAAATAAGTAAATAAATAAATAAAAATCTTTAAAAAAATAAATAACCACAAAACGTCAAGCTTTTTAAAGTTCCATGGTTTACATATATTTGCTTATTATCTAAGACTTTTTTCAGTGTAGATATTTTAAATATATTAGCAATAGTTAATAGTACAATATTATGAATTAGCAAAGCTTATAACCAAAACCTATAGCTACTGAAACTAAAATAAAAGCTTTTGTTAATTAATCACCTGAATACTTATAGCACCACAATATAAATGTGTTCAAATAAAATATAAAAATATAAAATATAAAAAAGGAGTCTGCTTGAGATTCTCTCCCTCTCCCCCTGCACCACCCCCACCCCGGAATAAATAACTAACTCTTAAAAAAATATTGTTTGATGGTAGAAATATGAGAAAAAGATAATTCTGGAAATATACCATCTTAATTAGAGAGCATAATTTTCACTTTCAAGTCTCTACAAAGGTAAATCTGTGAATATTTATTTACTGGTTAATATACACTCATCACCACTCCATCAGAAATAGTCTTTTCCCATTTTACAGATGAGAGAAATACGTATCAGAGAAGTCACATTTCTTTGCCAAGGTTATAAAACTAAGTGATAAAACCAGTCCTCAAGCACAGTTTAAAATACAGAAAAGCAAAAGATAAAATGTCTTGAGTTATAGCCCTCTGAAATGAGTTACATTCTCACAGTTCAACAATTTTGAGTTACATTTATGCAATGTAACAGATGCAACCAAAAACTGCACTGATTATGTGTCCACAGCACACCTGTAGAACGCTGAGATCAACAGAGAACTGGCTTACCATCCTAGTGGTTGGCAAACTCACTACTTTCATGACCCAGGATAAGGCAGATTTCCTGAAACTTGTGAGTAAAGCCAACTTTACCACAGAGATGGAGATAAGCCTGCTACAAAAGTCGATATCTGACAAAACCTTAATATTTTAGGGTCACTTGGTCTCAACCAAATGCATTTGAATGGTTTCTTACTTGTCAGTGAGTCTACAGTTATTGTTATTGTTCAGTGGCTACATTCCTAAAAGAATTCATACAAAATTAATAGCTCTATAAGAACAGTCTGACTCCTTTGTTAACACAATTCACCCCACCAACTGCCCATTCCAATTAAAAATAAAAGCAGTGATTCTCATTATGCTATGCATCTGGTACCTTTAAAAATGAAATGGGAATGATCTCTGCTAAAGTTGAACAATGCAAATATTAATAGTTCTCCACTGCAGAGTCTGGTCAGCTGAAACTTGTAAAGCACTTTGCAAGTTACTGCATTTTTCACTCTTGAGCTAGGGAAAAGTCAAGTAGCTGACAAATAATTGTTACTGTGTCCCTATCTGTAGTATATTTACCAAATGCTTAATCTCTTAAAATCATATGAAGCAATTTGTGTTTTCTCAGTATGTCTACCAGTGTTCCCCTGACAGTTTGGTTAAAAAAAAAAAAAAGAAAATTTGGATTTTATCACTGCTTCTTGAACATGTTATTACCTATTCTATTTGCCTAATACAACTGACTGAAAAAAAGTATAGGTTTCTAAGAGAGCTGTCAATCAATGTATGACTGACAGTTTTCAATTCACTCATTTTTATTTTTTTATTTTTTTAAAGGTGTTATTTATTTATTTACTTGAGAGAGAGATAATGTGTGCATGAGTTTGAGGAGGGACAGGGGGAGAGAATCTGAAGCAGAACCCTTGTTGAATGTGGAGCCAGATGCAGGGCTAATCACAGGACCCTGAGATCATGGCCTGATCTGAAACCAAGAGCCAAATTTATTTTTTACATTTTTTTTAAAGATTTTATTTATTTATTTGACAGAGAGACAACCAGCGAGAGAGGGAACACAGGCAGGGAGAGTGAGAGAGGAAGAAGCAGGCTCCCAGCGGAGGAGCCTGATGTGAGTCTCGATCCCAGAACTCTGGGATCACGCCCTGAGCCAATGGCAGACCCTTAATGACTGAGCCACCCAGGCGCCCTTATTTTTTACAAATTTTTATTTGAAAGTTGCTATATCTCTAGCCCATAAAAGAGAAAGGGGGAAAAAAAACAGGGAATCAAATGATTTTAAATTGGTTTAAAAACAAGAGGCACATTACTTTTAAAGAATATTGCTTCATAGTGGGGTGCCTGGATGGCTCAGTCGTTAAGCATCTGCCTTGGGCTCAGGGTGTGATCCTAGCATTCTGGGATGGAGCCTCAGGTCAGGCTCCTCTGCTGGGAGCCTGCTTCTTCCTCTCCCACTCCCCCTGCTTGTGTTCCCTCTCTCACTGGCTGTCTCTCTCTGTTGAAGGAATAAAAAAAAAAAGAATATTGCTTCATAGGCATGTGTGCAACATACATTTGGTTTATGAATGGCATTCAAGTGGAAGAAAGCCATATTTCATAACTTTTTTAGAGATCAAAATAATCTAATATGGTTTATTTCTTTTTTTCACACAGCGATGACAGGAAATTCATAGTCATGCATTGTATTCTGGGATAGGAGATGGTAGAGGTAAGGACCCTCAATGATATCTAGGGTTTTACTAAAGTTCCAGGGAGGCATATTTTGTCCAGAAAATCTGAAGAACTTTGGGTTTAATGAGAACTGGTCACCGCGGGGATGTTCTCTATGTTCATGTAGTTCATTTGAAGAAGAACTGCTTTCTTGCTTTGGGCACTAGAATCTTTCACTTTATTTCCCAAAGCCATGAGCCTTGGTATTCAGCTCCCAGTAGCTACATATCACTCCATCAAACATCTGGCCTTCCTCTGGGGCTCTGTAGGGTTCTGGGCTCAAAGTTTTGCCATTGCTATGACCTACAGCTGTAAGCCCATTTCTCTTGAGAAATTGCCCCATGTTGGGCTACTTGTCCTTTTCAAATTATAGCATTAACCTCTCTCTTCTCTTATCTGAAACAGGAATGAAACTGTAAAGCCTTTTACTTGTAGGAGGGCAGATAAGTATAAAGAAAGCTCAGGCTTTTAGAAACACTAATGTGCCCTACCACCTCAGTCCACCCCCACTTTCCAGAACAGGAGCAGAAAACAAATTAGATTCATTCTTGCTTAACCGTCCACAGCAAGAGAAAAAACAAAAAACAAAAAACAACCGTGCACCAGTTTTCTTCTTAAAAATACACCTTGTTACATAAGTTTTATTTTTAAAAGATAAGCAAAAGGCAAAACGTGAAGTAGAATACTAGTTAAATTTTCTCAATTTCCCCTCAAGAATTCTTTAGTCTTATCTCTTACAGCATTTTTATTTTGTAAATAATTCTATAAGAACTAGAGAATATTGCCTTAATCACACTGATAAATGGGTAAAAGGAATAACTGTTAATAGCCCGAAAGGTTTATGTTTGATGACAAGTATAATACCAACTTCTCAAGAGAGACATTATTTTCAGTTCACTTCTTACTTAATAGACAATATAGAACAATTCTAAAATGGTACCAATGAAAGCAGCAATGAAAAAGTACTACAAGTTTGGTACATACCATTTATTGTACAAAAAGTAATGTTCTGGGGCTCCCCTGTTCTTCAATAGCAACAGCAGGAAGTAGTTTGCTGTCAGAAGCTCTTACTGTCATTTTACAATAAGCAAACCAGATTTTATTGCTATGATCTGAGCGATGTGCTATTATTGCTCATTTAGATAAAAACTTGGCCATAAAAATTATGGTGTAATAACTTTGGAAATTTATTTCACAATGATTTTCCAGGAAGTTATAGCAACAAAACATCCAAGGGAAGAGTTTGCGGCCTATTAATTTCCTATACTGCTCCAGAAGCCTTTATGAACATTCTTGTGTCCACTGTGATCATCTTCAAAATAAATAAATTTCAGAAATATATATATATAATATATATATATTATATATATATTTCATGTATATATGTATGTATATCCTTACCACCAATAATGATAATGGAAGTAATGTTAGTACATGCCTTTATCATTTTAGTATATGTTTGTCTAAGAACCAAAAATTTCATAAATTTCCCTGGAAGGCAACCAGCAAATAGATTACACTAAATACATTTTATAAATAAAAAAAGTTCAGAGGGACTTCCACTTCTGGGAAGACAGACTAGGTATACTTATCCCTGTTCCTCTTGTTGAATATAACTGAAAACCCTACACTATATATAAAGCAAACATAAGAAAACTGAAAGCTGGAGGGGCGCCTGGGTGGCACAGCGGTTAAGCGTCTGCCTTCGGCTCAGGGTGTGATCCCGGCGTTATGGGATCGAGCCCCACATCAGGCTCCTCTGCTATGAGCCTGCTTCTTCCTCTCCCACTCCCCCTGCTTGTGTTCCCTCTCTCGCTGGCTGTCTCTATCTCTGTCGAATAAATAAATAAAATNTAAAAAAAAAAAAAAAAAAAAAAAAAAAAAGAAAACTGAAAGCTGGAGAAACTGAAAAAGGGAAAATGGCAGTGGATCTCAGGGACCAAAGCAAGACATGGCAATTAATTTAGTGCTTTTTTTTTTTAAAGAATTTATTTATTTATTTATTTATTTGAGAGAGAGAGTGAGTGAGAGAGTGAGCAAGAGAGAGCACAAGTGGAGGGAGGCGCAGAGGAAGAGGGAGAAGTAGAACCCCTGCTGAGCAGGGAGCTGAGTGGAGCTGGATGCCAGGACCCTGACACCACTACCAGAGCCGAAAGCAGATGCTTAACCCACTGAACCACCCAGGTGCCCCAATTCAGTGGGTTTTCTTTTTGCTTCATATCTTCCAGACTTGAAGCAAAGAACTGACAACTGAGAAATTCCAATGGGCACAGATATAAAAGCCCCAACAAAAGTCTGCTTTCTCCAGCCAAAGGACCAGGAGAAGGGTAGTCCACCAAGTGATTAGGCATTAATCACTCCACACAAGTCAAACACCATAGAAAAACTTTGGCCCTGCCCCATTCACACCTGCAAATATTAAGTGAGGAACCTAGATTTTCATCCTCACTGGGCTCTAACAAGGTACCCCCAACTCTCCTGCTGGAGAAGTCTCAGAGAAAACTGAGTAGATGCCTCCCACCCTCATCCCTGCTGTGTCAGTGGAGATCTCATGAGAAGCCTGGAATTCTACCACCAACTGGTAGTAACAAGGTGCCCTCCTTCCTTCTGTTGTGATAGAGTCAACAGTGTCATAGTGTCAGGGAGGCCTACTCAAAAGAAAGGGTTTTCATCAGTAACCATGACAACCCCTTCAGCTCATAGAGTCAGTGGAAACCACCTGGGGAGCAATAAAGTGGCATTCCTACACTTCCCAGCAATGTAGGCATTAGTGGAGGCCTAGCAGGGGACAGAATTGCCACCCCTGCCTAGCATTAAGAAGGGCATGCCAATGTCAATGGAGGCTGAGCGAGAACCTAGGTTTCTAATTCCCACTTTACCTTACCCTATGGAAATAGTGTCAGAGGAGGCCCACTAAAGTGGAAGGGTTAAATAAGGTCCAAAGTCTCATAAAATGTCCATTAGTCATTCCAAGAACTAGGAAGGTCTCAAACTGAATGATAAAAGGCAACCAATAGATACCAAATCCAAGAAACAAATATATTAGAAATATCCAAGAAAGAAATTAAAGCAGGCGTCCTAAAAATGCTTTAATGACCAATTGTAAACATGCTTGAAGAAATGGAAAAAAAATCCCATCAAACATACAGAAAATATAAAAATAAACAAAATGAAATTTTGGAAGTAAAAAACACAATAACTGAAATATGCAATAACTGAAAAACACAAAAACTGAAATAAAAATTATCAGGAACAGAGAAAGACATCAAATAAAGACAAAAGAGCCAATCCACCAAGACATAACAACCTTAAATGTGTATGTAGCAAGCAACATAGATAAAAACTACACGAAACAAAATCTGATAGAAATGAAAAGAGAAATACACAAATTGACAAGTATAGTTGGAGACTCCAAAGCCCCTCTTCCCACAATTGATAGAACTGCACAGAAGAGTAGGAAGGCTATAGAACAATTAGAAACATCCTTAACAAACAGGTTCTAATCACATTTAGTAAATATTTTACTAATCAACATCAAAATATGCATTCCTTCCCAGTACCCATACACCCTATACCAAGATAGACCATATACTGGGCCACAAAACAAACCTCATCAACTTTGAGAAATTTTAAATCATGCATCATGTGTACACTAACCACAACCAGAAATCAGTGACAGAAAGATAAAAGGAAAATTTCCAAACATTTGGAAATGAAACAACACATTTTTAAATAATTCATGGGTCAAGGGGAATTTCTAGGAAAATCAAAAAAGTACACTGAGCTCATGAAAATGATAATACAATGTATCTTATGTAGGGCAAAACAGCTAAAGCAATGCTAGAGGTAAATTTACAGTACTAAAGAGGGGGGAAAAAGCCCTTAGAAAAGAAGGAAATTCTCAAATGCATAATCTAAAACCCTACCTCAAGGACCTAGAAACAGAAAAGAAAGAAAAAAGCCCAAAGCAACTAAAAGGAAGGAAATAATAAAGATAAGAGCATAAGTCAATGAATAGAAAACAGAAAAAAAAACTCAAAAAAATAAATGTTACAAATAGCTGGTTGTTTAAAATGATCAATAAAATTGACAAATCTTTACCAAGGTCTAACAAAAAAAGAAGATATAAATGGCCAATATCAGTAATGAAACAAGGGATACCACTACAGACCATGTAGCCATTAGAAGGTTAATAAGGTAATAGTACAAATATTCTACGCACAAAACTTTGACAACTTTGATGAAATGGACTAATTCCTTAAAAAATAAACTAAAAAATACAATAGAAAGTAGAAATTTTGAGTAGTAGTATAGCTGTAAAGAAGCTGAATTCCCATTTAAAAACTCCTAAAATAGACATCTTCATGTTGGTTTTACTTCAGAATTCTACAAAATATTTTTAATAGAATTAGCACCACTATGGGGCTCGATCCCAAATAATCCCTTCCCAAAATACAAAAGAGAAGAAAAAATTCATTTTATGAAGTTAGTATCACACCGATACCAAAACAAAAACAATCCAATCAAAAGAAATCTACAGATCAATATCCCTCATGAATACAGATGATATAGATGCCAAAATCTCTAACAAATATAAGCAAATAGAATTCAGCAACTTGTAAAAAGAAATATAAACCATGACCAAGTGAGGCTTATTCAGGAATACGAGGCTAGTTTAATATTTAAAAATCAATCAATATAACCTACCATATTAACCTACTAAAAAAGAAAAGACAGTTCATCTTACCAATTGACACAGAAAAAATATTTGACAAAACACCTATTCATAATAAAAACACTCAGTAAAATAGGAATAGAGGGGGATCTTTGTCAACTTTATAAAGAACGTCTAGAAAATCTATAGGTAATACTATATTTAATGTTAAAACAACTAAATGCTTTCTAAAAAGAAGAATAAGGCAAAAATGTCCACACCAGGGGTGCCTGGATGGCTCCTGTCAGTTGAGCATCTGACTCTTGATTTCAGCTTAGGTCATGATCTCAGGGCCCTGAAATGAGGCCCCAAATCAGGCTCCTCTCAGCAGGGAAGCTGCTTCAAATTCTCTCTCCCTCAGCCGCTCCCCCCACTGCTCATGCGCACTTTCTCTAAAAAAAAAAAAAAAAGTCCACACCAAAAACTTGTATTCAACAGAGTGCTAGAAGTTCAAGCCTGTACAATTATGCAAGAAAATTAAATCAAATGCATTCACATCAGAAAGAAATTTATAAATAAAACAGTGCTTTTTCGTAGATGACATGATTTTCTATGTGGAAAATTTCAACAAATCAAAAAAAATTAGAAACCTCCTAGAACCAACCATACCAGCAAGGTTACAGGTGTGTTGTAGTCTGTTTGGGCTGCTAACAGAATTATTACAGACTGGGTGGCTTATAAACAAAGAGAAATGTATTTCTCCTGGTTCTAGAAACCAAGAAGTCTAAGATTAAAGCCCTAGCAAATTTATTGTCTGGTGCAGACTCACTTCTTGGTTCACAGATGACCATCTTTTTGTTGTGTCCTCACATGGCAAAAGGGACAATGGAGCATTTTGGGGTCTCTTTAAAAGGATACCACTGTTCATGAAGTCTCCATCTTTATAACTTAATCACCTCCCAAAGGGCCCCTTCCAAATACCATATCACTGGGGATTGGGTTTCAACATGGGGGGGGTGGTACAAACATTCAGTCTACATCAAGGTAGAATATAAATATAAAAATACCTATCTTATTTCTATATACTACCGATGAATGCATAAACACCCAAATAAAAAATACAAACAATTTATGATCAATCAAAAAATAGTTAGGAGTAAATCTAACCAAACATATACAGGATTTGTATGCTGAAAAACTATAAAATGTGACGGAATAAATCAAAGAAACTCTACATAAATGGGGAGACATACCTTGTTCCTTAATTGAAAGACTTGAAATAGTAAAGATCTCAATTAACCCCCAAATTGAACTATATGTTTAAAGCAATTTATATTAAAATCCCAGGAAGATATTTTACAGACATTATAAGATTACATTAAAATTTATATGAAAAGGCAAAAAAAAAAACAACCCTGAAATATTCAAAACAACTTTGAAAGGAAGATGAAAGTGGAAAGAATCTGTCTACCTGAGTTTAAGCTGTATTATATAGGTATAGAAACTAAGACTGTTTGGCACTGTCAAAGGAAACACATAGATTAGCAGAAGCACACAAATATGACCATTTTTGACAAAGGTATCAAGGTCATTCAATGGGGGAAAGATGGCCCTTTGACAAATGTTGCTAGAGCAACTCAATATTCATTGTCACACACGAAAAAATGAACCTTGAGCTAAATCTCACCCTTTATATAAAAATTAATTCAAAATTGATTAAAGATTTAAAGGTAAAATATGAAGCTAAGCAACTCTTGGAAAATAATAGAAGATACTTTTTGGGATCTGGAGCTAGGGAAAAAGTTCTTTTTTTTTTTTTAAGATTTTATTTTTATTGATTTGACAGAGAGAGAGAGAGCCAGCGAAAGAGGGAACACAGCCAGGAGGAGTGGGAGAAGAAGATGCAGGCTCCCAGCGGTGGAGCCTGATGTGGGGCTCGATCCCAGAATCCTGGGATCACGCCCTGAGCCGAAGGCAGATGCTTAACGATTGAGCCACCCAGGCGCCCCCTAGGGAAAAAGTTCTTATACTCAACACCAGAAACACAAGTTGTGAAGGGCAAAGTTGATAAATAGTACCTCAACAAAATTTACAACTTTAGACCCTGTAAAGAGGATAAAAGGATAAGCTACAGACTGAGAATATCTGCAACAAAAGAATTAAAAGAATTAAAAAAAATACAATTAGAACACAGGGAAAGGAAATTAACAGACATTTCACTGAGAAGGATATACAGATTTATAGATGGCAAATAAGTTCAATATAGTTACCCACTACGTAAATGCAAATTAAAGCCACAATGAGACACCTATAGGAATGTCTAAATAAAAATTTGTCAACACCAAATACTAGCAAAGATGCAGAGATATAAAAAGTACATTATGCAAAACACACTGGCACTTTCTTAAAAAAAATAAATGTATGACTACCGTATAGCTTAGCAATTGCACTCTTGGTCATCTAGAGAGATAAAAACTTACATTCACACAAAAACTTATACACGAATATTTATTAAGATTTTTATTCATGGGGCGCCTGGTTGGCACAGCGGTTGGGCGTCTGCCTTTGGCTCAGGGAGTGATCCCGGCATTATGGGATCAAGCCCCACATTGGGCTCCTCTATGAGCCTGCTTCTTCCTCTCCCACTCCCCCTGCTTGAGTTCCCTCTCTCGCTGGCTGTCTCTATCTCTGTCAAATAAATAAATAAAATCTTAAAAAAAAGATTTTTATTCATAATAGCCAAAAAAGAGAAACAACTCAGATATCATCCAAAGGGTGAATGGTTAAACAAAGTGTGCTTGATCAATACCATAGAACTGTACTCACAATACAAAAAAACACACTAGTGATACACAAAACAATCAGGATGAATTTCCAGAGAATTTTGCTGAGTGGGAAAAAAATCATAAAATGTTACATAGTGTAGCTTCTATTTACATGACATTATTGAAATGACAGAATTAGAGACTTTGAGAACAGATTAGTGGTTACCAGGTGTTAAGGAAAGGAAGAACGTGGAAGGGAAGAAGGTGTGGCTCTAAATGGGCAAAACGGGCAAGCCGTGTAGAGATGGAAACATTCTGTATCTTGATTGTTCCAATGTTAGTATGTTGTGATACTGAATTGTGGCTTTGCAAGAAGACACCATTAGGGGAAACGGTGTCAGAGGTACATGGGATCTCTAGTACGTCTTTGTAAGAGCATATGAATCAACAATTCTCTCAAAAAGTTTAATTAAGAAATTAAAACTCAAAAATGTTAACTGGCCATGAAATCGGCAAGAAATATGCCCAAGCCCTTTCTACTGAGTCACTCTGCCAGAGTTAATCAGAGTAAAAAGATAGGATGGAATCAAAATAAATGCTTGAAATGAAAGAAGTCATCAGAAAGCAAGAGATGACTGGTTCTCAAAGAGGCAGATCAGGAGAAAAAGCCAAGTCAGAAACAAGGTAAAGAATAGGAGATCTTCACCAAAAGGTCAAATCAAAATTTTAAGATTTCTGCTTACACGACCAAAAAAAGCAGAGAATAAGGAAGACAAAATTGCCTGGGAGTTTCAAATACTTGGCTACCTTACTCTGGATGGCACTTCTCCACTTTCACTGGTTCAAAGGTTAACTCCCACATGACAAAGCTACCCCTCTTCTCCCAGGGACCAGTCTGGACCAGAAATCAGCTGATGAATATTTATGGTGGACCCACCAGAAATATTCAGTACTTGGGAAAAGCCTTGAATGAAATCTGTCCAGAAGGATTTAAACATATAATAAGGACACAATTACAAAAGAAAGTGTATTATAACTAATATCATTATGAACATTAAGTTCAAGAGTAAACAGGTCAGCAGTATACAACAAGGACTTGTTCCAACATTTACTAGCTATGTACCTTTGCCCGTTTCTGAACTCCTTGGAAGTTCCCAGCTTCCCCATTGATACAATTAGAAGATTTTAAACATAGTGTTTTTATAAAGATCAAATGAGATAACGGACATTGATTGCTTGTTAAAAAAATGAATAAAAATCAATTTAAATTGCCTTACAATCTTAAAAAATAAACATCTACATTCATCATATTTCCACCCTAAAATATAATTTTGTGCTTTTTGAAAACAGTAAATATGCTTTTTTTAATGAGTGTTCTAATTAATGCTTATGAAATTCATGAGTTTGCCCAGATCCAGATCTTGTGGACTCAGACAAATTGAACATAACCTATATACTGGACTTCCTAATGGAAATATCAAATATAGCTCTACTACAAACTTGAATAAGAAATTTAAAGAGAAAACTGTCCTTAATGAGGAATCATCATGATTGTAAAGCAGTTGAGTGAGTCTGTGATTTTTTAACTCTAGCTCAATACTATAAAGAACCAAAGAGGTATTCATGTTAATTTCTAAGCCCTTTCATTGGCATACTTACACTATTATTACATATCTATTTATGGTACTTAGGATCACTGCTATAAAAATCATGAGACTTTTACTGTCATATACATAAGCCTATATTTGTAGATATGTACTCTTTTATAGATCACTTTAGCAAAAATAAAACTATTCTAGAAATCTATAATTATAAATAACTATAGGATATAGTTATCAATAATTCAATGCACACAGAAACTTTGTCTCATGACAAAAACACAAATAAAAGATTCCAATTGGTAATCTGAATATATTCAAGTATTTTTCATTAAAGCAATGTTATTTTAGAAAACAAAGTCATCTGAAGATACTATGTTGCCACACAGAAATGTCTTCATTTTTCCTTAGGAAGCTTTATAATCTGAAATCAATAATTCAGTAAACCCTTTGTGATTTCAATTTTAAAAGACTTCCAAATAAGTTAAATAGAACCAACAGGAGCCATGTAAGCATGTCTTGTGAGTAGCAAACCTTGATTCCACAATTGTACTATGCATTCTTCATCTTTGATTTGTTGCTGATGTCAAGATTGCCGTTCATTTGTCTTCCCAAAGAGCACTTTGCACAGTGTGTTCTTTCCCTCCCATCCTTCTCCCTTCTCTCTTCCTCCCTCTCCTCCTCTCTCTTACACTTGCCAATAATTTGTCAATTTTCTTGCCCATTTGAACAAATCAAGCCTGAAGTTCAGTGCTTCCTTTCTGAGATACAGATTCAGGTTAGGTAGGTAAAGAATGCATCATTTTGTTCTGAATTTTTATTTTTAGTTCATGGTAGCAAGAAATGTGGCCAATGAGCATCAATTTTGGAAATATATTGGGATTTTCTCCATGACCTAATGTATGTGTGATATCTGCAAATATCCTTTAAAAAGTTATTCTCAGTAGGGTAAGCAGTCACTTTATAATGTATCTAATAAATTAAATTTTCTAACCTTTGTGAATAATATCCTTTATATCCCACTTAGATTTTGTTGCTGTTGTTGTTTATTACTTTGGACAGAAATATCGTATCACTTAGATTTGTCAAATTGCCCTTGTATTTCCATATTTTTTATTCTTTCATATTTGTTTTTGAGTCTTTTCTATTTTATCACCTAAAAGGTAACAGCACTATCA
The DNA here is from genome assembly GCF_002007445.2 of Ailuropoda melanoleuca. Lineage (NCBI taxonomy): Eukaryota > Metazoa > Chordata > Mammalia > Carnivora > Ursidae > Ailuropoda > Ailuropoda melanoleuca. The sequence goes on along the minus strand of NC_048219.1, from coordinate 125,393,331 downwards.
TCTAATATACTGCACCTTTTTTTTTTTGACAATTGTTTTTCTATTGAATGCATTAGTCTATTATTACCTGATATTTTCTAATCATTGAGTTCCTTTTGCGTGGTATATCTTTGTCTATCCATTTGCTATATTATTTTCACCTTCCTAATGGACCTTTGTCATGTTAAGCATCATAGCACTGGGTTATGAACTGATCTAAGAGCCCCCTTCAAACAGAAAATGTACAGATGTCAAGTACTGAGGTTTCAATGGGCTTTGTTTTGCTCTTCTTTTAGTCCTTACTAACATCATCTTTCCCTCAATCTCAAATGAGGAAATTCTCGCTTAACCTTAACAACTGTTCTCCCAGGTTTACCAAGGTTACAAACACTGAAGCCCACAGAGGGGCCCAAGTGGGCCAATGCTTTAGCAGACTCTTCTCTGGGGGTAAGAATTCTGTTGTGAGTTCCATAGTGAGCAATGTCTTTGCTCTGAAGCAAATTTCAGCTTCATTTTTTGTGTTCTAAATTTTTCTGCTCTGAGTTCTCTCTCACCCCATTTGTTTAACACATTTTAGAAATTCATCAAACTCTTATTTTCTGATTGTATCCTTTTCTGCTTACCAGGATTCTTACAGCTTCCTTTCTCTACACATACATTTTTCTGTCATTTCAATGAAATTCAGAGAAGGACGGGAGCTTAAACTCATAACATGCCATTCTGAACCTCAGGTCAATACTATAAATTACATTTTCAGCTGTGATTTTCCACACAGACAGTGGGAAATAAAATTTTTTGCTCATATGTATCCATTTCTAGCTACTTCCATATCCAGAAGATTTTAATGAAGAAATTGCCATGTCTCAGTATCAATAAAACAATTCAATTCTCATATTTTTTAACACAATCAATTCCTTGTCACCCATTTAAAGATCAAATGAATAGGGCGTCTGGGTGGCTCAGTTGGTTGAGCAACTGCCTTTGGCTCAGGTCATGATCCTGGAGTCCCGAGATCAAGTCCTGAGTTGAGCTCCCTGCTCAGCGGGGAGTCTGCTTCTCCCTCCCCCCTCTCATGCTCTCTCTCTCTCTCTCATTGTCTCTCTCTCAAATAAATAGATAAAATTTTTGAAAAGATCAAATACATTAAAAAGTCTGAATCAGGGTGGGGGACAGAGGAAACAAAACTTCTATTATAATACAAACTTGGAAAATGATATAACAAAGCTTAAAAAAAAGTATATTTTTATTCCCCTGTAAGAGAGTTTAAATTAAACTTATTGGGCAAGTGTGGCATGAGATGGGTTTGTCGAGTCTCCTGGAGAGAATCAAGCAGTGCAGTATACTGCTTACCAGCACCTGGCCTGGAGTCAGGCTGCAAGGGCTCTTAGCTCAGATGCACCACCAGCTAGCTATGTGGCTCTGAGCAAGTATCTAAGTTCTCTGATAATCAGTTTCATCCCTCCTCTGTAAAATATGATAACGGCGTCCACCTCACAAGGTGACGAGAGGTTTAAATAATATATGAAAACACTTAAAATAAGGGCTAGCACATAATTGCTCAATAAATATATCCTAACATTTCCTAAGATTATTAACGCTGTTTTTCTCAGAAAGCACAGATGTAGTCTTGCCTCGAAACAGTACTACAACATTAATTACAGTTACAAGATTCTCTAGAAAGCTGTGTTGCAGTGAGTCAAATATTCAGCTATGCAATACCTAGTACAAAAGCTCAAGAAAAATGACTGAAGTGCTTTGTATTGGTCTTACTTGTAATTTGTATTATTTTCTGTCTGGCAGAATGCAGAGCCAGAACTTGTAGACTCTGCCAATATAAAATTTGTGGTTTTGATTTTATATCGTATGCCACAGTAAAATGATTTTAGATGAGAAACTTGTCATTTTTTGTTACATAAAATTTCCACCAAAAAATATAGGAAGAAGATTAAAAAGAGTCAGTGCTAAAGCAGACTCTTTAAAAGCAAAAACCCACCATCTGTAGCAGGAGGACTTCATAAAACCCAGGGGTGTCTTCTTACCCAACTGTCAACACCAGGAAATGTGCCAAGGGGACAGATGCTAAAATTGGAAAGTCTCATCTAGGGCATGACATCAGAGTTCTATAATTTCTCTCTAAAAAAGCACCAGTCACCAACACAGCAACAAAGTATTAAGGAGAAAACAAAACCACCCTCTTTAATGAAGAATGGCTTCCACTATATAGTGATACTACTAAAATTCTATTAACAAAAATGAACATACTGGTTTGTGGGATGGGAGGTAAAATCTGTATTGAGCTAGTTTCCAAGAGAACAGGAGGCATTTTTTTTTTAATTATTGGCAACAACAGGGAACATATGATCAATAAGGATAATAATAACAGAAGCCATAACCAAAAATAATTTCCATGACAGTGCAAAGTCAAAGAAAAACAATAAGGAAATCTCTCCCACTGTTTTAACAATACACTAAGACCTGATAATGAAAACTGATAACTCAAAGATTGCATTCAGCATCAAAAATGGAAAAAAAATCTATAATTAACAACATTACATGGGGAATCGATGGTCCAGAAAAACAGATATCCTTTAGTAAAACATATTTCATGCTCATTCAAGAATTGCTGAATTTGGATTTTTGCTCCCATTAGATTTTCACTTCTATCAGAGAAGAAATTTGGCTTTTAAGATTTTATAATCTTCAGCTGTTTTCCAGCCAGGCTGAATCTGAAAGTGTACTAGCGGCTTTAATATCTCAAGCAGAGGTTGCAAACTCAAAGCGTGTGCCAAATAGGTAACATGAATGAGTGAAGCCAACTGTGTGAGAACTGTGGGAACACAGACAGAGGATGCCACAAGTACAGGGGATGGGTGCTACCTAGCTGCATGCTAGGAAGCAAGCCGGGTATTGTCAAATCTCATTTTTTAAGAGAAAGTTTAAAAATCCACACTTGTATTTGAATCACCAAGTTATGTAAGTGTTGGAAGGAAGGAAGGAAGGAAGGAAGGAAGGAAGGAAGGAAGGAAGGAAGGAAGGAAGGAAGAAAAAAATTGGTCAATCAAGCATTATTTTAAAACTATGGATGCTAAATACGGCAATAAACTAAATCCAACACACAGGTTGCCAGATGGTAATCTCAGAAGGATTTCCATTATAATTAAAGCTCATAAGAGTAAATATAGCTGTTTTGTTTATTTTGCTTTGTTTGGGGAGTATGATGATTTAACTATACATGCCCCCCAAAAATCACATGACTTTTTAAATGGAGATGAAACCTGTGATTTGCAAATTCTGTTCAGTGTTTTGGCATGTGTGTATACAAAAGATCTAAACTGGTTAAGAAAGCAAGATTATAAAACTTTATTCAGCACCCCAATATCAGAAGTAATGCTAGATTTCTCCAGAAATCAAAAGAAAATGAGAGAAATCTAGCAGTTATTTGCTTTATTTCTAAAAGGTGAAAGAATAATATAAATTCAGGGCACCTGGGTGGCTCAGTTGGTTGAGCTGTCTGCCTTCAGCTCAGGTCATGAACCCCGACTCTGGGGATTGAGCCCCACATCGAGCTCCCTGCTCCACGGGGAGTCTCCTTCTCCCTCTGCTTCTCCCTCTGCCTCACTCTGCTCATGCTCTCTCTCTCTCTCTCTCTAATAAATAAATAAAATCTTTAAAAAAAGAATAATATAAATTTCTATTTGGGTCTCGGGTGAGAAGGAATACTAATGTAACCCACTCTGGGTGTTGGTTGGCATATTCAGTGTTTCAGAGGAAAATAAAATCAATGAATAGTGACTGTGTTTTAATGAGATATGAACTATTAAATACAACTCTAATGAAAGATACTCAAATAAATATATCCTTCTTTCTCCTTTTTAATATATGAGTAAAAGCAAACACTACCAATAAAAACACACCAAAGGGAACAATTAATATTCGGACTACCAAAGGTGACTATTTTATCACTTTCAACTTCTCCTGCACCCCAGGAACCCTGATTACCCACTTTTACTGCATATTATTTTAAAGAAAATTGATAAGGAAATTGTCTTACCATCAGCCAGACTTTTCCATTTCTATACCTCACTGCTTCTTATTTCTATTTACAGAAAAGGAAACTCACGCACACTATACTAATATGACATAATGCCATATTCGTCAGTTGCCGAACACAAATGAAAATACTGAATTGCTCTCAAATATCAAAATAAAGGCAGAAAGAGCATAATTGTCAAAGCATATATGGCAGACTGTATCTTGAAGTATTAGCTTGAGTACTACTCTGTATATTTGTGCGCATTCTTGCCAATACTGACTATTCTACCCAATGCCCAACGAAGTACAAGGTTTTCTAATCAGGCTGGTATGAACAAGAACTCTCCCTGGCCTTGGGTGAGTTCCAGCTACTGGTCCCTCTTAATCCTTTTGACTGATTTTCTCCCTAGCCTTGGGTAGCTTTCTCAAATCCATGAGTTGAAGATTATAGATCACCAAAATTCTATCTCTTTGCAGCTCTCTTCTCTCAGGTATTCTGCCTCATGAACAATAGCCATTTTGACATTTCTGGGCTCCCAGCTCTTCCCCTCAACTGAAGGAAACCCCTGAACTCCAACTGGGTGCCTCCCCCCACCCCCCAGTCTGGAAACTGTGCAGGCAGAGCAGGGGCAGTCGTAGGGCTCACCTCGTTTGTCTCCTGTCTCTCAGGGATCATTGCTCTTCCTCATCTGATAGCCAATGTCCTGAACCTTATTGTTTAATATAGTTTGTTCTTTTTTTAGATGTGTCAGGTGAGAGAGAATACGTTATTGCTGTTATGCCATGTTTGCTTCATGGAATTTTTTTTTCCTGGATATATAATTCAGTGTAAGAATTGGGACACCTGGGTGGCTCAGTCCGTTAAGCATTTGCCTTTGGCTCAGGTCATGATCTCAGGGTCCTGGGATCCAGCCCCATGTGGACCAGGTGTGGAGCTCCCTGTTCACCAGGGAGTCTGCTTCTCCCTCTGTCCCAACTCATACTGTCTCTCTCAAATAAATAAATAAAATCTTAAAAAAAAAAAAGAATAAGAATCTGTTCTTTTCTCCACACATTCCTTACCCTTTACAATTCCCATTGCTTCATTAAATATGCACATTGTAAACTCTGAGGATGGGGAAGTGGTATTAGAATAAGTCAAGCCAGGGTGTCCACAAGCAGAAGCCAATGTTTGGTCTTGTTTCTGTTTTGTTGCTTTTTACTTAGGACTACTGACTCCCTGTCACTTTCTCCCACTCTAAAAAGGCAAGAAACAATAGCAAGAAGGTAAGAGACTCCTTATGGATTTGATGTCTGTTTTGAAACAGACTCAGGTTCTAGACATTAAAATGACTGCATCAAGAGCTGAAATACTTACAGTTGTGATTTATTGTACCAACCAATGTATTCTAACTTCCAGGAAAACCACATACAGTTTACAGGAATGAGAGAAAAAGGAAGGAACAAAGGAAACAAACTCCAAGAAAGATTCAGGAGACACTGAGTTTCCAGAAACTAATGTCATAATAATACACTGTATACTGTGCCCTGGGCATTAAGAGAAACATAGTAGCCTTTTTCTTAAAGTCAAGAATTATAATATAAAATTCAAAATTGAATTTACTACCTATTTTATTGTATCGAATTAGAAGGATAGAGCTAAAACTGCTTAAGCCACACCATAATATCTTGCTATGAAACAGACCAAAGCCAATCACTCAAAATCAAATTTTCTCAGTTCTGTTCTCTTTTGCTTCTTCTCAAAGATATTAACGGAGATAAAAAGTGAAATATACACCAATGATGACTTTCTTCAGAAATTTTGACAATTTCGAAGGAAATAAATAATAAAATGGTAATTAAATGAAATCATCTATGATAACGTATAAAGGAAAAATTAAAGCTTCAGAACAACTGGCAATGTCTCTATAGATGCCTAGTTCTACTTTTAAATTGGACTTCTTAATATTCAAAAACAGTTTGTCCTCGCATCAATAATTCAAGCACATTTAATTAACTATATCCCAGATGAAAACAGAATAATGTAGGATTTTCACTAAGTGTATTTCCAGGGTTTTCCCTTCATGTTGGGAAAAAAGCTGCCACATAATTAACCTGTTCTTACCCTGGGAGGCTGATAAGGCTTGCGATCTCAGGTGGTCTCTGTCACCAGGAGCACAGACTGGTGCTCATGCCAGTGACCTGCAGAGAGACCCACAACAGCGATGGAAAGCGCAGCGAGCTAAAGCCTGCACTATTCCTTGACTGAACATACATGCAACTTGTTTACTGAGCAGCCTCAACTTGCTGTGGATAGGAAGAATGTCCCTTCCCACCTCCCCTACTTTCCAGCCTTTCAATTCATTCGGTGGGATCTCAATTCTTGTAAATGACATCTCAGCTTTGGGGTAACCTTTGGGTAAAGAACAGTCCTTTACTGATCATTACAATTCACTTTTACTACTAAACGGTTCGGTCTCATCTAAAATCAAACTTCTACCTCCTACGTAATTCTTTTTAGTCCACAACAGCAAGGGCATGTGGCCTGATCCTTCACTCTCTGTCTCCTCCTTCACCTCCTGACTCTGCTGCGTCTATGGAACTGGAAAGGGCGGTGGGAGGAGGGATCAGTGGGAGAGGAGTAAAACACTGGCACCCCTAGTTCCAGCTTGTCCAGCACAGCTGGCTGTCTTGCTCTCCATTCTAGCAATCACTAGTTGCGGATTCTTTTATAGGACACGTGTATGTGTATGTTGCAGGGGTCAGGTTGAGGTACTTTACCATTTCTTATGATGGTATTTCACTAATTCCCTTTCTTTGTTGAGGCAGGCAGGTGGGATATATTGACTTCTTAGAAAGAAGTCAGGGGTGCCAGGGTGGCTCAGTAAGTTAAGCATTCGGCTCTTGGTTGAGGCTCAGGTCATGATCTCAGGGTCTAGCATTGAGCCCTGTGTCAGGCTCCCTGCTCAGCGGAGAGTCTGCTTGTCTCTCTCTTTCTTCACCCCTCCCCCATATCTCTCTCTCTCTCAAATAAATAAATAAATAAATCTTTAAAAAAGAAAGAAAGTAATTTCAGACCATGGGGAATCATCCCAGATTTTCTTATGTTAGAGTCTCCTCCCCTCCAGCAGGCAGCCTTCTTGGGCAGTATTCGCCTCAGGACAGCTGCAGCCCAGCTACTTCCTCTGATATGCAGTTAGCTTATGGCAAACTAAGGCATTCTTGCCATGCAAAATGCTAGATAGTTAGCTCTCTCCGGTCCTGTAGAATTCTGTCACCTCAAGCATCTCCAGCAAATTTCCAAGAATTCCTATGAATTCAGTAAGTGAGAAGCAAATATGAGTTTATATTACAGGTGGATTTATCATAAAGATAAGGAGGTTTAAGCTTAGCAATGCCCCCCAGCCCTTGCCTGGGCCTTACCCAAATCTCTGGAAAGGGCCTTAACAATGCGTTCATATAATCAAATAGTTTGTAAAATTTGCAAAACTAATGTAAAGAGTAATATAAGCAAACCACATATTGAATAAGCTCCAGGTCCCACAAAACTCGGATCTTCTCTATATTCATTTATGCTCACTGAACTGCAAGAGAGGCAAACACTATCAACTTCTCTAGAACTCCATCAGGATTTCTCCTTATCAATCTTCTATGGGATAGGGGAGGACAAATGCTTCAGGATAACAAACTCCCCAGGAAGCTATACTCAACATTAATGAATCTCAATAAGACCCTTCAAAATAGAAGTTGGCAATGGGCATTAATAGTAAATGAACCAGTTTTGCTATTTATTTGAAAATCCTACATAAATATATCAAGCACCTCCTTTATATATAAAGGGCACATATCACTTAGTCATTTCAGCTTTGAAATGCAAGGCAATAAGGAAATTTTCACGCAATTCCCTATTACATAAGCATTCACCTGAGACAGCACAGTGGATATCACTGACTTCGTCGGCCATCTAAAACAGCTTCCACTTAAAATAAAAATGATAAAAATATTCAGGAGGATATATTTATATTTTATTGTATTTTCCTGAAAAAAAAAAAAGAAAAAACACTTTTTCTCTTTAAGGGACACCTGAAACAAAGCTGAGAGTTTGCCAAAATGTTTATTATATCTCAACGAAAAGCAGAACACTGTAGATTATTTTGCAGGAGGTAAGAATCCATGGTTTTTAAATTTAAATTTGTAAGTAATATAGAGTAAAACAAAATCACTTAAGAATTGGGTTTAAAATAGCCAATTCAATAAAAGCTAGAATACAGTAACTAAAAAAATAGAATTAATTCTATAATGAAAAGGAAAGGTAAAGTGGCATCTGCTAAAAATAAAATGTTTCAATACTCAAAATGGGTTTTTACTGAGGTGCCTGGGTGGCTCAGGGCATGATCCTGGTGTTCTGGGATTGAGCCCCACATCAGGCTCTCCCACTCCCCCTGCTTGTGTTCCCTCTCTCGCTCGCTATCTCTCTCTCTGTCAAATAAATAAATAAAATCTTTAAAAGAAAATGGGGTTTTACTATAGATAAACTGGCTAGTTTAATCTCTAAGTCTGAATAAAGGAAAACGGATTTTGAAAACCAAAAGGCACACATACCAATAACAGGCTAAACCAAAAATCGATACTGAAATTTTCATTTGTTTGCTTTTTCCAATGTTGTGCTGGGCAGACTTGGCCTCTATTTCTTGGAAATGCACTAAACATCTGATTTATTTTCCACTTTTTAAAATAAATGACTGATAAAAGCTAAATGTGTTTTTGTACTTTCTATCCCTGATTAATCCCTAGTGCTTTCAAGCAATCTGCAAATAATACAGATCACATCATGCTTCTGAATGCTATCTTGCCCCATTGTTCTTAGCAGGCCCAGAGCCACACAGTGAATTTTGATGGACAGTTAGTGAAACAATGCAAAGATGAACAGCTAATGAGGTACTTGGGATGTCAGCCTGGCATTTTGTCCAGGAAAAACTTCAAACCAAGTGGTGATACAAAGGAAAAAAATGATTAAAGCCACAAATCTTTTGACTCCTATTCCAAAATATGACCCTGTAAGATGTTTTTATGTTTCTGAAGAGTCCACTGAAGTCTGGAATTGTCTTTCATTTACCTAAACACCAGTGGGTAAGAAAAGTATGGACTGCCATGAAGAAAAGGAAATGAGGGTCGAAAAAGAGGAAAAAAAACACATAAATGCTATGCTAATTAGGAAACAATGACAAATTTCATAGCAACAAAATTGTCCTGGGATATCTAGGACATTCAGAAATTTAAAATACAAAGATATGCAAAACTTATTTCTTAACAAGCTGTGCCTCTACAGGTAGTTTCATAATGGCAGGAACAACGAATAAATCGTACGACTAGCACTTTTTAACCTATTAAATAGGTATCTTGGCTTATCTCACAAGGTTTAAATGAAGACTTTGACATATAAAAGGCAAATACTCTCAGATTGTTTCCTCATCCACAGATAGGAGAAAAATACTGCTTAACTCATGTGGAGTTTGAGTAAACAAAAGGCATATTTCAATGTGTTTAACCTCTTTCCTGGCACATTATAATCAATATACTATACCTGTACTAGCACTACACGTCAGTGGAGCATGAGGCTGACTTTTTGGCACACAAAGACTCCCTAAAATGAACTAGCATTTTCATCTCGACAACTCAGTTAGTAGGAAAAAAACATGTTTGTCTGAGAATGCATGGGTTGATCCAGGAATTCCCTCCACTAAAATAAAAAAAATTTAAAAAATAAAAAAAGAATTGAGTTGTTTTATTTGAAAAAGTACTGAGAGACAATTTTCCCCCAAAACAAGATCTCTGTCTCCTGTTTGAAAAGGTAATTTCATTTGACAACAACTATATAAGACAGTAATGCATAAATATGGCCATGATCACTAATTCTATAAACAAGAGGTACTAGTTATACATATATTTAAAAGATAACCAAAGAAGTTATCTGGCTTATTCAGAACAAGTCAAGTATGTATATAACACAAGTATTTTTAAAATTTGTCTTGAATTAACTAGGTAAATTCTCTTATTCACAAAATAGCTAAATTAGCATAGGTACTTTGGCAAAAAGTGCAAAGAAAAGAGGCAACAGAAGCTAGTAATTTTAAGATAAAAATTTTTACCATATGCATTTGAATCTTTAAAATGGTCCAGAATTCTGCTAATCTCAAAGATGCCATTTGAATAGCTTCATTATCTGACAAGTCCATCTCTTATTTCAAGTCCCTTACGGAAGGGCACGAAGCTACCCAAATGATACTACACTGCCTCAGTCCTTCAAGTCTTTGCTCTTGCTGCTGGTAATATGCTATTCATCTTTTAAAATCCTAGTGAAGTGACACTTCATCTGAATAGGCTGCCTTGACCTCGAACTCTCAGGAGCATTTAATCATACTTTCCTCTACAGGGCACTTCTTTATTCCATGTCCTTCTATTAGTACATGAATCACACCATAGAGTTAAACGAATTACACATTTTCCCTTTTCAGAAAAAAAAATATGCTAAATTACTTTTTAAATATGATCTAAAGTTTTAGTAGACCCACTGCACCACACCTCAAGTACGGAGTAATGCAGCTTATTGGAGGATATGATTTAGCAATGCCGTGTAGATAAAGAACCATCTACTGGAAGTACATTTTTAATCTGTGATGAGATTCAAACTAGAATATGTTTAGGGGGGAGAAGTTCCTTGTATAAAAACACGATTAAGAATAACATAAAATTGGATATTTCCATAATATATTATGTGGGCTTTAACATTTATTACTGTACAACTAATGAGACTGTAAAAAAAAAAAGTTTATGCTACTTTTCTTTCCTTAGACCTTAGCCTTATTTCTTATTAAAAAGAAAATTGTATGTCAACACCAAATGACTAGACTGAATAATTTTAATACTCCTCTACCACTAATTTTTCTTACTTTTACATTAGCTCTTACAGGAAAGATATAAAACTCTTGCATTTGATTCTTTGCATTTTTAAGTAGTAGAAGAAATATTTAAAATCCATACTTTTCATTATATTGCCTATTCACATAACCTTTAAAATTTGGTGAAGCAAGGATTTCCTTTTTTCTGAGATTGTTCATTCTCCCATCCCATCATTCTTACCAAAAAAAAAAAAAAATTACAAAAAAACCCCACCTTACTTAATTCAAGAAATTATGTACAGCTAAAAACAATCAATTCCTAAAACTTTTCTGGTTGGGGCAAGGGAGTCTGAGGATGTTCAGAGCAATGCAATGGAGAGAAATTTCCCTAGGAAATGTCTTTCCTGAATACAACAACAAAACCTCCCTAGCTCTGTTGGCCTTTCCTCTTCCGCATTCTTTCCACTTGAAACTGAAATGACACCTGCAGGTGCAGTAGCCCTCACGACCACTAGGAGGAAAGACAAATGTTGAAGATGGCAGCACAGGAAGACTGGAGGCATCTCAAGACTCCAGGAGGGTCTTTGATGACACCCTGGAGCAGCTGGACCAGCCTGACTGCATGCTCTGAATGTACCGTTACAGGTAAAAAATAAAGCTCAAACAGTTGAAGTCACTGCTGGCTGGATTTTCTATTTGCAATCAAATCAGCCTAATTCATACAAGCTCATTTAGGAGGAAACATATTGCAAATATAAATCAAGCTTTCTGATTTAAAATTAATTCATTAGGATATACTTTATAATAAAACATTAGTTACTTTTATTCACCATGTTTTAAAAACAATTTATATAGTGCATATTATTCTAGATATGTACTGGGTTAGTCCCCAGTCCTTGCTTCTCATGGATGATGAGAAGTCACAATATTAACATTTTTGGCAGTCATTATAGGCCAATATACTGTTTCACGGGTGATGATTTATAAAAGGATTAAGCTATTGAAAAATACCTTTAAAAATATACTATAATAATTTTTTAAAAAGGCCTAAGTCAATTACGACTGAAATACACAGCTGCTAATAAAATAAGACCTCAGAGAGATATTCTGAATGTTGGACACTATATATAGGTTCATGGACCAGTTCTAAAGGAACTTAATTAAACGACCATGACTTAGTTAAAGGAAAGGCCGTTACTCTCGTTAGCACTCTATGACATTTTACAGCATTTAATTAAAGGACAGGTGAAATTCCTCTACGTCTGGCTGGCAAAGGTAAGTGTAAGAACTATAAATTTTGCATGCAATCCTTCCTGGTATAAATAAATACAATTTTCAACTCATTCTAGTTATGCTAAACCTGCACTTGTCCATTAAAAACCTGCTGGAACCAAGGAAGCCTTCATTTCTGGTACTTATTAATAAAACTGCACTGTAATTCACATAAGGGCCCATCTCTGGTCAACAGTTTTAGAGAACTAGTCTAATGATATTGGTATATATTACATATGTTAATACATTATTATTCTCCAAAAACATGTTCAACTAAGAACTCTCTATTATTAATGTTTTTGATGATATTGATAATAGTTACTAATTTTATTAGGTAACCCTTAAGTGCTAGATAATATACTAAGAATACTCATTATAGTATCTTATTTTAATATAGTTAGTTTAATCCCCATGACAAAAAAAGATACAGAAATAATTTCTACCTCCATTTTACATATGAAGATACCAAGGAAAGGGAAATTAACCAACATGCCCAGAATCATGTAAATACGTGGCATATAGACTCTAAAACCAGACAATCTGACTCTGAAGTCTATATCTGTCATCACTGTGTACACATATTCTCTCAAACGCAATAGCCCAATCTCCTCTAACACCTGACATATTTTTAAATCAGCAGGTTGAAATATCATGCAACACCTTCTTCTACAGTAAATCAACTCTTCAAATACTGAATCTTTTACTAAGCATGACAGATTTGTTCCAGGGGTTTCAAGAACCCACCATAGAAATTCCCAGAAAGTGAGATAAAACCTGTGGTAAATTAATAGAGAAGACGTTTACTGTAACATCATCAAAGTTTTGAAAATATATGATCTTTTTGATATTCCCCTTACAAACTGACATCAATAAAAAGTGGTCCAGAGAATTATGTGGCTTCTCCAAACTCAGACCAGAGTGTTTTAAAATACATAAAGATAAGCACATAACATGGTAGACAAAAGTAAACCATAAGGCTATTTCTATAGAGAATAAACAATGTCAAGGGCGTCAGTGGTTTTACTGGCTATCACTACACTGTCATTAAAAAAAAAAAATGAGGTCACAATAAATAACCAAGGTTGTATTATTCTTAAACATATATGCAAGGGCACAAAGTACTATTGAAATTTTGGTACAATCAAAGGAGTTAAAGAAATACACCTGAACAATAATGACATAAATGAAATACTAAGAAGTTGAAAAATGACATGAAAAAATGATGTTCAAGTAATTTTCATTCATCAAAATCATTATATTTTACATATTATGGAACTTTATATTTTCATAAAATATTAATTTCCCTTTGCCTTAGCAAAACCCAGACAAGCAATGTTATTTATATATTATAAATAAAAGAATTTAATCAAGAATATTATTGGACTTAGTAAACATAACATGGCCAGTTAGGGGCAGAACTGGCTTCTAACTCAGAGTTCTTTCTACCATAGTAGCCAGCCATGTAGGTATAAGACTATTCTAAATGCTATTTTAAAAAGTACCATGTATAACCTCTGCGCTCCAGAAGTTTTCAATATAACCAATTTCTCAATGTGAGAAACTATATAAAAAGACCTACAATATTCTCTAAACACTGAAAGATACAGTTTTTGAATAAATGTAGTTTATACCCTTTCCATGTATTAATTTTCAGATTATTGGCTGATCTTTATAGATAATAACAAATATTTAATAAAAATGGGAAGTCAAGGGTATTGTCAAGAGCTAGTGAAATAGTTTGACACAGAAAATTAATTAAGTATTTCTAAAGAAAAACATTGTAAACAGAACCAGGAAAATTCATGTCTTTAAATAGGTGGCACGGGGGTGGGGTGGGGGAGTGAAAAAGAGCAGACACAATGAGTTTGAAGATGCTTTCCTATACAGGGCTTGAATTCTGCAATGCATGGTCTATACATCAGGTCTTTGAACTCTAACTTTGATTGGTAAGGAGAGAGGGGAGGATATGTATTATTACCATTTCCAAAATAAAAGGAAACTTTCAAATAAAAAAAAAAATCTGCCCAAAACACCCAGTTAGTTGGTGGAGGATGCAAGATATAAAAAGTAGAAACAAGTAGAAGATAAGTCTCCAAAAGATAATTTTGAAGACAAAACAAACAAAAAACATTTATTGTGTGACTAGTGAATGACAGGGCAGGAATGTGATCAAACTAGTAACAATTTGAAGGATTTGATTTTGGAAAAAAAAAGGCTATAGAGGATGTTATTACCAATGAAATTATATTTCTCAAAGGAGATTTTTAAATGTAAGAAAATTATTTTGAAACATGGACGATTAAGCAGCAAAAGAATCTCCTATGGGAAATATTAAAAGCCCAGATAGGTCATTAAAAACTCTTCGGAGTCAGATAATACTTCTCCATGTGTCAGCTCTGCATTAAAATATATATGTAGGCTTTAAAAAAAAAGTAACATTTACTTATATTTATAAAGAATGTGAATTTACTTATATTTATAAAGAATGTTACATTACATGGGTACTGTAACAGTAATATAGAATTTACTTTCACCCATTATGTCAGATTTTATTCTCCCAACCAGTTAAGATCCTCATTTTCCAACTTGAAACAGTATTACATAGGGGCATAGCAAATTTAACACACAAAAACAATCAACCCATTCCTATGGCATATAACTGCTGGCATTATTTCAGAAATGAAATGAGTTAGAGAAAGAGGCACTTTTCAAGGTTTTGCTCTCTACTCACTTTTGCTTGCAGAGTAAAAGCCACCGCAAGAGTAGGAAGTACATAACAACTTAGATCGACCTTGGTAACACAGCAGAAGAAAATCCTTCAGCTCTTGGAAAAATGGACTTATCTATATCTTTTTTTCCCCCAAATCAAGTTGAAATGTATTTGTTTTAAAAATAGTTCAGAATTTGTCTATATTCAGTACCTACTGAATTGTTACTCTTATAACAACACAGATCAAAATAATAATAACATAATGGCAATAATGGTCATAATAGCAACTCTTGGTTAACCTTAGGTGTGCTCATCAGAAGACGCATATGTACACACACATCGACATTTTGTAACTTCAGATACTCATAGTATCTTTTAATTGGATATTATCACTAATAGACTGATCTCCATAATGATAAAATTTGTCATTTTATTTTCAAAGTGTTCATCTAATTTTAACATATATCAAATTTCTGAGATTTTTTTCTTCACAGAGCCATAATATTATTTCTTATAGAACTCTGAAAGACAAATGGGGCTTAATTCAAAGCCTCTAGAACTTCACGTTAAACTATAGAGTACAAATGAATAATTGAATGAGTTCAAATATCTTCACAGATTTCTTCTAAAAAATGTTTTTAAATTCCACTTCTAATTTAACACTATTTTTCACATCACTGTGTAGAGGATCTTTAAAAGAGAATGTTAAAGAGAAATTCATTTTAAATATCTAAACATTTTTAAAAATAAATTTGTGCAACTTCTGTTTAAAAAAATAATTTAGCATATCTCATCTGATATGTAAAACGTACCTATCACACTGATATAAAATGTCTTTTCAAAAGCTAAATGAAGTGAGAAAGACAATGTTATATACAGTATTGTTTATTTTGTACATTATAATCTGGATATCTTAAGTACAAATCTCATTGTAGTTTGTGATCATCTGCTCAAAACCTGTACTGCCTTTTTCTCTGTCTGATAAATTGAAGTCCTGACACTCTCGGCCATTCACAACCTTCTCTCACCTTTCTGCCCTTACCTTTTACCCATACTTCGTACATCACACGCTTCAGTCCAAATATGAAGTTGGAAGTTCTTGTGCTATGTAGTCCCTGCATCTTCACACCCCAAGCCTACACTCTTTCTTTACTGGTATCTTCTCCTTCATCTTCAGGCATCAAACTTCATCAAGGGCAACAGGAAAGTTTATAAACTTCAAGTTTTCAACAAATCTTCCTTCATAATCTAGTCAAAAGTGGGTGCTTCTTCCAATTTCCTTAAGCAACAGATTACCACCTCTCATCTGAATTACTGCAATAGCACCCTAACAGATCCACCAACCTCTGGTTTTGCCCATGGTCAGCCAGAGTGATTATTTTTCCTAAAATACAATAGTGATCATGTCACTTTCCTGCTTAAAAGCCATCTGTGGTTCCCAGTTACTCACAACAACTAAGTACAAACACATACATGACTTAAAGGTACTACATTTTCCAGCCTTCACTTTTCTACGACCATCATCTGAAACCCCTTTATCCCATTACCCCATATGTACTCTGTCTTTAGCCATATGAATATCACTCAGGGCCTGAAACATAGCAAGTCTTCTCTTTCTCTTATTGTATTTGCCTAAAAAAGGACTTGGCAATGCTGTTCAAGACCAGACCGAATTATAAGGCATAAATCTATTTATTGCCCTTCCCCTCTGCTCAGCTAAGCAACTAGCTGATCTGATCTAAAACTTCAACCCCAGTAATAGAAAATCCTTGACATGTCTTAGCAAAATATAGTCTCCATCATTATAAATTATGCTAAATTAGAAAAGACAGAAATGCATTTAAATAACTGGATCATTGTTAGTAATGAGAATGCCAGAATAAAAGTCAAAGCACAAAAGCATATTCCAGACTGTTCCACCAACTGCTTCTGAAATGATAAGCAAGTTGTTTTACCTCACTGAATCATGCTTTCCATTTCCCTAAAATGGAAAGTTTTAACTAGATTATCACTAAGAACCATTTTATCTTTGTAATTCTATCATTCCAATTCTACTATTCAATTATATGACAGTTGTTTCAAAAATCATGAATGTGTCTCTTTTCTTCTTCCTCTCAACTTTTTCCGGTTCCGATGATATTATGATTTCCAGTGTAAAGGAGGAAATATGCTTCTTCAAAGCTAAAAGTAGCATATTAGATTTTCCCAAGCATATTCAAACCAGGAAAGACATCATATCAGGCACATATAATTAAATGATCAATTTGAATAAGAAATAATATTTTAACTGGTATCTGTACTACTGGTCTAGTAGAACTTGGAAGATAAGAGGGCACACTCTGTGAAAGGTTCGGGGCCTTCCTACAGTACATTTTAGACACATTTAAAGATAAGCAAAATTCATCTTGGCTAGACTGAATTTAAACAATATTCAATAACTGAATTAAAAGCAAAAGACCATCAGTTTACTGCATTGGGATGGACATAAAAAGTTCTGGATGAAAGTCTGTCCCCAATTTTAGCGAGTTAGCCTGAAAAACTTAAGACACTTAAACTTCATCCTAAAGGACTATTGTGAAGCATTACCAATCTACAATTTACGGGCTATAACATATTAAAATCTTAACTACATGAAGAGAATAAGCCTTATACATGTAGGAAAGCTTTGCATTTCATGTATAAAAATGCAAAATGGAGAGTAAGGAAGCATATTTGAAAAAAAGGCCACTGGGAGAAATGTAGAGCAAAGCAAAACCAGGAAGAAACAGATAACACATGTGAAGACATTTTTGGAACCGATAATGCTAATCTGAATAAATACACATATACAAAGAGGCTACATCATTTTCTTTCTACATTCTCTAAGTAGTGCTGCCAAATATGGAAGGATTGGAGCCATTTCTGGGGAACTGCTGAATCAGGAGCATGAGTCAGAAAGTAAACCCTCAGCACAGAGAAAGTACTAAAAAAAAAATGTTGAGAGCTCATACACAAACAGACATTCAGTTCATAAGGTCTAAACCTTCTCTAGTCATCAAAGCACGACGCACTCTTCCCTTCCCAAACTGATCCCCTCATATTATGTGTATCTGGGAGAAAGCTGTCCTTTTAAGAAATCTGATTACACCTGTATCTAAATGTGGAGGTACAGAACCGAGTTGGTACTGCATGTGACTAAAGATGGCTCTGAAATCTAAGAACAGGACATTTTCCATCTTAAATGACAAGAAATCTAAAATAAAAATAAAATTAAAATAAAATAAAGGGCTTAAATGATATTGAAAATTAATTTAGAGGCATACCAAAACTGTTTGACAGTAATTTAAGGGAGACTAAGATGCTCTTACTCCAAAAGCCTTTAAGATCTAATTATCTCTCTGAAATGGTCTCGACATCACTCTTCTCTGAACTAGGCAGCAGGAATGGATCAGGCTATGAGCATATTTTTGGCACAGGAGGTTCGACAAATACATCCCATACATAATCAATACAATGAAGGTAATGCTCCAAGAGTAAGTCACCTTTGAACAACAAAAAAATTATTTTCCTCCTTACTCCTCTGCCCCAGAGAGGACCTTCTCAATTTTGTGACACATTCTGTTATCATCATTAATAGATATTAAAATACCATCATTTATACAATAACTTTATATGACTTTTATCTCATTCAACATTTATTTTCAATAGCAACAAAGACTTTCTACTTGAATTTCAGTTCTAAGCTCTCCTGAGCCGAATGGGCCAATGATCTTAGTTTTTTTTCCGACAGAGCCTACGGCATAGAAATCACAAAGTACTAACTAAACAAAACGAAGCAGTGTCAAATTGTGCCTAATGATCCTGATTTGTCAAAATAAACTCAGTCTACCTGGATCTCAGGTCATATTCACTCATTACCACTTTTTATTAAAAAACATATTTACATTCATATTTAATCTCTGCAAACTCTATAAAATTTATTCCAGAAAACTCTCAAATAGTTTAGCTCTAATAACTAAGAGCCTGTGTTAGTCTTAGTATACAATTGTGAAATTGTTCTTTTGAACTTTACAGTAAGCAAAATGATATTTGCTCCTATGAAACAATAAATAACCACAGACAGTGTTCTGGTCTAATACATGTGTTGCAATTCCAGCGATCAGAATTCTCTCCATCAGTAAATGGCACTAACATCCTTGCTTGGCATTTATACTACATCTTCACACAATGTTCCACAACAGCTATCACATCTTGTTCTTGCTTCTGATGATGAGTAGTAATGCATTTTAACTCATACTCCTGATTTTCACTGCTTTTCTACCCATATTAATTTTCATTTGGCTACATTGACCAGCACAGTCTGAACTGACACAAAGCTTCATCTCTGAAGACCTCAGAAATTTAAAGAGCTAAGTTTTCATTTTTACACCATGTCAGTGTGGTGGATTAGGCCAAGATACTGTAGTTGGGTAGTTAATTCAGTAGCTATAGGTGGCTTTCCTAGTTGCTGGATTGAGGCATTCTCAAAATGTAATGTTCTCAGTAAGAATCACCTGGGTGCTTATAAAAATGCAAATTTCCTGAGCCACAAACACCAGACATTTGAACACTGTAAATGTAGGCAGAAGCCCAGAAGTCACTATTTTAATAAGTATACCACAGGATTTCAACACACAGTCCCAAAACTTCACACTGAAAAATCTCTGAGGGTGATTTGGTAAATGTTTAAACTGTGAAGTTCCTGGTCATCGGACTATGCCACATCTTATCCAAAACTGCTTTACCCAATTATAATTTTCCTACCTATATTTAACAATTATGTAGATTATCTATAAAGTTTGCTGACTTATTTAATTCATATCAGCCATAGGTCAGATTCTGACAAATTTGTCTTACCCTCCCTAACCCACCTTACACCCCCAGAAATTAACTCAGACCAACCTCCTGCAAAGCAAATGAGAAACTTCCATCCTAAGATGCTACAATTTTATTTAAAATTAAATGTTCTACAAAATACAGCAGTAAAAATGATCAAGAAAATAACATATGTGAAAATACTCTTAAAAAGTATTTTTGGGACTCCAGTGCTGACAAAGGCGGAGTAAAGAAAATGGTGGAGTAACTCCAATCATGAGTTTGAAAAAACATAGTCCACTATTAATAAAGTAAACTTCTCAATTAAATTGAAGCAGGGATTTAGGAAGGCTTAACTAACATTCTTGACTATCAAGTAGGATGACCAAATACCCCATTTTGCTCAGGACTCCTGGGTTGTTTTTTTTTTTTTAAAGATCTTATTTATTTATTTATTTATCAGAGAGAGAGAGTGCGCACATGCAGGGGGAGTCGCAGGCAGAGGGAGAGGGAGAAGCGGGCTCCCACGGAGCAAGGAGCCCCCCAGTACAGGACTTGACCCCAGGACCCTGGGATCATGACCTGAGCTGAAGGCAGACGCTTAACCAACTGAGCCACACAGGCATCCCAGGACTCTTGATTTTATCACTGAAAGCCCCATGCCTCAGAGAGCATTCAACTGTCTTGTTTCAGCATTTAGGCATTAAGTTTGTAAAGCACATTAAAGACCCCTACAATAGCCTATCAAAAGAAAATTCTGATAAAAGTAGGATTTCACTTAGGAATTGCTCATGAAAATTAAGGCTTTCGATTAAAAAAAGAAGCATGGCACCCTAAAATTTGAGCTTTATTTTGATTCAATAATTTACTAAAAAAGGGTGTCTAAAAAAGGAAGAAAAAATCACAATGAAGAAGCAATAAATACTTAACAAATATTTAATCATAGAAGTTACGGGGAGGAATGTACTTTGACATTTCCAATATATACAGATCCAAATATCATGGGCTTTTAGCTGATAAGGTACGAAAAATTACTTCAAAAGGTAACAGCAATCTGGGCAGGAACAAGAAAACCAAAGAGTTAAACAAGTCGCCCTTGATTTAGGTCCTGGCTACAACAGTTACGAGGAGCTCAATGCTAGTGACTTAGAACCTGCAATGAGGAAGGAGAAATAAAATTCCCAATGGTCAGAAGAGGGCTACCTCATTTACAGTTACGACGAGGGGGGCTGCTGATCACTATTTTTTGACAGATCACTGATGACTAATGATTAATTACAATTAAAAAGTTAAATAGTATAATGATTAATTATAAGTAATAAAGTTAAATAGTGTAGGGGAAATTAGAGGCACATCTCAATTATTCAAAGTTGAACTTCTGCTCTGTGATTTATTCATTAGAAAGTTTCAAACTGTTTTTAACTAGTAAGGAGAAGAGTCAATGTCTTATTTGTGCTGTTTTATATATTTTTCTCTATCTTTTTGTTCCTTTCGGTGCCTCTGCTTCTAAGTAGTCTGCAGAACTTCGGTGGAAAGGATCCTGGGGCCCTTTTCCCCATTCCTGTCTAATCACAACTAACAGCTTTGAAACCAGAGGCTTTTTTCCATTATTTTCAACAGTCACATAGTTGCCTGAGCCAGACAATTTCACTCAGTACCCAATTACCTCTGGTCTGGCCTACTGTAACAGCCTAATAACTGATCTGTCTCCGGTCTCAGCCCCATTCAATCCATCCTCCACCTGCAACCAGAAAGACCTTTCAATCATGCAAATATGATCATGGCATCTTACTGCTTAAAATCTTTCAAGGGATTTATTGCCTGTGGAATCAGGTCCAAACTATAATGCACAGATAGGTTCCTCCCCAGCCAGTTCCCCTCCAACTTTCTTATACTCTGACCATACCAAATCACTTGACTCAACAAAATGAAGTCTCACTTTCTGTCCTTTTGGCCAGAATGCCCAGCAATCTTTACCCTCCTGATGACCTTCTGCCTCCACTTCCTGTCTCAGCTCATGCCATGTCCTCTAGGGAGGGCCTTCTCAGACCTTCTTAAGAACAAATCCATCAGTCATCACTATTCTAGGACCCTACATAGGCCTGATACACATCTGTTTGAGCATACACTGTTAATACGCAGTGTGACTCAACTTCTTTCTCCCTGTGGATGTGGGCTTCTTCCTTAATCATTTCTATGCTATCTTACACTTAATATAACATGGATTATCAACAAGCATGTATTGATTGATTTCCTGTAAGAAACAATTTGTGACTCAGAATGCAAGCTTATAAAAAGAGAGCAACTCTATTAAAATCAGTTAAAAATAACAACAGATCAGAAGTGTTTACTGGGATCTATGAAATATTACATAAATAGCCATAAAAAAGTGCTCAGTCAGTCTTAGAAGTTTAGATATAATAAAGCACATAAGTGTGAAGGTGAAAAATTATACATATATATACAGAAAGAAAATATTTTTACAATAGTATACAGACTACTGTACACTGGCGACATGGTTGCTCATAAGAATGTTCTAGTTATGCAAGGAACTTACACATAAATGGAAATGCAGGCAAATGAGCAATATGAACTAAGAATTCATGAAATAAAACTAGTAGCCCATTGATACAACCTCACTAGTAATCTTAAAGAATAAAATAATGTCAGAATGGCAAAAAAAGAAAAAAAGTCAATTATAATATCCATTGTTGGCAAGGGTATGAGGAAATGGGCACCTTCACAGTTGTAAATTATTACCAACTTTCCGTATAGCAATCTTAACATACGCATTAAAAACTAACAGATTTATTTGCCTCTTTATCCAAGAATCCCATATCTAGGAACTTACAGAAAGTCGGTGGTAAATAAATTAAACTATGAACTCTAAAATATTTGCATTATTAAAAGGAAATGCCCAAAAATCTCAGACTAGGAGGAAGCATACATTAGCATACAATAAGGCCATTAAAACTAATGGTGTAGAATTATAATCTGATGTGAAAGATGTTAATAATATATTATATATTAACTAACTTATAAAACAGCACATGTAGCATATTAACAATATATCTGAATGCAGACACCTGAAAGGTTAATGACCAATAAGGTAACAGTATAGTGGTTGAAATTGAGTAGCTTTTATTTTGCACATTTGTGGTTTTTATCTGTTCTATAATGAGCATGTATTTAATAGCCCTTTCTTAGTAAAAACAGCTTTTTAATGTGAATTATTAAAGAAAAGTATAGACTAAAGAAAAACATATTCAAGGAAGACTGAATAAATATGGCAGTGAAAATGGTATTTCAGTAGACATGGGAGTCAAGAGTGAGCATCAGTGTATGGACATTACAGTGAAGAAGAGCAGCCTAATTTTCTCAGGAAGAAACACACGCATTTTGATATGGCAGTCTTTCGGGATTTTTGAGCGCAGATATATCATGAAAGTAGTGTTGTAAGCAAATTTACTGGGCAATAGTATGTAATCTGCATGTAAGCAGAGATCCTAAATCCACTCCTGAGACAACTACTGTGATTTAGAAGGAGTATTATCTGGGCTTAAAGAAGAATTGAATTGGGAGACATCAATAAGAGAGAGGGGCCACCAGTACCCTGCTCCTTTGGAGCCCACACCTGGAATGCCCTTCTCTTAAGCTCTACTTAAGATGTGTTTGGTCTCAAAGTTCACCTTCTCATTGCAGCCCACCCTTATCTGCCAATGCTCCCAATCCCTCTTGCCTTGCTTTATTTTCTCCACAGCACCGATCACTTTCAACAGTCCAGATGAAACGTTTCATTTTGTTTTCTGTTTCCTACATAAGAATATATGTACCCACAAGGGCTGGAATTTTTGCTGTTGTTGTTAACTAATGTGTCCCCTAGGGTCAGAATAGTGTTTAGCCTACAATAGTTATTCAATAGGAATTTGTGGAATGAACAATTGGATCTCAAAAGGGAAAGAGGTGGGGCGTCTGAGATACTACTACAAATACTGATAGCGACAAACTGTCCAAAATAGGGATGTAATCTGAATGTAAGATGATGATTTGGTATTTGGACAAGGTGACTCTGAATTAAAACAGTGGCATCCAAGTAAGGAAAGTGTCCTGGAAATTAACAATAACTACAAGACTATAACTGGTGAGAGATTTCATAGCTGAAGATAAAAGGAATGGTGGACTTGTATTTTGTGAATATATTAAAAAAAGGGGGGGAGGTGAGTATCTAGATTTGAAAAGAAAGAAGGCAATGGCAGAGATTAACATTTACAGGAAAGAGGAGGAAGCAGTGAGGCAGGATACAAGGAACTATTGGAAAACACAAACTAAAAGAAATAGAAAAAGAAAGAGAGGAAGAACGTGATGTCTCTGAATCTGGGAAAGAACCTTGAGTATAAAGGGACAAATAATGGGTTTTGTTTTTTTTTCAAAGAGCTGGTAATGTCTTGGAGCAAATACAGTCAACAGGATTTTAGGTATTAGATACATTAAGTATAGAAGC
The DNA here is from genome assembly GCF_002007445.2 of Ailuropoda melanoleuca. Classification (NCBI taxonomy): domain Eukaryota; kingdom Metazoa; phylum Chordata; class Mammalia; order Carnivora; family Ursidae; genus Ailuropoda; species Ailuropoda melanoleuca. The sequence continues at coordinate 125,369,126 of NC_048219.1, read as the reverse complement.
TTGAGCCACTGGGGGGGGGCAGAACTAGCTATAAGGGACACGGTTTTGAGAAGAATAAGAACATTTTTCCACACAGACACCCAGAAAGAGAAAGAGAAGAAAATTATGAGAAAAGGATAAGGAGAGTAAAAAAAAATGTATAAAAATTGAAGTGTCACATTCTTTTTGATAGAATAGGTGGAGATGATATGCCAGGGAAAGGATAGGACAGCTGGGACTGGGGGCATGGAAAGAGAGAAAAGGTCTAAAATAGCTCCCACAGGGAGAGAGCCTGGGAGTACAGAAAAGACAATTAAAAAGCCTGCCAAATAGCAGCAGAGAGCAGATTGAAGTTTGAAAGCATCCAGTTCTAATGAGCCAAATCTGCAATGCTGTTTGCCTCTAGCAGTGCTCTCTCTCCTGGGAAAAGAAGCAAAGGGAGCCAGAGTTAGAGGTAACAAAGGTTTAGGAATTTGCTGGACCAGTAAAGAAGCAAAGGTTATTAACCAAGTGGCAAAGCTTGTGCTCCTTGTTGGGAGTGAAAATCCAAAATCATTTGAAGCAAGGAAGGCACCAATGCTGGAGTCTAATCACCGAGGAGTATTTCCAAGGAAGTAAGGAAAGTAATTATTGTGAGTTCTGAGCTGAAAGCTAAAACTTTCAAGGAAATTAGAAGCTTCTCATTTCCCACCACCACCACCATCACTCCTGCTGAGACTAGAGGAATGGGAAGAAGCAAAAACTAAAAGAGACCAGAAGATTCTTATCAGAGGACTGCTGTGAAGTGAGCAACTTTGTGTGTGTGTGTGTGTGTGTGTGCGTGTGCGTGTGCGTGTGTGTGTGTTGGGGAAGGGGGAGATGGATATTACCACTAATACAAAAAAAAAGTGGTAACTGCCTAAAGTTTTATGCATTCTAAGGCATTAGGGTCACTCATTTTTAAATAAACTACAAGGCAACCCACTAGGGGGAAAAAGTGTATTTTGTTTGTTATACACAATTTGAGATGTCTACCTTATAAATACAGGCTTTGCTTTTTAATCAAATCCCAATGCTTCCCATTGGCTCAACACAGTCATTTGTAATGCAGAGATGACCCCTCCACCTCTCTGACCTCTCACTCCACTCTCCACATTGTTCACTCTGTTCCAATCACCTCTGCCTTCTTTTAGTTTCTGGAATTAATCAAGCTGATTCGCAATGTAGGACCCTTGCCGGTCATGCTGTTTCTCCAGACAGGCCCAGGAGGGCCTTTTTGACAGTCAGGTCTCTGCTTAGGTGTCACCTCAGAGAGAACTGTCTGTCAACCTAACGTGCCCCGAGATGCACTCTTTATCACATCACCTGGTTTTGTAGTGGTTTTTATTCCTGACACATTTTACCTGATAATAATAGCTTGCTTATTTATTTTTCTTGTTTTGCCATCTGCCTCCTCCACTTAGAATAAGACCTCCATGAGGAAAGAGATTCTGGCTGTCTTGGTCACCACCATATTGCCAACATTTCAAATACTACCAAGCACACAGCATATATTCAATTATTTGTTTAATGAAAGAATGAATGATAAGAACGTAGTATTTTAATGTTAAACATGATGGAAAATTACACTGTGTATATGCTTATTCATAAGACTATGTACCAAAAACATAAGAGGTAAAAATGGTATTATTGCTATCTCAGAACATCCCAAAATATTATATCTGTCTTATTATGAACAATAAATATTATGAGAAAGAAAACTTGATTGTGAATGGAAGGATGAAGGAGGAAACATCCCTAAAGATGAATCTAAATATATCTCAGTAAGATATAAATGATCAAATGGACATAAAAATGTTTCTGTTATTTTTGCCAGGCTCAGAGAGGTCTGGAAATATAGACAGATTTCACAGAATTTGAACAGTGTGGGATTTAATTAGTTAGGGCACATACACAAACAAAATATCAGATAAATTTTCCACAAAACAATTCTATAAATTATGAGTAATGTTTTTGCTGTTTGTCTTGCTATATTATATCTAGAAATAGGTTTAATTAAGAGGTTAAGAAGCAGATTTTAATCTCTTCTCTATAAATCGCAATCTCAAAATAAGAAATTCAGTCTCTAGTCAAGTTTTCACACTTTCTGTAAAGTATTCTCTGCTAGTTCATTGTTACCAAAACAAAACAAAAAGAAAAGAAAAAGAAAAATTTTTAAAAAGAGGGGGTAGGAAATGATAAAATCTGCAGTCTTAATGAACAATTTTATGTACCAAATTCCTAATGACCTTATGTAGGACACTATTTATTAACCCAAATCCTCTGAAATCTGATGAAGATGTATCAGTTGTCCATACACAGGGATATTTTCAAAACAATCCACTTCAGGATTCTCTTAAGATGCCCATATGTAGAAGCCAAAAATCAAAAGGTTAATGAAAAAGGAAACCTCAGATGAATCCAAATTCAGAGATTCTCTACAAAATACCTGGCCTATGCTGTTCAAGTATATCAAGGTCAAGAACACAAAGTAAGGTTGAAGAACTATTCCATCTTGAGACTGAGGAGACAAGTAAACAAGTGAAGGGCATAATCTGATGTTGAATGGGTCTAGTGGGAGCGGGGGGTGTGTGGAGGGTAGCTACGATGGAAATTACTAGGACAGCAGATGAAATTTGAACATGGACTGTGAGCTAAATGGTAGTATTCTATCACTGTTAAATTTCCTAATATTTTTTCTTAATTGCACTGATTTTGTAGGAAAATTTTCTCATTCTTAAGAAACACAAACAAACTAGGGATAAATAGGAAAAATCAATGGATGGATGGATGGATGGATGGATGGATGGATGGATGGATGGATGATAGATAGACAGATCCATCAATCTATCAACTGACTGGTCTAATGAAAAATTTCTAAGACCATCAAGTGAAACAGAAACCTCATTCATGTCAGTGATTAGAATGACAATAAGTAATAAGTAAACAGATGTGTCAAAGATAGAAACAGATGCTACAAGAAATAAATAAAAAATTGCAACATCTGCTGTTTAAAAACCCTAACAATATATTATTACTTCATTAAACGAGATGAATAAAAATTAAAGATGAAATGTAAAGATTTATTGAGCTAAAAACTTTTGCAATTGGTTTCATTATTTATCAATAGATGGTATATTAGAAATATACTATGACATCATTCAATTTTAAGTTTAAAAATAATTGGAGGATTTAAACCATAAAATAGTCCACAGAAATCAAATTCCAGATATAGATTGCTGGTTTAACTCTTTAGTCACTGTCCTTAAAAATCTTAGTTTTTAAACTGAATTACTAATAATAAAAATAATAGTAATATAGCAAGCAGCTCTGAGGTGGTTATTACATCATTCTTACTTTACAGAGAAGAAAAAGAAGCTTATAGAGATAAAGTATCTCCCCCAAAATTGAAAAGTGGTATGTGATAGATGTACAAAGATTAAAAATCTTGCCTTCTCCTGCACCTTGGACAAAACTTTACACCATCATGGGAGATTTTTCATTATGTAATATCTCCCACCTTAGTATAAAGCTTGGATGTATCCATGTCACTGCCAATGTTACTTTCAAAATTGCTATAGTTTTTCAAAATAATTAGCATTTTAAGATTGAAATGATATTGGCAGAAAATAATGAGAGGTAAAATATTTCTTGCTTTTTCATTACTTGCACAAAGGGCAAAATTCGAGACACACATACATGCATATATACATGCATTTATTATATATATATATATATATATACACACACACACACACACACACACACACATATATATGGGTGTGTGCATGTGAGTAGAGATGTATAGATATTATACTGGTCTCAAGTATCTAGCAGGTTCCAAACCAACTGGGCAATACTCAGACCTCAAATAATATACTCTGATGTATTGTTTCTTTCCTTTGTAACCTTACTCTCCCCACAGTGTAGCAAGTTGTGAATATTTGGGACATACCAATGTTATAGTGCATCTTAAAGAATAACATACAGCACATAGCTAGCTATACCGAAGCAAAAAAAAAAAAAAAAAAAGAAGAGAAATCTCTTTAAAAAATTTTTTTTGGTCAAGGTTCAGCTGAGGAAATCTACTGACCCACTTTGAAATTAAAATGCTGCTTTAGCACAGGCGTGCACAGGGAATTTTCCACTGGGGTTGCACATAGCAGCATATCAAAGCTCTACCAATGACACCCTGAACCACCATCCCCAAGGCAAGAATATGCATGCTGGTTTAGGCAGCTCACTAATTACCCTGAATTTATTTTAACCTTAAATCTTTAAAAAAATTATGATTATAGGAAATCCAACTTTGCAATTAGACTAGAATATCATAATCATTTCTAGGAGTCATTTCAGTTTCCTTTTTTTTTTTTTTGCTGTATTCCTGACTTAACATTACATATGCAATTATCACAACAGTCATCTTCATTTTCAAAGTGTTATCAACTTAATGTCACAAAGAAATAAGTCATTCCTGTCAATATTGTGAACTGAGACATTTCAACCAATTCATGACAGCTATTGTGCATGTAATATAATGTTATTATAGAATAAAGAAACTTGAGGACGTATCTATGTTTTTACTCACCAGTTGTTTCCACAATGCCTTCTAGGATGACGACAATCTCGAACTGTTCAGTTTGCATGCTTCGCTGCGATAGGTCATAAAAGGGGCTTTTGGCATCGATCACGTGGCAAATTGTGAGGGGGGAAACAAGAAAAAGTTGATCTGCCCCTGTACTAAAACCTACATCCAGTTCAAGTTGGTCAAGGGGAAGGAACTCACCCTCAGGTGTCTGCCGAGACTAGACAAGCACACAGAAAAAGAGAAGAAATCACCACTTGTACTGAAATTTTCAAGGCAGCCCAACAGTAATTTACATCATTGCCAACATTCTGCACTATCAATCATCTGCAACAAAATCCAAACAAATCATTATGCAGCTATGTTCTAGCAAACGGGCCGAAATCCCACATAGCTCATGGGGAACATACATGCATTATTTATAATATACGACTTACTATAATTATCATTCCCTAACTCATGAGCTTTGGAGAAATGCCTGGTCCAACAATGGCTGTTAGCACAAACTGTGGAACTGAGTGTACATGTGCTACTGCTTGACATAAATCACTTCAGGATAACTCATTGCATGCCAGATTTGTTTTCCTCACAAAGCAAATAAGTAGGCAATTCTTAGGGAGTTGGTTAATGCTGAAAAAGGTTGATTGTAATTTCAGAAAAGATTTACTGCATCGTTACAAAGCAAACCAATAATTTTTCTAGGACTTCTGAAAGGTCACAAATAGATATAAACTTTAATATAAAAATGAAGATGATATCCTATTATGTTATATACACAACAGTTCACATTATACAAAAAAAAAATAATAAGGCATAAGCTGTTAGCTGACGGCTTTCAAACTCCCAATAATAAACTGCATTTAAGTTATTTAGCTCTCTATTTATTTTATGAATTTTAAAACATAGTGTAAAAATTGTGCTAAATTGAAGTTTTTTAACCAAAATGCAGTTAAAAATCTATATTGTATAAATATTTCCTAAATTTCCTAAAACTTTTGTAAGGTAGGGGCATTCGGTATCAGTATAAATCATTATAAAACTTAAACTGCTTACGTGCTAAAACTCTGAACGATTACCTAAAAATGACTATGAACAATTAGCAAACCATGAAAGTTAACTTCTTTCTTTTCTATTCATTATTATTTTATTTTCCATATCTGTTCCTTATAAGGATCATCTATAAGCAAATATTTTTTTTATTTTAATGATGATACTGGTAAAATAAGGGTTAAATAGTTGCATAGAGAAAAATCTGCAGGGGTGGGAGCTTGCTGCTTGTCAAATGGGGCTTGGAAGAATCCAATATATTTAACAGAATGTGCAAAGCTCATTTAATAAACAAAACCGAATCTGTAACACTGGTCTGCCCAATGAAGTGATAGTTTAAAGACAAAACCCTTGGTTTTTGGTAAGGGTTCCAAGAAATACTTTGGCTTTTCAAGTGGAGTAAAGGAGTCTGAAAACACTGAGAAATATGGTTTAGTAAGCTGTCCTCTGTGGCAAAACTGAATCAAGTTAGTGGTAAACTGTGAGGGCAGCAACTGCAGGGCCTCGGCAGCTGATCAGTCAATCAGGCAGACTACTTTGTAATTAGTGATACTCAGGAATTTCATTCATGTAGAAAAAATCCACTGAAAATGTTGAGACTATTTTTCTTCTATGCCTTGTGTGTAGTTGACTAAAGAAGAATAAGAAGAAAAAGAGGAAGAAAAGGAAGAGGACAAGGGAGAGGAAGAGGAGGAGGAAACAATGATTAGTGACAAGAAAAAAAAATTCCATGGAAAAACTGATGGTCCAAAAATAAAAACAGTAGCTCTAACAACCAAAGTTGGAGAAAACTAGACATTTCGAAGCCAGTAAAAGTTCCCTATATTTCTAACTTATTCTCAAATTGGTAAAATGTGGATGAGACCAGCATCCTTCCAACTAGAAAACTGTATAACAACTATTGATTGATACTACAAAATAAAAGCCAAAAACAAAACAAAAACAGATAAAAACAAAAACCCTGTGTCATTGTTCTCTCACCTAGTAAGAAACAGGTGCTATATAAACACAAGGTGGTATTCTGATGTTTATAATTAGTGAACAGAATTTGGGTCATTTCACTAATTATTCTAAGGTCTGCTTTCTCTGTACTAAATGAAAATGTCCATAAAAATAATTCCATAAAACTCAATTTCCCATTTATTTTAAAATAATTCTCCCCCCAAAAGATGTATTTTTCTAATTTTTATATATACACATCAAAACCAAAATTAATCTTCCTTTTTTATGTATCTGCCATTTATACTGTTCCTCATTCTAAAAGGCTGTAATCTATTAACTTTTATATCTTCTGATCCTTCAAAAACCATGAAGAGAAGTGGCCTAGAAACAAGCTATCAGGAGAATGCCAACCTAGAATAAGAAATGTTTCATTTTTAGCAAAGCAATTAACTCCTATATAGGTAATTTAGACTCAAATATATATGATTCTGTTCCATTCAGACTCTGTATATCTTCTGATTTTAAAAATTTGTTCCTATATTCAAAATTATACCTATGTTCCTCCTCCCCAAAATGCTTTCTATCCTATTCAAGTCTCAGCAGAAACAAAGCTGACAACTGTACCTTACATGACACTATGAGGAAAGTAACGCTTTCATTACTTTGAAAAACATTTCCCATGCTTACATATTTTTCAGATAAGTAAAATTCCCTACATATTCATTGAAAATTGTTTTCCAGTGGGTGCCATATAATTTAACCTTCCTTTAGATGATTCTGAGACTCTACAGATATCCACAATTTTATCTTCTGGGTCTTCTTCTTCATGGTAGGCCAACAAATATTTCAACTATCAATATGCTTATCTTCCTAATTTTTGTTTGCTTCTGGGACAGGGAAGCATAGCAATCACTGTGAAGTAAACAGAAAGCTTTTCTATTTAGAGGAGTGAGCGTGTGGTTTGAGTGTGGCAGGTGCTTGGAGTACTGGAATTGCCTGAAGTCTGAGCTCCTGGATAGAGCAAGGTTATCTTATCAGGGCTCAGCCAAATACTTAGGATGTTCCCAAAACCTGCATATACTTACCAAGTACATCTTCAGAAGCATACACATTTTACTACAGGCTTACAAGGAATTCTAATCTACGCTTTTTTAATTCTGCTGCAATTCTAGAGATTCTTCTGGAACAAAAGGGGAAAAAACCCCTCTGTTTTAAGTCTCTCAACTTGAGAGTGGAGTGAGAGAACCGTTCAAGGGACTGTGATCTACGCTTGTACATGAAAAGGAAAGACAGAAAGAAAGGAGTTATATATGGGCCTTCATAAAATTAAAGTGTGACCTCTACCTTGAGCATGTGATCGATCAATAGCACTGATACTCCATCAACTTCTCGTTTTCTTATTTAGCTATCAATTACCGTATTTCGCCCAGGAATTCTGATAACAAGCAGAAAAACTACAGATAAAAATCAAAATAACCTTTCTTTATTATGTCACCTTAAGAATTATGATATACGAAGAAATCCTTCATTAATAGAGCAGTCTGCTGATGGTCTGCGTGATCTCCTTTAGCTCTATACACCTCTTAATCCTAAAGGAATGCAGAATCATGATCATTTCCTAGATAAAAATGTATAAATAGATATTGTCAAGATCAAGATAATTCCAAATAATTGTTGTAGATTAAGGCTGATGCTAGTAAATTATTAAAATTTCTAAAAATCTGACAACTAAGGTTGACTTTATTTGATGAAATAATTATTTAAAATCATAAAATGACTGAATGAATAAGAAAGTGAGAAAGAGGCACAAAAACAGAAGAATTTGTGGAAAATTGGTAATTCTCAAAAATTTAGCACACAATTTAAATACACTAGGACCTGAGAATGGCTTCCAGATGATTTTATTTTCAACTGTATGGATTTGGGGAAGGAAATAAGGACCTTTCCGGTTGGCAGCATTATAGCAATTTCTGGGAGATAAGAAAAAAATTTTAAAAATCTAAGGCTTAAAGTTTATCTAAATGTACTGTATAAAAAATTATAAGTAGAACATTATGGATTTTTAAAATGGTTTTGTACAATTTAGAATGTAGCAATAATTTCTAAGTTTTTCTTCATTATAAAAAATATTGCTATTTAAATGTAGTATTTAAATTATACACATTTTAATTATATGGAAATGTGGATATATGTAAAACTTGAGGCTTATGCCTCATCTTAGAGTCACATGTACTGATTTCAAAGAAGTAACTAATATCAAATGACTTTGAACTTCCTTAAAGTCTAAAAGAGGCCCACCAGATAATCAATTACAAATTCTGACTAAAGGTGGAAAAAGATTCAAAAGTCACATATGCCTGGAAGGGATTATCAGTGTCATGGACTTTATAGATAAATAGCTTTCATATTACAGATGAAAGACTACTGAGTACATGTCCAAAGAAACACACACACACCCCCAAACACACACACCCTCTGGATGCACATTTAGAACAGCCCTGGCATATCCTCCTTCTGTGAGATTTGTCCACATTCATTCGACAGGAACACACTCCACCAATACAATCAATCTCTTTGCAGCCTTTCTCCCATCTCCCTAACCTATAACAGTGTTCTAATTATAACCATTGTGCTCTTTCCTAGCTTGGAGGGGGGCTAGGGGAATTTTGAAAAGAACATTTAATCACTACCATCTGATTCATGAGATGTTCCTCTATCATACTCTAAGGCTTGTCCTGTGCCCCACAACCTCCCACTAGTGTCTGCTGGAAAAGGGTGCTGAGGGCCAGTGGTCAGGAAAGGAAAAGACAGGAAAGGAAACTAAGATGGAGAGGGCAAGCCCTTCTTGCCTCCCACTTCCCGCCATTTTGCATTTACCTGTAATTTCATTTCTCCTCTGTAAATGTCCAGTGTGTGTGTGTGTGTGTGTGTGTTGAATATTTGCCGAAGTCACAAATAAAATCACAAATGAAATGAGGCTGGAGTGCTATCTGCAAGCTAAAATTAGGAAATAAGCCAAAAGCAGGTACTAGAATAAGGAACAAACAAGCCCTGAGACTCAAAGCAGTTCTGGCTATGGTCTGGGGACTCAGACCAAAATTCAAGTCAGATAGAGGAGAGTATGGCCCTAGAATTTTATCAGGGCTGTCTGTAATTAAATTGTACATTTTTTTTGACTCCATAAGCTTGAAATTCCATCAATACTAGCTAGAAAATATATGACCAACATCAAGTCTAAAATATAAAATTTAATGCTAAGATAATCATCCCATAAAAATGTTTATTTTTATAAAAAGAAAGTACCTTATAGAATGGACTGTAATTTATCTTGTAATAAATTATGTGAGGCTTTTATACTATTCAAATGAAAGAACTGCTTTATAATTCCTTGAGGGCCTTTTATGGAATTTATAATAACTATGGACAGGATTTGTAACCCTACGTGCACATTTTCCTCCTACTCGCCAAACACCCTCAAATCCATCAAACGCTTTTTTCCTACTTCTCTTTATCATTTGTTCTTACCTACTGCTGTTTATTTGTGGGTCTTTATGTCTCTTATTTCTGTTCACCCTGTATTACCCTGAGCACAAGCCACCCTGTATTTTTCAGGAACCATATTAAAACACACACACACACACACACACACACACACACACACACACACTACTATTTTTTAAAAGAATGAGAATTCTATTTTTAAAAAAACTTCTGTACCTATTGGAGAATTGTACTTGTGTCAAAGAAAGCAAAGCTAAACTAAGTAGGAACTGTGCTTTCTCTTTAAAGACATAATGAATCCACCTGAAAAAAAAAATCACCAAACATTACAGGACTAGCCCCAAGAGTTCTGGGGAACTCGGTCTTAGGCTCCTTGAATATTTTTACTGACAGCTTGTATGATACTGAGAACAGGTGTTTATTAGGTATCCATTTATGGATTTAATTTTTTTAAAGGAGGTAACTCATTATCTTATGATCAAAATTAAATTGGCCAAGACCAATTGGTGAAAAGAGTCAGTCATACAAAATAAAGTCATAGCATCAAACGCCTAACTGCATTTCAGCGCATGGTATGAAATGAAGACAAACAAATAAATATATGAAAAAAATCAGGAATCATGTGGTCCAGAACTCACAGTGGTTAAAAAATTAACAAAAGGTTAGGATATATGAAGAGGCTGAAAAGCTTATTGGTTTCAAAAACAATAATTTGGTTTTTTATTGCACCTGCATTTGCTCACATTCATGTGGGGACACCAGATAGCATCCAAAATGAGTATCCGTATAAAGAGAAAATAAAAGATGTGAATACGAGAAGAATATATATGGTATATCAAAAGGTGACTGCACACCATTACCTTTCAATAAGTGAAAGTTAAGGGTTACAAAGCTGCACTCCTAGGAAGGAAAGATAACTATTTGTAATGAGTAACAACATGAAGAAGTACAATTATACTTCCATGAGAAAAATTTATCCTTATTTCTATCTTTCAAATTATGGATCCGACAATAATTGATTTTAAATTTACTGTATGTAAGTAAATAATAGTTTACCTGGGTGCCTATATAGATACATCATGGCTTCTAGATAATGAGCTTCTAAATTCTTGAACAATGTATCAAGAAAGATTATTTGAATCTTCTCTAACAAGATGTGTATCTAGGGCCATCAACCATTCTTGTTAGATTTATAGAAAGGAGTAAGTGAGATTTCCAAATCCTTTAAACCCGCCACTAAATTACAAGGTCCAGAGTTTGAGCCACTAGCCTCAAGTCTCAGGCATTTTTATTAAAACTTTCAGCTAGATGATACATTAACTTAACATGACCATGCTATTCATGAGTTCCTATAATCTAGAATTTAAAAAAGGAGGTAACTAAAATAAATTGAAAATCCAAATAAAACATCAATATGGGGATGAGAAGAGGAAAAGAGAAAAAATATTCATTTTAAAAGAGTTTTCTGTAGCTATATTTATTATCAAATTATAAATTTCAAAGAATAACTTCCAATTATATTCTTTAATTTTTTATTTCTGAGCAGAAAAAAGACCGACCACTCCAGGCATAAAGTTGGAAGATCTATACTTGAATATCAAAATTAATTTCAGTATTTGCAAGCCTGAAAGACAGGAATAGAGTTGAAATACAATTTGCCTTCACGCAGGGGTATGTGGTTGGCTCAAAAGCATGTGACTCTTGATCTCAGGATCCTGAGTTCAAGCCCCATGTTGGCTGTAGAGATAGCTTAAAAATTTTTTTTGCTTTCATATAACTCAATAACATAATTAAAAATAAGGCAGAGAAGTTATTAAAAAAACTTTTATCAAAACTTAGAGAATTCAAAAGAAATATGCATGAAAATTCATAGTAGCAAGGATAAGAAAGCCATATCCATGTTCTTACTGTTTTCCCAAGAAAGTACTTCATAATCATTAAATAGAACTCTTACACTAATACTGGTAAACAAGCTTTTATTCAAAAAATAAGAAAACAATAGAAAAATATAAATGAAATTAAATTAGATAATAGAAAGAACAGACTATAATTATTATCATTGAATATTATGTTTTTGTTGCCATAAAATTCCAAATATTTCTCTAAATTAAAACTACACCAATCATATTTAAAATGTCAAACAGAGGTTAAAAGAGGGAGCTAAATATGTGTAATAATATTTAACAAGAAGACTGCATAAGACTGATACCAAAACATTGCACTTATTACTTTAAGATTATAGTACAGCTCCCCTTTCAAAATATAGTTGGCTGTTTTAGGTCACTTCAATCTCAGTCCCTAAGAGAACATGAAAGTAGCTTATTAAAGGCACGTCTCCCCTCTAATTTTGCTGAATGTTATTAGTTCCCTAATAAAACAGGACTCCTTTTTAATGAAGTCTAAGGAAATGACAAGAACTATGAGAATTCATTCTAATTACTATGGCTACAGGAAAAATCAACTCAAAAAAACACCACTAACTGGCCTGCAGAAGGGCAGCCACTGACCAACCCTGTCACTTCACAGACAGCAGGACATCAGCTCACCACAATTTTGTTTAAATATAAATTGACACCACATGTCTACTGTTTTTACTCCTACCACTGACCTCTTCTAACAAATCAAAAGTAAAGAATTTTATAAGAATATTATATATATCATTTTAATAAGATGTTGTTTTATCACCTTGTGTTAATATAGCACCCTGCTCCAAATCTGTCAACACCGTAAATCTTTTATTGTTTTTAATCAGGACACTCCTTGCGGTATATGTGGTACATGGCCTTTGCATCAAAATCATTATCAGTGTCCTGAACGCTGCTACCCTGGATACTTCAGATTCATTGTTCCTTTGTAAAAAAACAAAACAAAACAAAATACACACACACACACACACAAAAAACTGGTATGTAGATTAATTGCAATTATTCTGGTTTTGTTAAAACGCAATTTAATAGAGTCTAGAAACATCTAAAGTATGTTGCCTCAAAAGATACTTGTTTTAATAAATGACTTTATATATTTGAAAAACTAGAGAACAACAATAAATGACCTTTAAAGCCTAATTTTAAATTTCCAATATCCAGTCAATATGGTAAACTATTCTTCAGTAAGAATCTCAAAGTGACACATAAACATGAGTTCCTTGACAGAGATGTTTGCACGATAGTAACGAGGTGCTCCCATCCTCCACAGAGGCCTGACATAAAGAGAGAGATTATATATCTTGATCTATTCATAGAAACAGGCACATACAACTAACACCAATGCAATAAACATGTCTCCAACACAACTGCTTAGCCTAATCCAAACAACTCACTTCGTGCATATAGTGGCCAATAACACAATATGCTAAGTTAAATAAAAGCCAGTGTGCAGCTCATTGAAATTAATTATGAAGAGCATGATCTTAAAGTATTTATTCATAGTTATCTAAATGAACATGCACATCAAAACTAAGTTGAAAAATTCCCACTAAGCGCTACAGAAGTTAGTGTTTTTTTTACTGTCTATGCTGTGTGATGTGGAGTGACAGGACAACTGAACTATGCTAATTCTAACACTTTACTGAGCAACATGATGAAGAGTAATTAGAGTAAAATCTTACAAATAAATAATGAAAGTGACAGAAGAGCCAAACTTTTTAAAAGCCCTTTTAACTACAACATAAGTTGAGGCTGAGTAAGGCAATATACTTGCAGAGTGGAATTGAAATTTCAAAGGCAAAATCTCAACTTAAATATTCATCAGATTTTCATTTAATTAATGCTATGTTCTGAACCTGGCTATGGTTCTCTATGCAATCTCAGATAAATTTTTAAGATTATTTGAGGTCATTATTTTCAATTTATGAACATTTGAAAACTATCTATGGCAAATGCCTCAAAAAGTTGAAAAAAAAGTTGAATTGTAAGTGACACATAGAGAACTGAGCTCTTTATTTCTCATTCCCAGGCTCCAACTGGGTGAATGATTAGGGTGGGCTAATTTTTGTAGTGGTGGCCTTTAAGGACTAGATGGACCTTGATTTAATAACCATTCCATGTGTAATCTGTCTTAGCATTTACACTGCTGATGGTAAGAAGCAATCTTCTTTACTGGATGCTGAAAAGCTTCAAGTGAAATCTGTAATTGACAAAGGCTTCATAGAAACTGGCAATTAATAATAAAATTAATAAGAGGCTCTACAGAAAAAGCACTCAAGCTTTCCAGAATACTTCTCTAGGAAAACATTTAGTAAAACTAAAAATTTAAAAGAACCAGGTGTTGTTTCTTCCACATTATTAATTGCTTTTCAGGTCACTGCGCTTGTTAAAAAGATGACCATACAGTTAATGTTATTGAGTCTAAAGAAATAATCCACCTGCTAATACCGTTAGGAGGAAAAAAAAGAAATAAAGAAAAAGTAAAGAAAAGACCTAAGTGAAAGTTAAGGCAAGTTCAGCACCTATTTCTTCAAAATAAAAGCTGCTCAGTTTTAGTACCTCAAGAGTAGTGGAGCAGTGTATTGACAACAAATCAGAAACTCTCCTTCAAAGAGCAAAGCAGCAAGGGTAGGGAGACCAAGGCACCCTACCTCAAGGCTCCAGGAGCAAATCCCACTCCGTTAAGTGTTACTAGTCATAAAGTGATACAAGCACATTGGAATTATTAATATAAATAAGAGCACGAGAGTGAGTGGAAAAGGGACAGAACCGTCAGCTGTACTCTCATTGCCCAATCCTCCACGCCACCCCCCACCCCCGCGCCCTCAGGAAGGTTTACCTGTGAGATAGGTTAGACTAAAAGCCCGGGGAGAGTTCTCAGGTGAGCTATTTTCCGCCGTGGGGGGTTGGCGGCAGCCAGGTGGGGAAGGGGCGGGTAACACTTACTTTGAGCAGCTTGCAGCGGATCTGCGCGGAGACCATGTGGCTGTTGCGCAGGTTGCCCACCCGGAACATGAGCGTGAGTTTTCCGTCCCTCATGGAGATCACCGCGTGCTCGCTAAACATCAGGGTCTCCGCGCGCTTCTTGGGCTGGGACATCTTGATGAACATGCAGCCGATGAGGAAGGCGTCCACGATGGAGCCAAGGATGGACTGGAAGAGGAAGAGGATGATGCCCTCGGGGCACTTGTCGGTGATGTAGCGGTAGCCATAGCCGATGGTAGCCTCGGTCTCGATGAAGAAGAGAAAGGCGGAGGGGAAGTTATAAACATTGGCCACGCAGGGCGTGTAGTTGCCGACGTGGGCTTTGTTCAGGTCGCCCCGAGTGTAGGCGATCACCCACCACATGGACGCCATGAAGAGCCAGGCCACGGTATAGGTGAGGATGAAGATGAAGAGGTTCCAGCGCCACTTGAGGTCCACCAGGGTGGTGAAGAGGTCCGAGAGGTAGCGGCTCGTCTCGCTGCCCAGGTTGCCGTGCTGTACATTGCACCGGCCGTTCTTGTCCACGAACCGCTGCCGCTTCTTCTTGGGCACAAGCTGCTGCTGCGGGCCCTGGCCCGGCCCCTGGGGCTGCAAGCCCGAGCCGCTGGAAGAGGTGGTCACTACCTGGTAATCGTCCCCAAATTTCCTTCGGAGTGCAGACATAATACGGAGGGGCGAGCCAGATTCAAAACGCAAAGCGGAGGCGCAGGGGCCGAGCGCTGCAAACCAGCACCAATAAGGAGGTGGGGGCGGGGGAGAGAGGGGGGACAAAAGCGTGCGCGCCCTGGGGTGGGGGGGGCGCACCCGGCAGG